>NC_064835.1:64871515-65174545 GCF_024166365.1 Elephas maximus indicus
CACTGGTCTTTGAATTGCTCAGTTTATTCAGGAAACTTCTTTGCTTTTGGTTTAGTCCAGTTGTGCTGACCTCTCCTGTATTGTATGTTGTCTTTCCCTTCACCTAAAATAGTTCTTATCTAATTAGTGAAAATACAGTATTTGTCCTTTTGCAACTGTCTAATTTCACTCAGCATAATGCCTTCCAGATTCCTCCATGTTATGAAATGTTTCACGGATTCCTCACTGTTCTTTATCGATGTGTAGTATTCCATTGTGTGAATATACCATAACTGATTTATCCATTCACCCGTTGATGGGCACCTTGGTTGCTTCCATCTTTTTGCTACTGTAAACAATGCTGCAATGAACATGGGTGTGTATATATTTGTTCGTGTAAAGGCTCTTATTTCTCTAGGTTATATTCTGAGGAGTGGGATTGCTGGATCATTTGGTGGTTCTATTTCTAGTTTTTTAAGGAAGCACCAAATCAATTTCCAAAGCAGTTGTATCATTTTACATTCCCACTAGCCATGTATAAGTGTCCCAGTCTAATATTTATTATTTTGTGTTTTTTGGATTAATGCCAGCCTTGTTGAAGTGAGATGGAATCTCATTGTAGTTTTGATTTGCATTTCTCTAATGACTAATGAGGAAACCCTGGTGGCATAGGGGTTAAGTGCTATGGATGCTAACCAAAGAGCCGGCTGTTCGAACCCGCCAGGCGCTCCTTGGAAACTCTATGGGGCAGTTCTACTCTGTCCTATAGGGTCGCTATGAGTTGGAATCGACTCGATAACACTGGGTTTTTTTTTTTTTTTTTAATGGCTAATGATCGTGAGCATTTCCTCATGTATCTGTTAGCTCCCTGAACGTCTTCTTTAGTGAAGTGGCCGTTCATATCCTTTGCCCATTTTTTTAATTGGGTTATTTGTCTTTTTGTAGTTGAGTTTTGTAGTATCATGTAGATTTTAGACATCAGATGCTGATTAGAAGTATCATTGCTAAAAGCTTTTTCCCAGTCTGTAGGTAATCTTTTTACTTAGATGGGAGACTGTTTCTTTTTAAGTGTAAACCTTTTCATTAGTTTTTACAGTTGCGGTCTCATACAATATTTGACCCTTTGTGATTGACTTATTTCACTGAGCACAATGCCCTCCAGATTCATCCATGTTATGAGGGGCTTTGCAGATTCTTCATTGTTCTTTATCACTGTGTAATACTCAAGTGTGTGTATGTACCATAGTTTATCCATTCATCTGTTGGTGGAAATCTAGATTGTTTCCATCCTTTTTTCTATTGTGAACAATGCTGCAATGAACATGGGTATGCATATGTCTGTCCGTGTGACTACTCTTATTTCTGTAGGATACATTCCTAGGAGAGGGATTGCTGGATCATACGGTATTTCTACTTCTAGCTTTCTAAAGAAGCACCATATCATTTTCCAAAATGGTTTTATCACTTTGCAGTCCCCCAGCAATGTGTAAGAGTTCTGATCTCCCCACAGCCTCTCCAACACGTTATTTCCTGTTTGTGTGTGTGTGTCTGTGTCTGTGTGCCAGTAATGCCAGGGTGAGATGGTGTCTCACCGTGTTTTTTTGTTTTTAATTTATTGTGCTTTAGGTGAAAGTTTACAAATTAAGTCAGTCTCTCATACAAAAAGCCATACACACCCTGCTGTACACTCCCAGCTGCTCTCCCCTCAATGAGACAGCACCTTCTTCCTCTCCACTCCTCCAACTCTGGTCCCCCTCTTCCTTCTCATCTCACCACCAGACAGGCGTTGCCCACATAGTCTCATGTGTCTAACTGAACCATGAAGTTCACTCCTCACCAGCTTCATTGTCTATCTTATAGTCCAGGCCAATCCCTGTCTGTAGAATTGGTTTTGGGAATGGTTCCACAGACTTAATCTTTAAGGAGGTGATATTTGAGCTGGGTCCTGAGGGATAGGGAGGAATTTACCAGGTGGGTGCAGAAGGAAGAGCTTCATGGCTAAGGCCAGAAGTGGAAGGAGCACAGTGCCTTTGGGAAGGTCTGGGGCAGATAGATCAGGGTTGCTGGAGTGGGATGGGATGCAAAGAGAGGCAGTTCTTTTTTTTTTTTTTTTTAATTTTTTGTGCTTTAAGTGAAGGTTTATAAATCAAGTCAGTCTCTCATACAAAACCTTACATACACCTTGCTATATATTCCTAGATGCTCTCCCCCTAATGAGACAGCACACTCCTTTTATCCACCTTGTACTTCCCGTGTCCATTCAGTCAGCTTCTGTCCCCCTTGGACTTCACATCTCCCCTCCAGACAGGGTCTGCACACATAGTCTCATGTGTCTACTTGATCCAAGAAGCTCACGCCTCACCAGTATCATTTTCTGTTTTATAGTCCAGCCCAATCCCTGTCTGAAGAGTTGGCTCTGGGAATGGTTCCTGTCTTGGGCTAACAGAAGGTCAGGGGACCATGACCTCTGGGTCCTTCTAGTCTCAGTCAGACCATTAAGTCTGATCTTTTTACGAGAATTTGAGGTCTGCCTTCCATTGCTCTCCTGCTCCTTCAGGGACTCTCTGTTGTGTTCCTTGTCATGGCAATCGTCGGTTGTAGCCAGGCACCATCTAGTTCTGGTCTCACGCTGATGTAGTCTCTGATTTATGTGGACCATTCTGACTCTTGGGCTCATACTTACCTTGTGTCTTCGGTGGTCTTCTATCTCCTCTGTTCCATGTGGGTTGAGACCAATTGATGCATCTTAGATGGCCGCTTGCTAGCGTTTAAGACCCCAGATGCCACTCTCCAAAATGGGATGCAGAATGTTTTCTTAACAGATTTTATTATGCCAATTGACCTGACTGTCCCCTGAAACCATGGTCCCCAAAGCCCCTCCCCTGCTACACTGGCCTTCGAAACGTTCAGTTTATTCAGGAAACTTCTTTGCTTTTGGATTAGTCCAGTTGTGCTGACCTCTCCTGTATTGTGTGTTGTCCTTCCCTTCCTCTAAATTAGTTCTTGTCTACTATCTAATTAGTGAATCCCCCTTTCCCTCCCTTCCTACCTTCCCTCTTTTGTAGTCATCAAAGAATATTTTCTTCTCTGTTTAAACTATTTCTTGAGTTCTTATAATAGCGGTCTCATATAATATTTGTCCCTTTGCAACTGACTGATTTCACTCAGCATAATGCCTTCTAGACTCTTCCACGTTATGAAATGTTTCGTTATGAAATGTTTCGCAGATTCATCGTTGTTCTTTATCGATGCGTAGTATTCTATTGTGTGAATCACTGTGGTTTTGATTTGCATTTCTCTAAAGGCTAGTGATCTCAAGCATTTCTTCCTGTATCTGTTGACTGCTTTAATGACTTCTTTGGTGAAGTGTCTGTTCATTTCCTTTGCCCATTTTTTAATTGGATTATTTGTCTTTTTGTTGTAGAGGTGTTCAGTTTTCCTGTAGATTTTAGAGATTAGACCTTCATCTGATTTGTGATAGCCAAATTTTTTTTTCCCAGTCTGAAGGTTCTCTTTGGACTCTTTTGGTGAAATCTTTTGATGAGCATAAGTGTTTAATTTTTAGAAGATCCCAGTTATCTAGCGTATCCTCTGGAGCTTGTGTGTTGTTGGTTATGCTTTGTATCCTGTAAATGCCTTGTATTAGGACCTCTAGTGTTGATTCTATTTTTTCTTCTATGAGCTTTCTAGTTTTAGGCTTTACATTTCGGTCTTTGATCCATTTTGAATTAGTTTTTGTGTATGGTGTGAGGTATGGGCCCTGTTACATTTTTTGCTTATGGACATCCAGTTTTGCCAGTTCCAATTGATAAAAAGACTGTCTTTTCCCCATTCGATGGACTTTGGGCCAATGTTGAAGATCAGGTGACTATAGGTGGAGGGATTTACATCTAGATTCTCAATTTTCTTCCACTGGTCAATGTATCCATTGTTGTACCAGTACCGGACTGTTTCGACTACCGTAGCTGTAGAGTAGGTTCTGAAGTCAGGTAGTGCAAGTCCTCCTACTTTATCTTCTTCTCCAACGGTGCTTTACTTATCCAGGGCCTCTTCCCTTTCCATATTAAGTTAATGATTAGTTTTTCCATCTCTTTAAAGAATGTTGTTGGTATTTGGATTGGGACTGCATTGTATTTGTAAACTGATTTGGGTAGAATTGTCATTTTCACAATGTAGACTCTACTTACCCATGAGCATGTTATGCTTTTCCATTTATGTAGATCTCTCTTGGTTTCTTGCAGTACCGTTTTGTATTTTTCTTTGTATAGGTCTTTTATATCCCTGGTTAGATTTATTCCTAAGTATTTTATTTTTTAGAGGTATTATAAATGGTATTGTTTTCCTGATTTCATCATTCTCTTTATTGATGTATAGGAATCCAACTGATTTTTGTATGTTTATCTTGTATCCGACAACTCTGCTGAATCTTTCTACTAGTTTCAGTAGTTTTCTCACAGAGTCTTTTGGGTTTTCTACTGAGTTTTTTTTTTTTTAGTATCATATCATCCACAAATACGGGCAGTTTAACTTCTTCATTACCAATTCAGATGCCCTGTATTTCTTTTTCTTGCCTTATTTCTCTAGCTAGAACTTCTAGCACAATGTAAAATAGGAGTGGTGATCAAGGGCATCCTTGTCTTGTTCCTGTTCTCAAGGAGAACGTTTTCAGCCTCTCTCCATTAAGAATGATGTTGGCTGCTGGTTTTACATAGATGCCCTTTATTGTGTAATAAATTCTCCTTCTATACCTATTCTATTGAGTGTTTTTATTCAGGAATGGGTGTTCTACTTTGTCAAATGCCTTTCCTGTGTTGATTGATGATCACATGATTCTTTTCTTTCCTTTTATTTATGTGGTGGATTATGGTCATTGATTCTCTAATGTTGAACCGTCCTCGCACACCTGGTATGAATCGCACTTGGTCATGGTGTACTATTTTTTTGATATGATGCTGAATTCTATTGGCTAGAATTTCTGCATCTATAAGCACGAGAGATGTTGGTCTGTAATTTTCTTTTTTTGTGATGGTTTTGGTATCTGGGTTATGCTGGCTTCACAGAATGAATTCGGAAGTATCGTTTCCTTTTCTATGTTCTGAAATAGTTTGAGTAGTACTAGTGTAAGCTGTTCTCTGAATGTTTGGTAAAATTCTCTAGTGAAAGGCATCTGGGCCAGGGCTTTTTTTTGTTGGGAGTTATTTTTTATTACCTTTCAATCTCTTCTCCTGTTACGGATCTGTTCAGATTTTCACCGTCATTTTGTGTTAATTTGGGTAGGTAGTGTGTTTCCAGAAATTTATCCATTTCCTCTAGGTTTTCAAATTTGTTGGAGTATAGTTTTTCACAACACTTTGTTATGATCTTTTTTATTTCACTTGGGTCTGTTGTAATGTCCCCCATTTCATTTCTTATTTGAGTTTTTTGAACCCTCTTCTGTTTTCTTCTGTCAATTTGGCTGGTAGTTTGTTGATTTTGTTGATCCTTTCCAAGAACCAACTTTTGGTTGTGTTGATTCTCTGTTGTTTTTCTGTTCTCTATTTCATTTATTTCTGCTCTGATCTTTATTATTGCCTTTCTTCTGGTGGCTGTGGGCTTCTTTTGCTGTTCTCTTTCTATCTGTTTGAGTTGTGTAGCTAATGTTTTGCTTTTGTCCCTTTCTTCTTTCTTGATGTGTGCATCTATTGCTATAAATTGACCTCTGAGGGCTGCCTTTGCTGTGTCCCTTAGGTTTTGGTATGATGTGTTTTCATTCTTGTTCAATTCTAGGAATGTTTTTATTCCATCTCTGATTTCTTCTATTACCCAGTGGTTTTTAAGCATGGTGTTATTCAGTTTCCATGTAATTGATTTTTTTTTTTCCTTGTTCTTCCTGTTGCTCATTTCTATCTTAATTGCATTGTGGTAAGAGAAGATACTTTGTATTATCTCAGTATTTTGGATTTTGTTGATGCTTGCTCTGTGGCCTAAGATGTAGTCTGTTCTCAAGAACATTCCATGTGTGTTGGAAAAGAGTATCTACTTTGCAGCTGTTGGGAGGAGTGTTCTATATACATCCATAAGGTCAAGTTGGCTGATCGTGGCCTTTAGATCTTCTGTATTTTTGCTGAGTTTCTGTCTAGATGTTCTGTCCTTTACCGAGAGTGGTGTGTTGTAGTCTCCTACTATTATTGTGGAACTGTCAGTTTCTCTTCCCAGTGCTATTAGAGTTTGTTTTATGTATCTTGGAGCTCGTCATTGGATGTGTAGATGTTTATTATGGTTATGTCTTCATGATGGATCATACCTTTAATCATTATATAGTGCCATCCTTTGTCTTTTATGGTGGATTTTGTTTTAAAGTCTATTTTATCTGAAATCAGTACTGCCACTCCTGCTCTTTTTTGATCTTTGCTTGATCTATTCTTTCCCATCCTTTCACTTTTAATAAATTTATGTCTTTGTTTCTAAGGTGTGTCTCTTGTAGGCAGTATATTGATGGATTCTGTTTTTTTTTTTTAATTTATTCTGTTACTCTGTCTATGGGTGCGTTTAGGCCATTAATATCCAGTGTAATTATTGATAGGTGTGAGTTTATTGCTGTCATTTTGTAGTGCTTTTTTTTTTGTGTGCGTGGTGCTGACGTTTTCTTTGTTCCTTTACTCTCCTGTGCTGTTTCTTTTGTTCGTGGATTTTTTTTTCATTTCCTTTGTTTTTTGTAGATTTTGTGTTTACTGAGACTTTATGTTTTTCTTCTTTACTTTGATGAGTAAGTTTGTCAACTTTCTTTGTGGTTACCTTTAAATTTACCCTTATCTTCCTAGGTTTGATCCAGTCTATTATTACTTGGTGTTGCCTTGCCTTCTGCTCCATTAGAAAGTTCTATACTGACATCGTTTATTCCCTCTTTTATTATTCTGACGTTGTTGTCATTTACAGATTAGCGTCTCTGTTTCCCCGTTGTAATTCTTTTAGTTTTGAATAGTCCTTGAAAGTTCATTTCCTAGATTCATATCTGGCTGGTACGATCTTGCATCCTAGATTCAGGCTGTGGTCTGACGTTTGTTCTCAAACTGAAGGACTCCCTTTAATAATTCTTGTAAGTTTGGTTTGGTTTTTACATAGTCCTTTAATTTCTGTTCATCCAAAAATGTCCTAATTTCACCGTGATATCTGAAAGAGTTTTGCAGGATATTTTATTCTTGGCTGGCACTTCTTTCTTTCAAGGTATTATATACGTCATCCCATCGCCTTCTTGCCTGCACGGTTTCTGCCAAGTAATAATAGCTTAGTCTTATCATGTCCCCTCTGTATGTGACTTTTTGTTTTTCTCAAGCTGCTCTCAGGACTATTTCTTTTCTTTGGTTTTAGCAAGTGTAATTATGATAAGCCTTGCTGATTTTCTTTTGGGGTCTATCCTATATGGGGTTCACTGAGCTTCTTGGATGGTCCATTTTTCATCTTTCATGATATTAGGGAAGTTTTCTGTCAGCAATTCTTCAGTGATCCTCTCTACATTTTCCATTTTCTCCCCCTGTTCTGGAACTCCAGTCACTTGAAAATTTTTGCTTTTGATTGTATCTCACATAATTCTCAGGGTTTCTTCATTTGTCTTTGTTTTTTTTTTCAGGTTTTTTTCTCAAACAAAGTTGTATATGAGTGTTTGTCCTCAATTTTGCTGATGTGTCTTCCATTGTTTCAAACCTGCTCCTCAGTCCTTCTATAACACTGTCCATTTCTGAAATCCGATTTTTTAAAATTTCTAATTGTTGTTTTTGTATGATTTCTAGCAGTGAATTTATTTTGACATTTTGTTCCTGTATCATTTTCCTGAATTCTTCCATTTTCTTGTATTTTCCATGAGTTTCTCTGCCTTTTCCATGAATTTGTCTATTTTTTCCTCATTTTTGTCGGCTTTTTGCTTCAATTCTTGGATAGCTCTGAATATTAGAGATTTGAATTCCTTATCAGGTAGTTCCAGTACCTTTTCTTCTACTGGAAAGCCATCTGGTGTTTTATTTTGGACGCCTACTGGAACCACCCTGTCCTGTTTTTTACATGTTTTGATATTGTCTGCTGTCTTCGGGACATTCAGAAGTTATTTTCTTCGTTTATTGATTGTAGATTTGTTTTGTCTTGCTTTTTTGTTTTATTTGGTTATGTCTGAGCAGGCAGGTTGCGCATTCTTTGTTGTTTGCTCATCTGTGGGCATGACACTTTTTACCTCCTTGTCCAATGGGCATCCCAGTCACTCAGCTACAGTGCAGCAGGGCAGGCCCAGCTGAAGGGAAGGGGCTGGGATGTGTTGTTTGTGGCAAGTACTAGGGCCTACCAGGCGGGCTGGGACTCAGTGCAGGGCGGGTTCCATTAGACTGTGCCTGTGCTGCTTGGGGGTGTGATGCAGTGCATGATGCAGGTAACCAGGAAGAAGCGGGGAGGTTGTGATGTGAGGAGCTAAGATGGGCATGGGACAGAAGAGAGAGAGGAGAAACACGAGCAAAAAACAAACAAACAAAAGAAACAGACAAATAAAAAGTGCTAAGAGAGCTTGCCATTGGAGTGGAGAGACAAGAAATCAAGAAATGGAGAAAAACAAAAAGAAAATAATAATAATTAGGAAAAAAAAAAAAAAGAAAAGCCTACAGGGATCCCACTGGTGCAGCTGCAAAGACCGAGGAAGTGGATCCCAGGCCATGCAGTACAGCCTGGCTAGAAGAGGTTCCCAAGCCGTGAAAAGAAAAAGAAAACAAACAAAACAAAAAAGGAGAAAAAGGCCCAGGGATCCTCCCAACATGGTAGTACAAAGTGGAAAGCAGTTCCCCAGCCGAGTGCGGCTTCACAGCCTTTCAAGAAGAAGCAAAGCTAGCACATGGAGCCAGGTGTTCAAGAGAAAGGAGGGGGAGGTGGTGAGGGGCAGGGAGGAAACCAAAAGAAACAGAAAAAAACAACATCAGCAACAAGCAAATGGCACTGACAGAGTCGGCCAGTGTGAGCAGGGTGAATCCAAATGGCACGGGGCTGGAGGCAGTGCTTCCCAGCCAAGAGACTGCAGCCAGCAGGAAGCGGAAGAGGCCCAGTGAGGGGGAAGAAGGGTAGGGAGTTGGAAAGCATATATCACTGGTTACTGGGTGCTCTGTCTCCTGCTGGGAGCTCTGTGAAACAGTTTTCCTGTACTCCCTCCCCGCCAATCTCCAATGTGGGTGGGGTGGATCCAAGAGGCACGGACCCTGCTCTTCCTGGCTGGCCGAGTGACTGCAGCCAGTTAGGAAGCGGTGGAGGCCAAGCAGCAGGAGGGAGAAGGATGGCGAGTGGGAAAGCGTTTATCACTGGTGCTCTGTCTCCTACTGGGAGCTCCATGAAGCTGCTTTCCTGTACTCCCTGTCCACCAATCTCCAACAGGAGTCCAAGATGGCAAATCCGTGCTGCGTTAGCTGATAGGGGACCTCTGTGTGTATCTCTCTCTACTCTCTCTTCTCTGTCAGTTTCTTATTCCATTTGGTACTTGGCTGAGTTCTTCATCTCTTCATTTGATGCTTAAGGTTCCAGGATTGACGTTTGTCTCTGTTTTACTTACTTTTTTGGGTCTTCGCTGTGGACAGATGGCATGGTGTTTCTGTCTATAGTGCCATGTTGGCTCTGCGCCCCTCTTTGCTGATTTTCCTTTGTATCCTTTCGCTGTAACAAATCATAGCTGTGAGTATGACTGCATTGTGAGTCTTGTAAGTCCTCCTGGCAAATCACCAAACCGCAGGGTGCTTCTGAAAAGTCTGAAAGCTTTTCAGGGTATTCTGAAATTTTATGATTATGTGACCTTGTGTGATTCTCTTTTTCTTCCATTGTGCTGCACACTTAGCAGGCTCTTTCAACCTGAAGATCCTTTTTATTTTTCAGTTTGGTAAAATTTACTTTAATAATTTCCTCCTTTTGATTTATTCTCTTTTTCCTTAGTTGGATTTTGGACTGCCTGGATCGATCTTTTTATTATTTTATCTTTCTCCATTTTCCAGCTCTCTCTTTTTCAACTTTTCTGGCCATTTTTTTTTCCAGCTTAATGTTCTAGCCCTTTTATTCAGTATTTCATTTTGATTAATTTTATTAATTTCATAGAGCTCTTTCTTGTTCTCTGATTATTCTTTCCATAACATCTTGTTCTATTTTATGGGTGAAGTATCTTTTCTTATCTCTTTAAAGATATTAATTCATGTTACAAACCTAGAACCAGCCCAGATTGAGCATGAAGAATAAAAGCCATAGGAAAGAAGACTTAAGAAAAAAAACTAAATTGATAGATTCTTTAATGTGTTTAAGCGCTTGACTGTGTTTGAGCATTTTGGAAAAAACTAACTATAGATTGAATAGAAAATTAGGTAAATGAAAGAAACGATCTTAGTTTATCATTCAGCTCATCAGTTATTCATATTTACCTACGCATAATAATATAAAACCTAACTATTGATTTAACTATATAGTAAGACAAAAGTCTCAATTGGGAGGATGGAAGAAGGGAAAGAAGTTAAATCCTCATCTTAATATTTCAACTCTCAACTTACTTAAAAAGTCAGTAAATAATATCTAAATAATTTAAGTCAAGAGATAGCTACAAAGCATACTTTTTGGCTAGACAGAGGTAGATACTAGAAGAAAAATCTAAAAGAGTTGAAAGTGGTTGTTTTCCAGTAGAGCAACATGAGTAAGGAGGAATGAACAAATGTCTCATATTTTTGTAGTAAGTCTTTAAGAACCGCTTTACTTTTTTTTTTAATAAGCTACACATATTCCTTTTATTTTAAAGTAAAATTAAAAAAAATAACTTAATGATTAACAAAACTGGAAGACTTTACAGCTCCTTACCTCATGTACAAGTACCCCAAGTGACTTCCTCTTCACATGGCAAGAGAGCCTTGAACTCCAACACCCCAACCATGAAGAAAATCCTTCCTTTAATTCTCTCTTCAAAGTTTTGATCAAGGTCCATCTTCTTTCTTTAGCCTCTATTTCTGTGCTAACCACTTTTTAGGAAAAAAACCTTTTATTGAGAATATTCTCTATGTATTGATGTGAAAAAGACCTCTAAGATACATTGTCAAGTAGAAAAAGGGAAGGAAACTGCAAATACACGTAAGAAGGAAAAAATGTAAATCTATTTTGGCTTTTATATGTATAAAACATCTCTGGAAGGACTAACAATAAAGTAGTAATAATGAATACCCAGGCAGGGAAACTGGAGGAATAAAGAACAAGGGAAAGAAGATTTTCCATTGTATATCTTTTTTTAACTTTTTGATCTTTAGCCTTGTGAAATTATTGCCTACTCAAATAATCTTCTAAAAAGTTAATGATACCTCTTTATTTTGGCACAAATTTATTTTCAAAAAATTTTAAAATGATGAAAAAAAAGATACCCCTAAAATCTCAACTCTCCAGATATAACTACTTCTAACATTTTGATGTACAGTGCAATCACATTGCACATACTGAACTTGCACACTTACATCTTGACTTGAAAACCTAACCATCAGTCTCTTAATCCTCACAACAGTAAATTTAGTAACACATATTAAGATTATAAAGGCTCCAATAAAACACTAGCACCAATTGCTGTGGCATCAATTCCGACTCACAGTGATCCCAAGTATGTCAGAGTAGAACTGGGCTCCATAGGATTTTCAATGGCTGGTTTTTCAGAAGTAAACTACCAGGCCTTTCTTCCAAGGTGCCTCAGTGTGGACACGAACCTCCAATCTTTCAGACGGCAGCCAAACATGTTATTTGCACCACCCAGGGACTCTAAATACATTTAGGGAAATGAAAGGTGCTTTCCTCATTCAGTCTGTGAGTCATCAGCTACTCCAGAAGTGAATCCCCAAATCTCAAGCTGCAAAATTTTGTACATGTAAGTAAAAAATAGGGGGTGAATAAACCTTGATATCAAAACCAGAACCCTCAGATGAATGCTGCAACGAAAATGTTGAAGCTTCAGAGAGAGGGAAAAAGAAAACTCTTTTAGTTGTGGCAAGTTACAAAGATTATAGAAAGACTCAAGTTCTCAAAGTTTTCTGAGTTAATGCTATTATAAAATCATCACATCCAAGTTAGTGGTTGTAACATTAGAAATTACTAAAGCATTATATCATCACATCCCTTTCTTGAAGGAGAAAATGTCACATTATTCTTTGGTGGTGCTGACACTGCAATAGAGAAAGATAAAATAGTGATCTCCTCCTCCCCCTAATTGCATATTCAATACTATTAACACCATTCCAAAATTTGGAGCCTGAGTATGTAGTTGTGGATGAAAGCAAGCCTCAGCAAACTGGAGGAAAAAAAAATCAGTATGCATAGTTTTTTTTAAATTTTTCTGCAGTTTGCAAAAATTCTTTAATGAAAGCATTATTATAAAATAAGAAAGCTCAAAACTTATTTAGGAAACAAGTGTTAATGTTGCATTCAAATGATTACATTGATATGTAATTGCTAGGTGTTGTTGAATCGCTTCAGACTCATAGTGACCTATACAAAAATCTATTTTTGGATGAGACATGGCATACTATGCAATTCTACAAATCATAATACACGATGTAAATTTTCTAAAAAAAGAGAAGTCTCCAAGAAAAATTTTAAACTAGTCTATTCTCATAGATCAGTACTAAATAAGTTTTCCTTGCCACCACAAACATCCCCAGAGGCAAAAGGTAAGGAAATACCACATTTTATAGTTCTCCTTACCTCCTCTTCCAAAAATACATTAGAGTTTAAATAATAAGACACTAAGAATCCTGACAACTAGGGCTGCAAAACACTACCCAGGTCCTTTAAACATAAGCAAATATGATTTGCAGAAAAGATAAAACTAGGGGTGCTTTTTGATTTTACAAGAGAATTCACAGCAGCACTGAAAATTTTAAAGGGTACATTTAAAGTACTTAAGCTTTTCCTAGTCACTGAATAAAACAGAAGTATTTCTATTTTTCCGACACCCTAGAAAGAACAATTACAGTATTCTACAATCTCCAATACGCCTTCATTAAAAAAAATCCCCTAATCTTCTGATCTTCAGGAGGAGGCAGACTGAACTATAGCATCCTTTTCTCAAACCAGCAATCTCTTCTCCTAAACCTCACTGGAAAAGAGAGAGGCACTCCTTTTCGACTCAAACAAATCCACGGGGGCTTAGGAAAGGGTAAAGTAGGCTGGAACAATGTCACCAGAACTTGGATCTAGAAACGAGCGCCAAGAAAGATGACACAACACTAGAGCATTCCGCTTCTGCAAAATATCTATCATTCTTTCCACTCCCGGCTCTCATCAACTCACACAAACACTTGGGAGAGGGCAGTACAGTACTGGTATTCAGCTGCCAGCGCAACACACTTAATTACTCTAAGAATCAGTTCATGCTGCTCCATCCGCACTAAACCTGCGAGAGGACCGGAGGGAGAACAAGGCCAGAAGGCTGAAGAGAAAGAGCCGATGCTGTTACGAACATGCCGTGCCCCCCTCCCCATGCCCACCCCGGGTTAGTACAAGAACAGAGTCCTACCAGTTATGCGCCTGGGCTTCCTTGTGACTCACGCAACATCCAAATCAAATCGCTGCTATCAACAGCTCAGCCAGACCCACGTCCTCCTGTCCTTCCCGGGGCGGCCGGATAGCCCCTCCAACGCTGGGGACCCCACTGTCTGCAAGCCAAGCCGGGCTCGGGGGTGTGACCGATTTTCCCCCTCTGCTGTTAAATGGGATTGGGGCAGGAGGAGGTGGGGTGTACGCGTTGCTATTTACACCATTCCAAAATTTGGAACCTGGGTATGTAGTTGCGGGTGAAAGCAAGCCTAAGCAAACTGGAAAAAAAGATATTCCTTCTAAATTCAGGACCCGAAACACTAGGCATGATTTTTTTTTTCTTTTATGTTCCTGTAATTTGCAAAATTTTTTTAATGGAAGAAATGTATTACCAGAAAATAAGAAAACTCAAAGCTTACTGTTTAGGAAACCAAAAGTGTCAATGTGGCCTTCAAATAATTACCGTGAACATCAACATCTATTTTTTGGATGAGATGCGGCATTGCATGCAATTCGACAAATCATAATGAACACAACATAAAAAAAAGAGGAAAGAAAGCTCGAACTTGACCGAGTTATTTCATTCCCTTGTAAGCGAACTCTATATTTAGCAACCCCTCACATACTCCCAGGACATCCCCGCAGTGTAAATAATCATTAAATTAATCGTGATCTCCCTTAAGACCCGCCCGCAGAAGGCTGCCGGCCAAGCGAGCCAAAGCAGGAAAAGTTGCTGGAACAGCAAAGTCAACCAACAGTGCCCAGAAGGGCGCCGGCCCGGACGAGGTGTTCCCCAGCTATTCGCTGACTGACACACACATACGCAGACGACTTGCTAAGCACTGAAGACAGACAAGCCGGAGGATGACCGTCCCCAGGAGAAATGTGGACCCGAGCCACGCGACGCGAGGACGCCGGTGCGAAGCGCCTTCCGAGGCCTTGGAGGCCTGCCCGCCCCCTTCCAGCCCACCGCCTGCCAACTGCCCCTGAAGACGGGCGAGCGCCGGGAGCACGCAGGAAAAACAAGCGCTCACCGCCTCAGCGGATCCGAAACCCGCGGCGCCGCGGCGGTTGCGGAGAGGGGGATCGGCTCCGCTGCCCCCGCTGCGCCCGGGGTTGCAGCCCCGGCGAGAACGCGGTCCCGGGACATCGCGCGCCAACACACGCACGTAGCTCTCGCGCTGCTCTAGGCGGTCGGCGCACGCAGCCCCTTCGGCCCGGGGGCGCGGCGATCCGCGCGGTTGGGCCCGCCCACTTCCGAGGCCAGCCAATGGGCGCGGAGCGCGGGAATCCGGGGGGCGGGGCGGGAGTGGGCCGGGCCGTGCGCTTCTCTCAGCGGCTGTGAGCCCCGATGAGCGACGCCAGAGGCTCTGAGGTCCTGGGCGCCCGCCGAGATTCCTAGACGTTTGGGACACGCTGCTGATATTGTGGGGGACTCTCGCTCTCTTTTTTTTGACAAATATTTCTCTGTCCTCTATTTGCAGAACATGTCTTGAGGGCCAGCCACAAGTGCCTGGGGACACACGTGAATGAGAAGCAGCCCTTACCTTGAAGGAGTTCCCAGTCACCCGTGTGGGTGAGCAGATACGGAAGCAGATAACTAAAGGAGCTCCCGTATGATACGTTCGAATATCAAAAGACCTAATTTGCAGTCTCATTGTTGATAAATTGCAGGAAAGGGAAGAGATTTGGGCCTGGTGAGGACTAAAAGGCATTTTACCCTGTAATTCTCATGTTCAGGATTGAGAGTGGAGAACAATCCATTTTTCTTTCTTAATTTAGTGACAATTAGGTAATATGTTTGACATGGTTAAATTTTTCATTAGAATCAAAACTATATGATATGCGGTGAAAAATAACTTTCTGTCCTCTGCTGTCCCCCACCCTTCAACCCTCCACCCCCCAATTTTCTTTCCTCTTAGCTACCAGTTCACCAATTTCTTGCATATCCTTTCAGAGACATTCGTTACATTAAAATACACACACACATATGCACTCCTTTCCCCCACCTACACATACACCAACACACAGACACAAATGGTACTGTACACACCTGCACACTGTTTTGCACCTTGTTTTTCTTCGCTTACAAGTGTATCTTGGTTGGCTTTCATCATTTTTTTAATAAAATAATATTATATTGTGTTTTAAGTGAAAGTTTACACAGCAAATTAAGCTCCCTTTTTTTTTTAACAATTTTATATAAACTATTCTGTGCCATTGTTTTTTTTTTTATTATTATTGGTTACAGTTTTTACAATGTGTCACTATTCTCATTATTTCCATTCTGTTATGTTCTGTTTCCATTGATCTAACTCCCGTTCCTCTCCTTGCCTTCTCACCTTTGCTTCTGAGTGAATGTTGACCGTCTGTTCTCATATGGTTCATTGTTTAAAAGAGTACATTACTCACAGGTGATGCTGTTTATTTTATAAGCCAATCTGTTATTTGGCTGAAAGGTGACCGGCAGAAATAGCTTCAATTCCACATTCAAAGTTTATACAGGGTGATAGTCTCAGGGATTCCTCCAGTCTCTATCGGTCCAGTAAGTCTGGCCTTTTTTAGGAATTTGAATTTTGTTCTACATTTTTTTTTCTGTTTTATATGGGACCTTCGACTGTGTCCCTGGTCAGAACTGTTGGTAGTAATAGCCAGGCACCATCTAGTTCTTCCGGTTTTAGGTTAGAAGAGACTGTGGTTCATGTGGGCTGTTAGTCCCGTGTGTTAGTTTCTTCTTTGAGCCTTTGATTTCCTTCATTCTCTTTTGCTCCTTATGAGTATAGACCAACTATTGTATCTTACATGGCCGCTGGCAAGCTTTTAAGACCCCAGACCCTACTCACCAAACTAGGATGTAGAACATTATCTTTGTGAACTATGTTATGCCAATTGACTAAGTTGTCCCCCGAGACTATGGTCCCAAGCCGTTTAACCCCTGAGTTGTTTGGCTATGTCTAGGAAGCCTCCATAATTGCGCACTGTGGTGTGATGAATTACTTAGTATGGCCTTTTTCACCATGGTCTTGTAACTCCCACCCAGGTGATTGGGCAGGGCTGTGCAAACAAGATAATCCCACCAAGGGTATTGGTCAGTTTTGCCTTAAAAGAGAGCCAATTTCTGAGTAGAGAGAAGAGCCCACCACCAAGGAAAGAGAGACCTGGCATCCGCGGAGGGCTTCCCACCCCATAGAAAGAGAAAGCTGAGTGCTTTTGGGCAGAGCCTGAAGGCCAGGGAGAGGTGTACCTACGAGCTCAGCTTGGAAGAGGCTTTTCTGATGAGAGAACTGCATTCTGAGTGCTCCCGAGCCTGAATCGTAGTTGTTACCTCCCTAATAAATGCCATAATTGTAAGTATGATCTGTGAGTTCTGTGTGGCCATTGCAATGAATCACCAAACCCAGTAGAGAATGCTGTGAGAGGGACGGTTGGTGTCAGAATTAGTGGAGATGGTAGAGAGAGGAGGCTTGTCTGGCCTCTGCCTCATGGGAGTCAGCCTTGTAGTATTCATCTTGATTCTCCTTCCCCCTTTGTGGGGTTGGAGGAGGTCAGACACTGTCCCCACACCTTTTTTACAGCCCCCTGTGTGATTTGTTCTGCGAAGAATGGGAATTCCCGAACACTTAATTGTGCTCATGAGGAAACTTTACATAGATCAAGAGGCAGTTGTTCGGACAGAACAAGGGGATACTGATTGGTTTAAAGTCAGGAAAGGTGTGCATCAGGGTTGTTTTCTTTCACCACACCTATTTAATCTGTATGCTGAACAAATAATCCGAGAAGCTGGACTATATGAGGAAGAACAGGGCATCAGGATTGGAGGAAGACTCGTTAACAACCTGCGTTATGCAGATGACACAACCTTGCTTGCTGAAAGTAAAGAGGACTTGAAGCACTTACTGATAAAGATCAAAGACCACAGCCTTCGGTATGGATTACACCTCAACATAAAACAAAAATCCTCACAACTGGACAAATGAGCAACATCATGATAAACGGAGAAAAGATTGAAGTTGTTAAGGATATCAGTTTACTTGGATCCACAATCAACAGCCATGGAAGCAGCAGTCAAGAAATCAAAAGACACATGGGCAAATCTGCTGCAAAGGACCTCTTCAAAGTGTTGAAGAGCAAAGATGTCACCCTGAAGACTAAGGTGCACCTGACCCAAGCCATGGTATTTTCAATCACATCATATGCATGTGAAAGCTGGACAATGAATAAGGAAGACTGAAGAAGAGTTGACGCCTTTGAATTGTGTTGGCAAAGAATATTGAATATACCATGGACTGCCAAAAGAGCAAACAAATCTGTCTTGGAATAAGTGCAGCCAGAATGCTCCTTAGAGGCAAGGATGGCGAGACTGCACCTTACATACTTTGTTCATGTTGTCAGGAGGGATCAGTTCCTGGAGAAGGACATCACGCTTGGCAGAGTACAGGGTCAGCGGCAAAGAGGAAGACCCTCAACGAGGTGGATTGACACAGTGGCTGCAACAACGAGCTCAAGCATAACAACGATTGTAAGGATGGCTCAGGACTGGGCAGTGTTCTGTTGTGCATGGGGTCACTATGAGTCGGAACCGATTCAACGGCACCTAACAACAACAGCATACCTCGGATGGGATTGCTGGATCATAAGGTATTTCTATTTCTAGCTTTTTGAGGAAGTACCATACTGTTTTCCATAGTGGTTGTACCATTTTGCAATCCCACCAGTGGCATTCATTGTTTTTAAGGATTGCATAGTATTCCACCAAATTATTGTTTGAAGTTGTTTCCATTTTTTTGCTATAACAATGCTTCAGTCAGCATTCTTACTTATTACCAATTGGCATGTGAATAAATGTATCTTTACAATAAATACGTAGGAGTCAAATGCTCAGTCAGAAGGTGGGGACTTTAAAAATGCTGATAAATATTGCCAGGTTGCTCTCCGTAGTGGTTGTTTTAGTTTACACTCCCATAGCAGTTTACTAAGACTCCTGTTTCCTCAAATCTTTCCCTATACAATATGTTATCAAATTTAACCGTCATACTTTCTTTTTCTGTGAACTGCCCACTCCTACCTTTTGTCCATTTTTCAAATTTAATTATTGGTCTTTTTCTTTTTGTAGTACATATAATTGTATAACAACAACAACAAAAAAAAAACAAACCCATTGCCAATTCTGACTCATAGCGACCCTACAGGACAGAGTAGAATTGCCCCATAGAGTTTCCAAGGAGTGCCTCGTGGATTTGAACTGCTGACCTTTTGGTTAGCAGCCATAGCACTTAACCACTACATCACCTGTAACTATTCCATTGTGACTAAGTTGCTTATCTTTTATCCACCTTGACTTTTGGCTTTGTTTACAGATTTTTTTTTTGTAATTAATTAATTATTTTTATTTTTATACAGTCACATTTATTTTTTTTTTCTAAGTCTCTAGGTTTTCTTTTGCTTGTTAGAAAGGCTGCTACCACCCCACAAGATTTAGAAAAATTCTCCTTGGTTGCTTCTAGTATGTTTGGTATGTACATGGTTAATCCATAAGGCAGACACTCTGTAAGAAGTAAATAAGGGTAAAGGACCTGAATAGACATTTCTGCAAAGGAGATATACAAATGGCCAATAAGCACCTGAAAAGATACTCAACATCAGTATCTATCAGGGAAATGCAAATCAAACCATAATGATATGCCACTGTAGGCTAGGATAGCTATAATAAAAAAGATAGAGAATAACATGTTGGCAAGGATGTGGAGAAATTGTAACTCTCATATACTTCTGGTAGGAATGCAAAATGGTGCAGCCACTTTCAGAAACGGTCTGTCAGTTCCTCAAACAGTTAAACATAAAGTTACCATTAAAAAAAAAACCAAACCCATTGCCATCAAGTCGATTCCGACTCATAGCGGCCCTATAGGACAGAGCAGAACTGCCCCGTAAAGTTTCCAAGGTGCACCTGGTGGATTTGAACTGCCAACCCTTTGGTTAGCAGCTGTAGCACTTAGCCACTATGCCACCAGGTTTTCCAAAGTTACCATATGAGCCAACAATTCCCACTTCTAGGCATATAAACCCAAGAGAAATGAAAACATAGTCCACATAAAAACGTGTACAGGAATGTTCATAGCGTTATTCATAATAGCCAAAGAGTGGAAACAGCCCAAATGTCCATCAGCTGATGAGTAGATAAACAAAATGTAGTATATCCACAAATGGACTATTATTCGGCAAGAAAAAGGAATGAAGTACTGATACATGCTACAATGTGGATGAACCTTGAAAACATTATGTTAAGTGAAAGAAACCACAAAGGGCTCTGTTTTATATGATCATTTATATGAAATGTCTAGAATAGGCAAATGTACAGAGACAGAAAATAGATTAGTTGTTGCCTAAAACTGGGGAAGGCAAGGGACAGGAGCTTGGGGGGTGACAACTAAGGGATGTAGGGTTTCTTTTGGGGGTAATGAAATGTTCTAAAATTGATCGTGGTGATGGTTGCACAACTCTGAATATACTAAAAGCCATTGCATTGTATACTTTGAGTAATGAACTGTATGGTTTGTGAATTATATTTCAGTAAAGCTACTAAAACAAAATCAATACCAAGACTTCACTGAACTGAAAGTATATGAACAAATAGTTCATAAGTGAAGAAACTCGGAGAACTATATCTTGGGGAAATGACTAGCCTTGCTGCAAGGCTAATTGAAAATTATAAAAGAAAATATTGGTGGAGCTAAGAAAAATGGCAAAACTCATAAATTATAATGTTATTAGAACAAATGTCTTAGATAATACTATGACAAAACACAAGATCTTTGTATTTATTCATATTCATCTAATGTACATTTGGGAATATATTCCCCCAAAATAATCCAAACGAGAAAAATCAATTTTCACTAAATGTTTATAGCAGCACTATTTGTAATGCAAAACAAAATAAAACTGGAAACAACTCAGACACTTAATAATTGGGAGGGTGTTTATTAAGGTAGCAAACATGGGAAATTAACATTAATTTAATAAATAGGAATAAATTGGAAACATTAATAAATAGGAAAGCATATGCAAAATAATGGAAAAGTAGAATAAAAATTAGTTTGTAAACGCTGATGAAAGTGCATAAATATGTGTACATCACTGAGTATAATGAAGAAATTTAGTAATAAATGGTACCAGATGTCTCTTAAAAAAACAAAAACAAAAAAAACTGCCTCTGTTTGGGAAAATACCTTCATAATCTATTTCTACTATAAGACTGAAAACATGAGTATGAACAGAAGCCCTAGCAACACAAGAATGATAAAGCTGTTCTGCATAAAAACATGAGAGGAGTTAATTTTTCTCCTGAGAGAGAGGAAGAGAAAGTGTTGAGAAGAGATAGGCCAAGGTGGAGGAGAGCAGTCAACAATAAAGGAGAAGCCTGGTTGCTGCAATTGATGCATTTGAATGGTGATGTTGACAAAGAATATTAAATACACAATGGACTGCCAGAAAGATGAACAAATCAGTCTTAGGAGAAGTATAACTGAAATGCTCCTTAGAAGCAAGGATGACAAGAGTTTGTCTTGCTTACTTTGGACACCTCATCAGGAAAAATCAATCACTAGAAAATGTTTGGTAACGTGGGGGGTCAATGAAAACAAGGTAAACCCTCAATAAGATGGATTGACACTGTAGCCACAACAATGGGTCAAACAAAGATCATGGAGATGGTACAGGACCTGGCAATGTTTGTTCCGTTATACATGGGGTCACCATAAGTTGAAGCCAACTCTACAGCAACTAACAACAACTGGTTGCTATGTAGACTGTAGGGCCACCGTGGTGATAGGGTGGGAAATCCCCAGTAATAGGGATTTTGAGTGTGCTTTAGGTGAAAGTTTATAGAGCAAGTTAGTTTCTTGTTAAACAATACCCAAATTATTTCGTGACACTGGTTGCCAACCCTGTGATGTGTCTACACTCTCTCCTTCCCCACCCCATCTTTCCTGTTTCCATTTGTCTAGTTTTCCTGTCCCGTCCTGCCTTCTCATTTTTGCTTTTGGGCTGGTGTGCCCATTTAGTCTCAAATACCTGATTGAACTGCGGTGCACATTCCTCACATGTGTTATTGTTTGCCCTATAGACCTGTCTAATCTTTGGCTGAATGTCTTTGGCTGAAGGGTGAGCCTTGGGAGTGACTTCAGTACTGACTTAAAAAGGTGTCTGGGGGCCATATTCTCTGGGTTACTCCAGTCTGTCAGACCAGCAAGTCTGGTCTTCTTTTTGTGAATTTGAATTTTGTTCTACATTTTTCTCCCACTCTGCCTAGGACCCTTTACTGTCATCCCTGTCAGAGCAGTCAGTGGTGGTAGCCAGGCACCATCTAGTTGTTCTGGGCTCAGTCTGGTGGAGATTGTGATGGTTGTCGTCCATTAGTTCTTTGGACTAACCTTTCCCTTGTGTCTTTGGTTTTCTTCATTCTGCAAAGCTCCAACCGAGATGGAACCAGTAGATGTATCTTAGATAGCTGCTTGCAGGCTTTTAAGACCCTAGACACTACTCAATACAGTTGGATGTAGAACATTTTCTTTATAGACTGTTATGCTAGCTGAGCTATATGTCCCCTGAGACCATGGTCCCCAGCCCTCAGCCCACTAGCTTGGTCCCTCAGGGTGTTTGGATGTGTCTGTGAAACTTCTATGGCTTTGCCATGGTCAGGTTGTGCTGACTTCTGCAGTATTGTGTACTGTCTTACCCTTCATCAAAGTTACCACTTATCTACTATTTAGTTAGTGTTTTTCCCTCGCCACCTCTAATAGGGATTTTTTAAGGAACAGGAGTGTCTATAAGTTTTGAGCTGTTTCCTCAAATCTTAAAATCTCAGTAAATCTTCATGTGAATGGAGTTTTGGGGAAACTGAAGAAAAAGCTGATGTTGAGTCAGTGGAAGCAGGGACTCAGAGGCAGAGAGGATAGAAGAAAATAAGCCCCTCAGGAATTATTGGAAAACAGTCTGTCAGTTCTTCAGTTATACATAGAGTTACCGTATGAGCCAACAATTCTACTCCTAGATGTATACTCAAGAGAAATTAAGACATATGTCCACACAAAAACATGTACATGAATATTCATAGCAGCATGAACTGCTATGAACTAAGAACTACAGACACCCAAACTGGACTTTTAGGACCATCCTATTTGTATTACAAAAGGGAAGGGAGGCTGTAGCTGACATTTGCCTTATATAAGGATAAGAAGATAACATGTTGTAAATTATAGTGTATGAATTTTTTAATTCCCATTTTTTCTAACAATATTGATCCCCATCCACTGAAACAGAATGAAAGGATCCTGGCTAAGCTCCTGCCGCGGTGAAATCCAGTGGAAGTGATGTTCAAGTGTACCTTGGGTAATGGCTAGGGGAATAGAAATGAATATGTAAGATAGAAAAATTTATATCCACTCTCTCTTAGCAGTAGGGGTGGAAGGAGTTTTGTTATGCTGTCTCAGTTTAGGAAAATCTGTATTCTATGTAGAAATGTTACTAGAGCAAAAATCCCATCAACTCTTCAAGAAAGCTAGTCTGTGAGAAAAGTTCAAAAGAACAAATGTGTAAAGAACTCTCAGTAAGCATTTTTAAGTTCTTAATTGCCCAATCCAGAATTCATGACTTCCATTTGCTTAGCCAGAGGAAAGTTACTAACCAGCCTGATTTACAGGTCTGTGGCACAGGGCCTAGAAGTGATTTTCCCAAGGTTATAGACCAAGCCAGAGGATGAGATGAAAATAGAACTGCACCTCACACTCCCATGCAGGCTATATGATAACTTGTGTACTGTCAGCAAAGAGCTGAGGAATGAATGTTCTGGAGAGGTTAGCATAGTTTTATAGCTAAAGGAGTCTTGCTCAACAATTGCAAATGCTACTTGACAACAGCAAATGGCCTACCTAATAGTCCTATAAACAGTAACATCATGGACTCTTAAGCAAATTTTCAGAAAATTACAGAAAAGAATCTCCCTCTTTTAAAAAAGAAAATTATGCAGCTCTACTGTCATGAAGCCACCACTTGTGTAGTGCTTAAACCTACAGAGATAGTCACACTCGGTCCTGTGCTGCTAAAGACTAAACTTCTAAATAATGACTCCTCAACACTGTAATATCAGCAAGCTTACAGGATTTTGCAAAAAAAAAAAAGCATCTAAAAATTCTCATAAGTGCAGGGTTTTCTGGATTCTGGAGACTTAGGCCCTCACTGGTAACTTTCTGTTAGTTCCTTTACTGAATTAACAGAGCCAGAAAGTAATGAGATAGTTACAGCTCCAGGGCTCAGCTACTAAATTTATGTATCTAGGTACCTAGACCATGGAGGGATTGCTTAGGGAGCTGCCATACTCATACCTAGGGATATTTTTAGGAAAACATAAGCTAGGGCCACTGTTAGATGACAGTTTTCTAGGGGAGATTCTTATATTGTACTGAGCTAATCAACAGAAAACTTAAAAAATTTATGTTTTCAGGAGTGTTAATTCCATTCCCACTTTTTAGAAAGGATTCTTTCTGATTATTGCTGTTAATACTTTCTGTCCAGTCCTAAGGGGAAGTATCAGAGAAAATCACAGACTATGGTCTTCTTAACTGCTAGTTTCCTCCCCTTCACACAAGGGGCTGCACTGTCACTGCTTCTACTCAGTTCTTCAGACTCATGCCTTTTGGAAGACCCTGACCAGAAAAGTAAAATCTAGATGTGCAACAGAAGCAAGTGATGGGTTCAACAACCATTTACCAATGTGCTGTCACTTAACTGGTAAAAGTGGTGGAAGCCAATCCCCTTCCCATAGCATAACATGGTATCTGAAAGCATCTTATTGAGACCCCGTGAAAACTAGAAACTACAGACCTACCTGGACAAAATACATGTCACAAGTATCCACCAATAAAATCAGGATGATTAGAAATGTTACTTTTTGTAGGCAGTATGTTTTTTAATAATTTTATCTTTGTTGTTGTTGAGAATATACACAGCAAAAACAGACACCAATTCAAGTTTCTACGTGTACAGTTCAATGGCATTGATTACATTATTTGAGTTGTGTAACCATTCTCACCTCCTTTTCTGAGTTGTTCCTCCCCCATTAATGTAAACTCACTGCCCTCTAAGGTTCCATCTAATCTTTTGAGTTGTTGTTGTCAATTTATCCCATAAAGATAGATCTTAACAGAGCACAATGCTCAAGGCAGGCATTCTTTACTAACTAAGCTAAACTGTTGTTTGGTTTAAAGAAGACTTCAGGAGATATTTTTGATTTAAGGCTTAAAGATTATCTTAGGGCAGTAGTTTCAGGGGTTCATACAGCCTCCATGGCTTGCAGGCAATATAATATTAATATATGAATAACCCAATTATCAGATAACAGAATAATTCAAACATCCAGATTTGTATGTCTCTTTCAGCATAAATATTTTGGCTGCCACCATTTTTTTCCCCCCTTTTTAGCAGCACAGTGACATAGGTTAAGACTTTCTGAGGCATACATTTAGAGTGGGCATTGGATATAGCTCTACTCAAAATACCTTTTGAGCATTTCTTGGGCATTCTAGTGTCTGAATTCTGGCAACACACAGAATTTGTCTCTGCTAACCAAAACTTTTTTTTTTTTTTTAACCAAAACAGAAAGGCCAGGGCATGTCTTGAGTCAATCTCTCTTGAGATATAGAAGAGATTAAACAAGCAAGAAAAAAAGCAGAGATGGAGGAAAAGAGATTCCGACCCACAGGAAGATCTAGGAGCAGAAGCTCAAAGAGGCAAGGACCTTCCTCCAGAGCCAACAGAGAGGGAAAGCCTTCCCCCTAGAGCTGGCAGCCTGAATTTGGACTTCTAGCCTCCTAAACTGTGAGAAAATAAATTTCTGCTTGTTAAAGCCAAAAAAAAAAAAAAAACACCAGCAAGGTCATATTTCACATAGAAGGAAAAAGAAAGTGAAGAGCTCCATGGAGTCAACAGCGTACCTGGGTTGTCCTTTTGCTTGCTTCTACTAGTCCTTTCTCTTAGTTTGACTAATACCCTATTTCAAAGTCTTGGCTTTTTATTTTGAACCCTAGTTTAGCAATTTCTGTGTCTACAGTTCCAACTATGGGCTATTTTAATTGATCTATGTATTCAACCATGCATCTTTTCCCCAACGTTTCTGGCGTTATGGGAGACACAAGCTCCCTGCCCTTGATAAAGCTGCAGTTGATCGGGGGAGATAGTCACGGTAACAGACACAATGTAAGAAAGTATAAGATAAGTGCTAGACTTAGGCTTTGAGTCAGAATGGCCGAAGGTCAAATCTAGTTCTGCCATTTACTAGCTGTTAATTTAGTTGGATTACTGAACTTCACTGAGTTTTATTTTCACCATCTAGAAAAATGAGTGTGGCAATCCTATTTTAAAGATGGGCTTCAGTGATCCTGGTATTCATATCCTTGTGTAATCCTTGAATGTGGACAGGGCCTAGTGACTTTCTAACAAATAGAATACTGAAAAAGTGATAAGATGTCACTCCCTTGATGTGACTTCCATCTTATTGGATTTTCTCTGTTGCCTTCTTAGGTTATATACTTTGATGAACCAAGCTGCTATGTTAGAGAAGCCTATGTGAAAAGAACTGAGGGTGGCCTCCAGCCAACAGATAGTGAAGAACTGAATCCTGCCAACAACCATGTGAGTGAGCTTGGAAGCAGGTCCTCCCCTAGTTGAGGCTTGAGATGATTGCAGTCTCAGTCAACACCTGATTGTGGTCCTGTGAGAGACCCTGGAGCAGAGGACCCAGTTAAGCCATCCCAGAGTCATGGCCCACAGAAATTATAAGATAATAAATGCTGTAGATTAAAGCCACTAAGATTTGGGGGTAATTTGTTGCACAGCAATGGATAACTAATGCAGTGGAATAATACGTTTCTTGCAGAATTATTGTGGGGATCAGAAAGCATGTATATGAGGGTTAGGTGATGATGATGATGATGACAATGACAACAGGGATTCCCAGTTAAGCCTAAATGAAGATTCAGAATCCCACAGAAGTGCTACCATTGTGAAGAAGGTATTTTTTGGTGCCTGAGCCCCTGAGGAGTACAAGAGAGATGAAGGTATGGGGAACGGGATATCGAGTTCCTCATTCAGGCCCAAACTATGTCTGACTGCGATAGAAAGAGGGGCTGGTGGACAAAACTAAAGTGGTAGTTTTGTAAAACTCTGTGCACAAGAACTGTTGCTTGGTGGACCAAGTGACAAAGTTTGACAAAGAACTGAGGAAAGGGTCATTCTCCCACTTCTGCTCACATTGGAGCGTGGGTACAGCTACAAAGTGAGAGCGGAAGGGAAAGTGCAGTTCTTCAACTCAAAGATTTCCTATATTGGGAGCATGGAGAACAGCATCCTTGGCAGGGGGGTAGAATTCTCGTAGAGAAAATCAGCTAGAGTGGAGATGACAAGGCCTCCCACTTCTGCTCAGATTGGAGCATAGCTATAGCTGTATTTGTGATGGATGAACAACAAGGAAGAGACTATGGGAAGGAACATAAGCGCACTTGGCTCTAGGCAGCCTCTGAGAATGGAGTCTGAGGACTTGTATCACCACAAACCAGTGAAACTGGGTTATCAATGTCTTAATGGATGTACAGAGTTTCCAGAGGCAAAGAAGGGGTAAACAGACATCCTAAACTGAGGCAACCACACAAGCAAAGATTCAGAGCTGTGAGCGTGGTCTTGTGTAACCAGAGAAAGGAGTAAAAACTACTAGTTAACTCTTCCTGTTCTGATTCTCAAACTTCCTGGTCTCAGTTTCCTTTTACACTCTTAAAAGCTATTGGCAGCCTCAAAGGGTTTTGCATATATGAATAATACCTTTTGAATATTTTCCATATTAGAAATTATAACTGATAAATTTTAAAATCATTTAGTTTGAATTCATCTAAAACAACAATAAACCTGTTACATGATAATATAAATAACATTTTTATGAAAAATAACTATTTTTTCCAAAACACAATAAAAATAAGAAGAGTGGCATTCTTTCACTTTTTTTTTTCCTGTGGTAAATATATATTTATATATAACAAAACATTTGCCATTTTAACGTTCTTCAAATGCACAATTCACTGACATCAATTATATTCATCATGTTGTTCAACCATCACCATTCTTTTACATTTTTGCAAATCTCTTTTATGTCAGGCTTCATAGAAGACAGCTGGATTTTCATATTCATTTGTCTATCATTCTGTTACAATATCACACATCATATTGCCTCTGGAAAATTGCATTGTACTCTTCTGAAAGAATGAGAGTGAAAAAGGCAAATCATATCTTAGTAGTATTATGAAAATAGTTTTGATTTCCCAGACCCTCTGAAAGAGTTTTGGGGTCCCACAGAGGTCCGTGGACCACACTGAGAATTGTTATCCGAGACAATAGCAATATATATTACAAAGAGAAAAAGTCAGAATTTACAAGTATAGTAATAATGATGATAATAATATTAATAATAGCTAACATTTATTGGGCATTTACTACGTGCTATTCTAAGCACTCACAAAAACCTAAGAAGTGATTAAAATTACACTTTACAGATGAGGAAACTAAGAGCAAAAGAAGCTAAATATGTTGCCCAAGTTTACATAGCTAGTAAGTAGTGGTTAAGCTGGGGTACAAACCTGGCTCCAAAGCCTGTACTCTTAACCACTGCACCACTTAACCACTGTACCATCCTGCCTCTCAAAGGGACAAAGGCCTACAGTGTCATTGACAAAGGGCTGCAGTCATCCTACTCACCCCACCCCTGCTCCCTCCTCTCCCTGCCATTTTAGATTTCAATACCCTTTTCTCTTTCCCTGCCTGGTTAGGGTACCTCATGTTTTTTTTCACTCTGCAGTAAGTCCTTGTCCGTTGCCCTGTTGTTCATTATTTCCACCACTCCACAGAAACTGCTCTCTCCAAGGGCACCAGTGACCTTATAACTACCAGATTCAGTGACCACTTTTCAGTCCTCATCCTTCTTGCACTTTGAGATATGTGATATTATGGACCACTTTCTTTTTATTAAAATTCTCTCCTCTCTTAGTTACTCTGACACGAGATTCTTCTGTTTCTTTTACCACTTTGTATTATCTCCTAGGGCTACTGAAACAAAGCATCACAAACTGAATGGCTTTAAACAACAGAAGTTTGTTCTCTCACAGTTCTGGAGGCTACAAGTCTAAAATCAAGGTGTTGGCACAGCCATATATTTCTAGAAGTCTCTAGGGGAGGATCCTTCCTTGCCTCTTCCTAGCTTCTGGTGGTTGTGGGCAATCCTTGACTTTTAGACACATCACTCTAATCTCTGCCTCCATAGTCGCATGGCGTTCTCTCTGTGTCTCTTGTCTGCTTATAAGGACATCAGTCATATTGGATTTAGGGCTCACTCTATTCCACTATGACCTCATTATTATATCTGCAATGACCCTATTTCCAAATAAGTTCACATCTAAGAGGGGCACTATTAAATCCAATACATTATTCAATAATTTCTTCTTGGAAAATCCTTTAATGGTCTTCTTCCTTGATCTGTCCTTTAAACATCATTATTCCTCAGCATTTGGTTCTAGGTCCTCCTTTCTTTTTATTCTATATCTTCTTCAATTGCCATACCATTCACTCCCATGGGTTTAATTACTAAATATATGCTATTAACACTCAAAGACATTATTTACAGCCCAGTCTTCTGTCATGTATGTCCAAATGATGCCTAGGCATTTCCTTAAAAAAAAAAAATTCAAGCCCCCTTCTTCTCATATCCAAAGGATTATTACATTAGCCTCAGTAGTACTTCACTTTCTTCTAGTTCTGGCTGCTGACAATTCATCCACTGTAGTCAGAGTTGTCATTCTGCACAGCTCTAGGTGTCACCATTACATTGTATCATTTATTAATGGTACCTCCACAGTGGAGGCTTTGGACCACACTCCTGTTGAAGTAAGGTTTCTAAATCCCATGCCCAGCTAGGTTCCTCTATAGCCTAAAACCACTTCAGTGACTCCCCATTACCTTCAAGATAAAGCCAAACCTCCAAAACAGTGTTCTAGTGATTATGGCTGTGTTACAAACTACTCTAAACTCAGTGGCATAAAACAACAATCATTTTATTAGGATCATGGATTCTGTAGATCCAAAATCTGGAAAGGGCACATGGGGGATGGTTTGTCTCTGCTTCTTGATGTCTAGGGCCTTAGCTGCGGTTATCGCAGTGAATGATGATTCACATAATCTGACGGCTCATTCACTCACGTACCCAGTGCCTGGGCTGGGAGGAGGAGATTAGGACTGCTGACCAGAGCACCTATATGTAACCTCTCCTTATGGCTTGGTTTCCTAACAGCTTGGTAGCCTCAGGGTAGAAAGTCATCTTATATGGCATTTCAGGGTTCCAAGTATGAGTGTTCTGACAAACAAGATGGAAGCTACATCATTTTTCTGATAGCCTCTGAATTCACACAATGCCACTTCTATCATAGTCTGTTAGTCACAAGCAGATTTAACCAGATTCTAGGGGTGGAGACATAGACATCACCTCTCAATTGAAAGAGTATCAGGTTACATCGCAGCTGGGCACGTAAAATGGGAGATGTTGTGGCCATATAAGGAAAATACAGTCTGCTACACAAACCATGCCACATCCTGCCAATAAGTCCAGTGTGCCACTCTCTCTGCCCTCTGTGCTCCAATCATACAAACTTCCGGCTGCTCCCCTTTGCATATATCGCTTCCCCTACTTGCACATAAGTATTGGTGGTTCAGTGGTAGAATTCTCACCTTCCATATGGGAGACCTGGGTTCAGTTCCCAGCCAATGCACCTCATGTGTGGCCACCACCCATCTGTCAGTGGAGACTTGCATGTTGCTATGAAGCTGAACAGGTTTATGAGAGCTTCCAGGGTTCACCATGAGTTGGTTACCAACTCAACAACGACTAACACCAACAACCTGCACATATACCTCTTTTAAGAGTTAGCTCAGGTGTCATTTCAAGAAGGCAGACTTAGCCAAGCATAAGTGAAAAACAAAGAATCTTATAAGCTTCCAAGCAGGAAAAAACAGATGGCTTTAAAAGAAGTTAAATACTACGCATCGATAAAGAACAGTGACGAATCTCTGAAACATTTCATAACATGGAGGAATCTGGAAGGCATTATGCTGAGTGAAATTAGTCAGAGGCAAAAGGATAAATATTGTAGAAGACCACTATTATAAGATCTTGAGAAATAGAAAAAACTGAGAAGAACACATACTTTTGTGGTTACGAAGGGGGGAGGGAGGGAGGGAGGGAGAGGGTTTTTTATTGATCAATCAGTAGATAAGAACTGCTTTGGGTGAAGGGAAAGACAACACTCAATAAAAGGAAGGTCAGCCCAATTGGACTGGACTAAAAGCAAAGAGGTTTCCGGGATAAAATGAATGCTTCAAAGGTCAGTGGAGCAGGGGCTGGGGTCTGGGGAACAAGGTTTGAGGGGACTTCTAAGTCAATTGGCAAAATAATTCTATTATGAAAACATTCTGCATTCCACTTTGAAATGTGGCGTCTGGGGTCCTAAATGCTAACAAGCGGCCATCTAAGATACATCAATTGGTCTCAACCCACCTGGAGCAAAGGAAAATGAAGAACACCAAGGTCACACAACAACTAAGAACCCAAGAGACAGAAAGGGCCACATGAACCAGAGACCTACATCATCCTGAGACCAGAAGAACTAGTTGGTGCCCGGCCACAATCGATGACTGCCCTGTCAGGGAGCACAACAGAGAACTCCTGAGGGAGCAGGAGATCAGTGGGATACAGACCCCAAATTCTCATAAAAAGACCATACTTAATGGTCTGACTGCGACTAGAGGAATTCCGGCGGCAATGCTCCCCAGACCTTCTGTTGGCACAGGACAGGAACCATCCCTGAAGACAACTCATCAGACATGAAAGGGACTGGTCAGCGGGGAGGAGAGAGATGCTGATGAAGAGTGAGCTAATTAAATCAGGTGGACACTGGAGAGTGTGTTGGCAACTCTTGACTGCAGGGGGGATGGGAAGATAGAGAGAGAGGGAAGATGGCAAAATTGGCACGAAACGAGAGACTGAAAGGGCTGACTCAATAGGGGGAGAGCAAGTGGGAGAAGGGAGTAAGATGTATGTAAACTTACATGTGACAGACTGATTGGAATTGTAAATGTTCACTTGAAGCTTAATAAAAGTTAATTAAAAAAAAAAGAAGTTAAATTACATTTCTGAAATGGCAAAAGAATAGAGAAAAAATCACTCAAAAAGAATACAGTCTAGAAGTAGACACTGGTTTGTATATATGGAATTTAATGTTTGATATATGGGCGGCTTTTCAAATCAGGGAGGGAAAAGATACATAATTCCAGCACATGTCCAGGAGTCAGCTTCACCTAGCAGATTCCGGAAAAGTGAAATTTTTTCCAACCATCTTTCTTATTTCCTCTGAGTTGTCTACTCTGTGTATGTTCTTCCCAGCTTCACCCTTGCCTGCTCCCTCCCGCCTTAGCTTGCTGGTGGTCTCTGCTTGGGGCTCTAGGACAGGTCCCTTCTACAGATTCTGCTCCTTTAGGGGCCATGCTGCCACCATACAAGGCTGTCCAGGTGCATTATACTCAACTAAAGAATTGGAGAAATTACAATGCAGGAAGGGAAAGCTTAAAAGTTGAATGCAAAAATATGATTTTTTTTTTCCAGAAAACACCTATGACTTTCATTCAACCTGTCATTTAACATGTATTTACTGTGCACCCACTATGTGAGAGCAACGTTCTATGTGGTAGTGTTAGGTGCTGCCAAGTCAGTTCTGACTCATAGCAGCCCTAAGTACAACAGAGTAAAACAAGGCCCAGTCCTGCAAAAGTTTTAGATGCTGGTAATAAAATGATATAGCAGATGATGTTGTGGCCCCATTCATATCCCCTCGGGCCTTACTATTATAGTGCACACCATACAACTTCTAGTTACCAGCATTTCTTTGTCTGTTGACTTTCTTTAGTAGCCAAATCATAGGCCGGGTGTGCGAAAGAATCCATATACCCTAGAAACAACCCTCATTCAGTGACTGCCAGAAGTTAGTATACAAATACCTCAGCAGCCTTGCCTCTCAAGGTGTATTTCTTGTGTTCTATACTCTTTCTCAGAATTTCCCTGCAAGATTAAGCTCCAGTTACCCACAATAGTAACTTGCTTGATAATTCATCATTTATTGTCTGTCTTCTCATCTCTGTCTTGCTTCTCCATTCCCCTATGATATTTTCTGGGATCATATCCTATATAAACAATTTCACTCAAATTCTTGTCTCAGGTCTGTTTCTGGGGAAATCCAAACTAAGATAAGGGTTTTAAAAAAGAAAGTAAAGTCCTGACCTCGTGAAGAAGATTGACAACAAATAAGTAAATAGATGAATATATGATTTTAGGAAATTAGAAATTCTCTGAAGAAAAATAAAAGGAAGGCGTGATGGTTAATGTTTTGTGTCAACTTGGCTAAGCCATGATTGTAATTATCCTCCATTTTATGTGTGTGAATGAGGCAGTATTAGTATAGGGTGTGTCATGAGTCACATACAAGAAGGTGTGACGCATGTCACAGCCTTACTCGAGTCACACCCTTTCTTAGGTCATAGCGTTACTCAAGTCACACCCTTACTCTAGTCACCACCTTTACTCAAGTCATACCCTTATTCAGGTATCTGATGTAAGGGGAGTTTCTTTGGGGCATGACCTGCATCCAATACACATGTGAATTCCCTGGCAAAGCTCTCTGTCTTGCTCTGGATCCTGCACCAGTTCATCATCATCTGACCTCCAGTTCTTGGAACTTGAGCCAACAGCCTGACGTCTGAACTGCCAACTTTAGGATCATCAGCCCCTGCAACCACATAATTCAGGAAAAGCCTCCAGCCTAATGCTTGACCCATGATTTTGGGACTTGCCAGCCTCCACAACCACACAAGCCATTTCCTTGAGATAAGTCTTTCTCTCTCTCTCTCTATACATACACTTCATTGGTTTTGCTTCTCTAGAGAACCCAGGCTAAGATACAAGGTAAGGGATAAAGACGGTTATAGGTGGGCATAAGGGGGAAAGATCCCATTTAGATAGGGTGATCAAGGAAGGTGTGTCTGAGGAGGTGATAGCTGAGAGAGACTTAAATGAAGTGCCTTATATGCATGCGAAGGCCGAACAATGAATAAAGACAAAAGAAGAATTGATGCATTTGAATTATCTTGTTGGTGAAGAATATTGAAGATACCATGGACTGCCAGAAAAAAAAAACAAATCTGTTTTGGAAGAAGTACAGCCAGAATTCTTCTTAAAAGCGAGGATGGGAAGACCTTTGTCTCACATACTTTGGCCATGTTAACAGGAGGTACCAGTCCCTCTACTTGGTGAAGTAGAGGGTAAGTGAAAAAGAGGAGGACCCTCAATGAGGTGGGTTGACACAGTGGCTGCAACAATGGGCTGAAAGAGCAAAAATTGCGAAGATGGCGCAGGACCAGACAGCATTTTGTTCTGTTGTGCATAAGGTTACTATGAGTCGGAACCAACTCAATGGCGCCTAACAACAACATAAATGTGAGGGAGTGAGCCTTGCAAATGTCTAGTGGAACAACACTCTTGGCAAAGTACCTGGAGCAAGAATGAGCTCCTTCTGTTAAAAGAATTGTAAGAAGGCCAGTAAGGGGCCCTTTTCTCCACCTACATTCACTCTCTTGGTGATGTCAACCTGTCCCATAGGTTTAAATACCATATACTTTCAACTCCCATAGTCATATTTCCAGTTAGGTCTCTCTCTTGGAATCCAGACTTATAAATGTAACTATTTACCTGACATCTCCTTTTGGACATTGAGATAGTTAAGGTTGGGTGTCAACTTGGCTAGGCCATTATTCTCAGTGGTTTGGCAGTTATGTAATGATATAATTACCTCCATAATGAGATCTGTTACAATGTAATCACCTCCATAATGAGATCTGCTATGAGCAGCCAATCAGTTGAAAGGGAGTTTCCTTGGAGGTGTGGCCTGCATCCAATATATGTGGATTTCCTGGCAAAGCTTGCTGGCTTTTGCTCACTCTGGATCCTGCATCAGCTCTCATCATCTGACCTCCAGTTCTTGGGACTTGAACTAGCAGTTTACCTGCCGATCTCAGGATTCAATGGCCTCGGTAGTGGCCTGCCATCTAACCACCTGATCTTGGGTTCATCAGCCCTGCAGCTGGATGAGTCAGGAGAAGGCTCCAGCCTGACACTCGATCCATGGACTTGGGACTTGCCAGCCATTTCCTTGAGACAAGCCTTTCTCTCTCCCCCTCCCCCTCTTTTTCTCTCTCTCTGTATAAAAATATACATGTACATACTTCACTGGTTTTGCTTCTCTAGAGGACCCAGCCTAAGACAGACGTTTAACAGACATCTCAAACTTAGATATCTAATCCCCTCCCCAAATGTTCTCCTCCCATTGAGATGTCTTTCTCCATCTCAGTAGATGGGCAACCTCATTCTTCCAGTCTCCCAGGACAAAGTTATTGGAGTCATCTTTGACTCTTCTCATTTACCTCTCACATCCAATCCAGAAGTAAAATTTGTCAGTTCTGCCTTAAAACTGTACCTAGAATCTAGTAACTTCCTACCACCTCCACCGTTGCTACCTTGATATAGGCCGCCATCATCTCTTGCCTCCCTAGTCTCCTTGTATCCCTCTGTCCCTACTACAGTTTATTCCTACAAGCAGCGAAGGAATCGCTTTAAGATAAAGTCATCATCTCACTCAGAGCAAAAGCCTAGAAAATACCACACTATCTACATTCCCACTTACCGTTCTGACCTCATCACCTACTACCCTCCCTCATACTTTTCCTCAAATATGTCAGTCACGCTCCCATCTCAGAACCTTTGCACTTGCTTTTCCCTCTACTCAGAATGCTCTTCCCCTACTTAGCCATGGGGCTGGCTACTTACATCTTCAGCTCTTTGCTCAAATATCACCTTCATAGTTATATCCTTCCTGCCCAAGGCTCCTGCATATGGTTGGGCACCGTGGGGATAAATGGGGGCTGAAATCAGGCTCAGTACATGGCACACAGTAGGGACTCAATAAATGTTTATTGAATAAATAAATGAATGAACAAAAGAATGAAGCATTGCATCAGACATAGGCAGGACTCCTAATTTAGTATAAATCCCTAAGGAAGAAAAGGCATTTCTTCCCCATCTGGAATGCTGTGCTCTCACACTGGTGTCAGAGCCTTGCATTATTATGCAGGGCACTGTTAGTTCCTTTCCCCTTCTTTGGCTTACAGATTGTGCCCATTCAGGCTTGCTGGGAAAAAGAAGTCTGGTGGCTTTTTATGGCCCTTCCTCAATTGCACAAAGACTTGGCTGAGGCTGTAGAGATTATTGTAATGCTCTTAATGACCAGATTACATTCTTAGCTCAGAACCACATCTTCCCTGGTTTCTACATGAGAACAGGAAAAGAGCTGTATTGTCCTTCGTAAGAAACATAGATTATTCAAAACCATGCTATTGGGGTAACTGGTTAGCCATGGGGAAAGAAAAATTAGTTGGATCCCCACCTCAATTCCTAAATCAAATGGATAAATTCCAGAAGAATTACTTTTACACTTAAGCGTAAAAAAAAAATTAAAGTGAAGAAAATGTATTCGGTGAATACATACGTGAGAGAGACATTTCTAAGCGTGAATCAAAAGTCATAAATCATAAAGGAAAACAGATGTTTGTCCTACATAAAAATTTAAAAACTTTTATGTGGAGATTTAGGAATAAATATGGATGAGGTAAAAGTATAAAGAAAAAGAAGAGAAGGAGTAGCAAAAATGTTGTATAGTTACCTCTGCAGGGAGATTACCCCAGCAATTTTATGCCTATAAATTATCCTATGGAATGAATATTATAAGTTTCTAAAAGTATATTTGCAAGTGGGTTAATCACAGTATTTTTATATTGGACATAACCCCAAATTTCATTCACAGGAAATAAATTATAACATGCACGCAACAATGGAATCCTAATATGCATTTAAAATGATGTTAGCATAGATGTACTAACATGAAAAGATGTCCACAATATTTTGTCAAATGAAGAAAGATTAGAAAACATCATATGTACAGTGGTCTGGTTTGTGTGTGTGTGTGTGTGTGGTTAAACAAACAGATAAGTATGTAGAAGAAAATATTAAAGGCTGGATAGGAGCCCTAGTGATTTGCAGTGGTTAAAAGCTTGGCAGCTAACAAAAAGGTTGGCAGTTTGAATCCACCAACTGCTCCTTGGAAACCCTATGGGGCATTTCTTCTCTGTTCCGTAGAGTTGCTACGAGCCGAAATCAACTCGACGGCAATGGGTATCTCTGAATAATGGTATTTTTGGAAACATTTGCTTTCCTTTTCATATTTTCCTGAATCATTGGGTATTTATTAATGTACAAGCATCTTTTTGTCAATATAATTGTTTATAAAATTTTAAATTTGAAAAAAAATTTCATTTGTAAAAATTAAGTACATCACATCCCTGTTGACACACAATTTCTATATAGCCTTAGTATTGTGACACTCCTGTCCCTTTTCTCACTTTCTGCGTAGAGCTCATGTTCACCTCTCACATTGGCTTGGGCCCCTGAGTTCTCTCATTTTTTTCTGACAGGTTGCTCCACCTAGTACTCATAATCTCCTGCTTCATAGCTAGAGCCACTCAGAAACCCTGGCCCTGTTGGCTGAACTCCTGGCATACTGCCTAATCTTTGCAGTAAGAATAATTGAGTAAAAGAAACAGGCTAGTCTAAAAAACAAAGGACAGCCATGAAAGGAGGCTCACCATACTAGATGTTAAAATGTACAATAGAGCAACTATAGATAATATAGCATACTTTCCTTTGTTAAAAATCGTCTAAGCCAATAATATAAACTGATTGAAGTTTATTTAATTTGCAAATTGGGGTAACATTTTGACTAGAGAGTCAAAAATGTTCTGAATATGAGAAGAACTTCCAAGATTCTTATATCTTATTGGCATTGCCATAGAAATGTGGGGCCAGAACATTTTTCATACAATAACAATTTACCCTTAAACACAGCTTCCAGTCAGACCATGGAGCTGATGTTTCCTGAAACTGACTACACATAGATAATTTTCCAAAAGAGCCCAATGCCTAACACAGTCTCCACTAAGCTGCTTACTAGGCTATTGTTTCTTGCAGGGCAGCTGGTGGGTTCCAACTGCCAACCTTTGAGTTGGCTCTTGACCCACCTAGCTCGGTCCCAGAAACTTGTTCAGCATCATAGCAGTATGCAACCCTGGTCTCCACATGGAAGTCAAAAATTCTGCCACTGAACTACCAATGCCCCCGGTTCTCAGCTAGGCAATTGGGTTTCTCAGAACCTTAAGAACACAGCACCCTGAGTCTTAGCTCCAGGAAGAAAAAGGCCAGTCTTAAAGGGATTTATGGGTGTGGCTTTTGTCTATTAGAGATTATAATTTGATACTTAGACCCACAAAGTTTTTGAAAGAATTGTGTCAGCTCGGACTAAAAGGGACAGAAATAGTTTAAATGAAAAGAATCCTGAGGACCTCCAACCTTCTACAGACCATAAGCAGGATAACCAAGCTGTTTAGGTACAAACATGGCCTATTTCTTACAGAAAAAGAAGGGTGGCTTAGAGAGCAGAACCAAGAGCACAAAAAATGGAGCCAACAGGCCAAGGAGAACTACTCTAGAGGAGCAGAATTGGGCCATAATAAATATACATTCCCTTTCCCCCAGGGCGTTGGACTTTGGATCATGTGCCCTGATAGATTTCAGAATTGCTACAGATCAGTAACTGCTGCGTGCCTCCTATCTTCCCACTGTCCGAATAGAAATGTGTATTGTAGTTATCCTATTTCTCTCTCACCATTGTATGTTGTGTGTTTTGGGGGGCTGGGGGGGAGGATGGAAGGGATAACATGTCTATTTCTAGGTGTTTTCAGATAGAGAGGGAGCCACACGAAAGGAGCTACATCAGAGAAATTGTACCTGAGGAGCTTCCTCTACATCTGGACCTGATTTAGATGACTATATCCTAAACCTTGAGCTGATACATAATGGAATGAAACCGGAAGGGATGGTCTTGAGAAGGAGTGAATGTATATTGCATGTGTGAGGGATATGCATTGCTCTGGCCAAAGGGCAGTATGTAGTAGGATAAAAGATATAAATAGGTAAATTCTGACGAAGTGACAAACTGGAGTCACTGCCCTACCTGCGCTGTCCTGGCTCTGTCCAGGGCTCCCTGCCCAGGGACAGAAGTTGCTCTCTTTCTTGCCACCTTGCTGTGCTGACAGCTCTAATTGCTAAATGAATAGTCTTGAGTTTCTAGTGGGGAGAGAGATTCTCAAAAGAGTGTTTGAGACTCTGCAACCCTGGGAAGGGAGCACAATATTGTGCAATCAGAAACTACCACCTCAGCAGGAGAGGTCAGCACTGGATTTTCCATTACAGGAGGAGTAAATTTGGAACCTGGAGGTATTCTTGGAATTTTGGTTCCCAGAGTATAGTGGGACCCTTCCAATAATTGGGAATGCCAATGGGCTTTGCTTTCAGTGCACAAGCTACTATAGAAAAATAATGGTTTGCATAAGATAAATTGGGTTGTGGGTTAGGGTTTATCTGGAGCACAAGATAATCAACACCATCAAGGAGCTTATTTCAGGGAGATAAGATTTATGCACATGTAACACCTGAATAGCTATCACAGGCTCAATATGTTTTACAGGCCAAAATGAAATGTATAAATAGCATGTACCATGGAAATTCTGTGGAATTTCAGGGTTCCCTGGCCAGATAACGGAAAACTTCAAAGTGGAAGCTTGGAATGAGTTAGCATACTGACATATTCACAACATGAATCTTTAAAGTCCATCAATAAATAAATATTTGTGTGGTATGTATGTATGTAGCAGAGAAATCAAGAACTCTAAAACATGACTCTTAAAGAGGTGGCAATTTAGGGAATAAATCAGGCAGTCACAGAGACATAGATAACAATCCTAGACAAAAAATGATAAGGATCTAATAATGGATACAAGCACTCAGAAGAAGAAATCATTACTCCCAGTGCCCTTAAAATAGATGAATTTTCAAAATAGTATTTAGATGATTGAAGTCAGGAAACACCTAAGAAACTACTGGAGAAATCTGGAAATCATCATATCAACCAGCTCTAATCTCAGATTTGCTCTGCAAAATCTCTATGGTAAAGACCTTGGCCAAACTTTTTTAGTCAACATTGATAATTAATAACTTAAATTTTTCCTACATAGTGTTGATTTCTCATTAGTCTAATTACTTACTATATAGCTGTATTTTAGTTTCTGATTGATCTATTAATAAAAGCTTATACTTTAGATTTTTTATTTATAACTTTTATTAAGAAAATATTTAAACAAAGGGTAGTACATTAAACAGCCTCATCACCTGGATCCAAAGCTGATTAACATTTTGTCCTATTCAGGTCATCTTTGTATATGTGTATGCAATGCTAAACCATTTTCAAAGTTAGTTTGATATCATGGCAATTCATCAATATTTTACCATGTAGCTGTAAAAAATTATTATTAACCACAATGCCACCAACAAAATTAACAAGAATTCCCTAACGCTATCTAACATCCGGTACATATTTTCATTTCCGCAACTATTTCAAATGTATTTCATTGCTGTTTTAGCTTATAATTTAAATGTTGTTGAAATCACCACTACCATTAAATAAGCTATCATTATTATTAGTAGTATCACTTACATTCTTAATTATATAATGTCCCTTCCTATCCTGCGCCTTTAAATCAGACCAGCCTATTCAAGCACCTTGAGGTTGACACCTAGCACAAAGGAGCTTTGGGTATCTCAGCCTTCATTATAAGTCTTGGCTAGGTCCTCTTCCCCTGTTCTTGCCTTTGTTCCTCATCTTCCTTTCACCTGGTTCCTAACCTTCTAGAGTCACTTGCTTTTTGTTAGCCCTCAGACCTGACACCACTTGCCCTCACCAGTCCAGGCCTCTCCTGGACAATTTTTAGATCTTCCCTCTGGATCTCGTTCCTTCAAATGTTCTACTTCACTTGATCAAGCCAATGCCAACATCAGACAAACTTTGCCTTTGAGGTTATTGAGGCAACCCCATCTAGGGAAATGGGACATTTTTGCATTTAGCCCAGGATGGGTGGGACGAGCACCATGGAGGATCTATCACAGTCTAATCATACCCTGCCTTGCTGTGGCTGACCACTGTTCCATGGCCTCATTCCTGGTTCCCACATTTCTGCCTATCATCTGCTGCATTGAACTCTGTTTGGTTTTGTGCTCCAGGCCTACAAGGAGGATTTTTCAGCATTCCAGTTGCACTTGGTGTAGCAGGGTCTGCCTTCTTAAAGTAGAGAAGGGCCAGATCAGGACATGAGAATCAGATGCCTGGACAAGCTAATGATTTGATGCTCCATTAAATGAATGCTTAAAGAATATTCAATATTTCTTTAGGGGGAAGAGTTAAGCACTGTGTGGAGAAGAATGGAGAAGGACTATATGTGGTCACTCACATACACTTGTGTACTTGACTCAGCAGAACAAAAACCATGTAATTAACTGGACCCATTTTCCTTAAAAAATTGTTGGAGGGAGGAGAGGAAGCAATATTGCTGAGGTTGAGGTTCGGGGGTAAGAAGAGAGGACAGTGGCCCAAAAGACCATTTCATTTCAGCTGTTCATTGGAGCAGTGACAGCTTCTATCAGTAACTTGTTGCACAGACCATCTGAGGTCCTTGGTCTTTCCAGGCTGGAAGCCAACAACAGAGCATCTCCTGAAGGATTCACGCCTGCCACCTACCACCATGGCTTGGGCCACTTTGGCCTTATCTCCCCTGCCACCCCAATGCCAGAAAGTCCAGATAATACACCATCTGTAGGGAGGCTGAGGGACTGCCCCATCCAGCACCAAGCTCCCTGGTATAAGCATCCAGTTGAACTGGTGACCAGTCTGAGTTCTAACCAAGAGGCTGCACTCCCTCTTCTAGCCTGAAGCTGAAGCTCTTTCACAAGCCATAACACCAGTTCTCCAGCAAGACCCTAGTGACCTTTATAAGGTAAAGAGCTCCTACAAGGATTACTAAGGCTTTAACACAGCTCACCACCACACCATGAGGCACTGGATATTTCTAGTGGTTCATTCACTCCTTTCCTACCCTGACAGCACCACTAACTGACTTATCTAGAAGGTGAGGTGATGTGTTAGGTGCATGGAAAGTCCTCAATATTACAGAGGCTGCAGGCTTTGTTTATTTCTCCTCTGATCTTGTCTGTCCTGGAATCAGTCTGGCTTTTTATAGTTTCTAGACTCTTAGCTTGTACCAAAGTCATGGGGACAACTGTATCCCAAAAAGACATCAGTCTGGTAACTTCGACCCTGTGTCCATTCCTCATAAAATTTGACCCCACTGGAGGTCAAATATTATTCTAGGGAATGGGAAGTCCAGCTTTCAGACACTGTTTCCTGAGGGCCCAGCATCTGCACTTAGAGCACACAGGGAAGGGAAGCTAGCAGAGAGTTGAGGACCTCATACCACCAAGAAAGCTGTACCAGGAGCACAGCATGTAGCAGCTGCTGCATGCAGGGAAGTTCTGTTCACACTAGACAGGCTGCCTGAGTTTTCAATCTCATATATTCTGGACAGAAAAGTTACCAAGTGGACACTCATTCCTTAAAGCTAAAAGGGCATGTGCTCAGGTTGCTGCTCTGTCACGATAATCCTGGCCATAGCCCTGAATATGATCTACAAAGCACAGTATCATAAATAACATCCTGCACATTGCTGCTGCATGAGACTTCCACACCAAAGTCAAGGAATACTTGGGAAGCCTGAGGAGTTAATGCATCCTCTCCAAGTCCCAGTGCTTCCTTCTAACCCAACCTTCTCACATGAATATTTCCCATATTAGCCCTATCTGGATCTCCATAGCCAATCAATTAATCAATGAAATCATCTTCCTCCACAGAGGACTCAGGCATCTGACTTCTGACCTAGCACCCAGCTCCCCTCCCAGTTTAGAAGAGCAAAATCTTATCCACCTGAACACTACCCACCATACACAGTGATGATCAAAAGAAGCATCTCATCCATAGGTTCAAAGAGAACCTGTTGCTGTGCCTCTGCAGAACTCATCATTGCACGGCTTGTGTTCAACAGCTTGCTCTCCCTCTGTCATGGATTGAATTGCGTCCCCCCAAGTGTCCACTTGGTTAGGCCATGATTTCCAGTATTGTGTGGTTGTCCTCTATTTTGTGATTTTCCTATGTGTTATAAATCATAATCTCTGCCTGTGGCTAAAGAGGATTAGAGTGGGTTGTAACATCCTTGCTCAGGTCACATCCCTGATCCAATGTAAAAGGAGTTTTCCCAGAGTGTGGCCTGCACCACCTTTTATCTTACAAGAGATAAAAGGGAAGGGAAGCTAGCAGAGAGTTGAGGACCTCATACCACCAAGAAAGCTGTGCCAGGAGCAGAGCATGTCCTTTGAACCCCAGATTCCTTCTCAGAGAAGCTTCTAGTCCAGGGGAGGATTGATGAGAAGGACCTTCCTCCAGAGCTGACAGACAGAAAGCCTTCCCCTGAAGCTGATGCCCTGAATTTGGACTTGTAGACTACTAGACTGTGACAGAATAAATTTCCCTTTGTTAAAGCCATCCATTTGTGGTATTTCTGTTACAGCAGCACTAGATGACTAAGATACCCTCTTTTCTCAGAGCACCCCGCCATGTTGCCACATCTCCCTGTATCACCAATCTGGAACTCCATAAGCTTCATTATAATGATGCTTCATCTAGTCGTTTTGACCTGAGCCTTCATACCCACTAGACCAGCCCATGGGTCAGGGATGACAGAATAATAAAAACAAGTCTTGCTTGCTTTAAATTCTGTTACCTGCCGAAGAATTACTCAGAGTCCTCTGAGATTTACTTTCAACCTGGTCTCATCCCAATTCCAAGCCAACTCTTCTTGACTCTTGACTCCTGGTTTTACCAACATCTGAGGCTCTGCTTCTGCCATCTTGAATTCTTTGAATGAGTTTGATTTTCTGCGTTTGGCTCATTGGGTTCTTAAGGACTCTGTCTTGTATTCACTTCTCTGGTACTCAGGACCTATATCAGTCATAATGGGCTGGGTCATGCTATGGTTGAACAATCCCAAAATCTCAGAGGCTTAATACAACTAAAGTTTATTTGTCTCTCATTCTATGTGTACAGTGTGGGTCAACAGGGAGCTCTGCTCACTGTAGTTACTCCAAAGACCCAGGCTGATGGAGGCTCCATCTTAACACCTGCTACAAGATCGCTGTGGTAGGAAGATGTAGCATATGATGTGCTAGCTCTTAAAATACCTATCAAGAAATGACACATACCACTCACATTTTATTAGCCAAAGCAAGTGACATGACCATGCCTAACTTCAAAGGGGGTAGGAAAGTGCAATCTACTGTGAGTCTAGAAAGTATACAGGAGTATTTTTTTTTTTTTTTTAATGACAGGTCCAGGATCCATACCTTGGATGGCCCATTTAATTGTCACCCCCCATTAAGGTGACTATAGGGTCGCTATGAGTCAGAATCAACCCAACGGCAATGGATTTGGTTTGGATTTTATTAAGGCCTGATGGCCTAGTCCTCTGTGTCACCCCTTGTTCTTGGAAGTAACTTCCATTCCTTCACCCCTATTCTCTCCTCCCACATTGGTCTACAACGTGGCTCCTACTCTCTGCCTTGCCCCTAAGATCAATTCCCTGGTGTATGACCTATACTTTTACATCTGATTCTGGTCTTTGACTTCTGACTTCAGGGTACATAATCATAGGAAAGAGGCATTCTGCAAACATGCCATGCCTGGAACTCACCATAGCCGGGTTAGTCCTTGTCTGGCTCCCTTCTGATAGCAGAGGTTTAGACTTTAGACACGCAGTAAGTGCAGCTGGAGGACAAATACCAAAGCTGTGTCCAAGAGAGGGTGCCAAGGCTGAGATAACTCTGCCACAACTAGTCATCACACAAGGAGCCAGAGGCACACAATAGGATTCTAAAACAGGGTCAGGGAGCTGAGAAACATGAGAGTTAGGACTACCAAGGAGGACATTGCAAACAGAAACTCTATAAACAGGGCCCCATGTTCACACCTTGTGGTTTTATAATTACATGTATTTAATCCAAGTAATGTGTACATGTGGTTTACAACATTAACTGGTTTTAAAAAGCTTGTAACAAAAATCACCAGTCCCCTGCCCTATCCTTGATTTCTGAGACAATCTTGTTTCAACCTTTTTAGCTGTTTCTTTTGATATTTATCTTCATATATTGAAAACATGTTTATATATCTATTCCTTGGTTTTTTTTTTTTTCCCCAATTTTAGACTATCTATTTGGTCTATTGGCTTTATGCTGTAAAATATGGGGAATTAGCTCTCTTTTGCCACTAACCACATACTTTCCCTCTCCCTGTTCTCCCAATGTGGTTCTATCTCCAATTTTTGTTAAATCAATATTCAATGTTAACATGATTATTACTATGTAAATATTGTCATAGAGGCAGCAGAACACAGTGATTAAGAATAAAAATTCTGCAGACAGGCTTCCTGGATTTGACTCCCCTGCCTCCACCCTTTACTGTGTGTGGTGGGCTGAATAATGGCCCTCTCAAAGATGTCCACATTCTAATCCCCAGAATTTGTGGATGTTACCTCACACTGTGTGATGGTTAAAGTTGTGCATCAACTTGACTGTTTGGCAGTTATGTAATGATGTAATCCTCTGTGATGTGACCTGATATGATCAGCCGATCAATTAGTTATAAGGGGAGTTTCCTCGGGGGTGTGGCCTGCAACCAATATATATATGGGTGTTCTGGCAAAGCTTGCTTGCTTGCTCTAGATCCTGCATCGGGCTTATCATCATCTGACCGCCAGTTCTTGGGACTTGAGCCAGTGGCCTGCCAATCTTGGGTTCACTGGCCTCTGCAGCCTGTGAGCCAGCATCCTGCTGTCTTACCTGCTGATCTTGGAGTCATCAGCCTCCACAGCCCGTGAGCCAGCGACTTGCTGTCTGACCTGCCAATGTTGGGTTTATCAGCCCCTGCAGCTACCTGAATCAGGAGAAGCCTCCAGCCTGCTGCCTGACCCATGGACTTGGGACTTGTCAGCCTCTACAACTGTGTGAGCTATTTTCTTGAGATAAGTCTCTCTCTCTCTCTCTATATATATATACACACGCATTGGTTTTGCTTCTGTAGAGAACTCAGCCTAAGACATATGGCAAGAAAGGAATGTGCAGATGTGAATAAGTTAAGGATCTTGAGATGGGGTGAGTATCCTGGTTTATCCAGGCGGGCTCAGTGTAATCACAAGAGTCCTTATAAGAGGGAGGCAGGGAGATCAGCGTCAGAGAGAGAAGATGTAAGGAGGGAAGCAGAGGTCAGAGGTAGAGAAAATGCTATGCTGCCAGATTTGAAGATAGAGGAAGAGGACACGAACAAAGGGAGGCAGGCAGCCTCTAGAAGATGGAAAAGAAAACAAATTCTACCCTAGAGCCTCCAGAAGAAACACAGACCTACCAACATCTTGATTTTAGCCCAGTGAAACTTATTTTGGATTTCTGACTTCCAGGACTATAAGATAATAAATTTGTGTTATCTTAAGCAATAAAATTTGTGGTAATTTGTTACAGCAGCAATAGGAAATTAATACACCGTAGAATCTTTGACAAGGTGCTTAACCTCTATGCCAAAGATTACTTGTCTGTAAAATTGGAAACTAATAGTAGCCACATCATGAATTGTGGTGAGCATTAAATTAGTTAATAAATGTAAAACACTTAAAACAGTGCCTAAAAAGCAAAAAACCAAACCCATTGCTGTCAAGTCTATTCTAACTCATGGCGACCCTACAGGACAGAGTAAAACTACCTCACAGGGTCTCCAAGGGGCGGCCGGTGGATTTGAACTGCCAACCTTTTGGTTAGCAGACAAACTTTTAACCACTGTGCCACTAGGGCTCCAAAACAGTACCTAGCACATATTAAGTGCTATATGTGCATTTGCTATCAATGCTTATAACTAACTGTGAAAAGGTCATATGATTATATGCCTTTTCTTCTTTTTCTGGAGTTAATAATTCCCTCTTAAGCTTCTGTGTATCTATCACTAACTCATCCCCAGCTATAAAACTGCTTGTCAGTGTGGCCATACATATAAGGAGATGTATCAGTTCCTTTTTTCTTCTGCATCCCTTTTTTTTTTTTTTTTTTTCTGGTGATAAATCTTCCTCTCCAGTTAGTATTTTCGATTGTTTAAGGACACCATGTGGACCTAAAGACCCTATTTTTCAAATTTATGAGATCACATAAGCCTCTTTCTCATCATACACCTGAAGGCTATTTGGGGGAAAGAAGCAGTGGAGGGTGAAGAGAGGCTATCTTGGAGATATATCCTTTTTTTTTTTTTTTTCTAAAAGATAATAATTTCTTGTAGGGACCACTTAAATTATTTCATCAAATGAAACTTTAAACCAGTGTGAGAAATTCTAAACAGGTATATACCTAAGAATATAGCTTCAAAATTCGTGAAGCAACGTGACATGACCTTGGATTGGGCAATGTGGTGGTTATGCTTCCCAGCCCCGTTCCCATGGTTGACTTCTTCACATTATTCAGGACTTTGCTCGAAGTCTCCTTCCTCAGATACCTGTTAAACTGAACATTCTACCCTAAATAGCCATTCCCCCAATGATTACTTAACTCTGCTTTATTTTACTTTATAATAGCTCTTAGTCACAACATGACATTTCATTATTTATTGGTTTCTTTATTGTCTCTACCACTGGAGTGTAAGTTTATGACACATCTTCATTGCCTTATTCACAGCCAGATCCTCAGAGCCTAGATCAGAACCTAGAACATCATAATACCAAAAAACCCATTGCCATCGAGTCAATTCTGACTCATAGCAACCTTAGAACATCATCACAGATGTTAAATATATTTGTTGAGTGAATTATTGAATTTATTTAATCAAAGTTTATTTCATTATCTTCTCCATTTTTATCATTTTTCACTCATTCTGCAATCACTTACTAAGCCTCTACTCTGTGTCGTGTATGAGGCTGGGGAGAGACAAAGATCTATAAAACACAAACTTTCATAAAGAAAGCCCCACTTCCAGAAGAATAAAATTCAAAGTCCTTAGCCTAACGTGTAAGGCCCACACATTCTTGTGCCATCCTTGCCCAGCCAGATCATTCTACTCATGATAATTCTGATAATAATAATAATATTAGTAAAGTAATATTTATTAAGCATTTACTGTATGCTTGAAAACCCTACACATGGCAGTTCTTCTCTGTACCCTTGGGGTCACCATGAGTTGGAATCGACTCATCTGCAACTAACAACAATCTACAAAACCCACCTAGCTCGTTCCTTCTTCCATACTTTGGCCTACACTGTCTCGTTGGCCTTGAAGTCCGTCCCTATTTGAAATCTTTCCTGGTTCTGCTCAAGTTCCATACCTTCACAGAAGCCTTTTCTACTGCTTCAATAACAGACAACTTTCTCCTCAGATTTCTTCCTCCATTGTGTTTCTCTATCACTGAACAGTGACCTAACATTATTTCTCCCATTATATGACTATCCATATCATCTCCCTGTACCACTATCACCCATGTTGTTGTTGTTAGGTGCCATCGAGTCAGTTCCAACTCATAGCGGCCCTATGCACAACAGAACAAAACACTGCCCAGTCCTGCGCCATCCTTACAATCGTTGTTATGCTTGACCTCACTGTTGCAGCCACTGTATCAATCCACCTTGTTGAGGACCTTCTTCTTTTCCACTGACCCTGTACTTTGCCAAGCATGACATCCTTCTCCAGGGACTGATCCCTCCTGACAACACGTCCGAAGTATGTAAGACGCAGTCTCGCCATCCTTGCTTCTAAGGAGTATTCTGGTTGCACTTCATCCAAGACAGATTTGTTTGTTCTTTTGGCCGTCCTTGCTATATTCAATATCTTTCAAAAATACCATAATTCAAAGGCGTTAATTCTTCTTCTGTCTTCCTTATTCACTGTCCAGTTTTCACATGCATATAATGCAGTTGAAAATACCATGGCTTGGGTCAGGCGCACCTTAGTCTTCAAGGTGACATCTCTGCTTTTCAACACTTCAAAGAGGTCCCTTGCAGCAGATTTGCCCAATGCAATGCGTCATTTGATTTCTTAACTGCTGCTTCTATGGCAATTCATTGTGGATCCAAGTAAAATGAAATCCTTGACAACTTAAATCTTTTCTCCATTTATCATGATGTTGCTCGTTGGTCCAGTTGTGAGGATTTTTGTTTTCTTTATGTTGAGGTGCAATCCATACTGAAGGCTGTGGTCTTTGATCTTCATTAGTAAGTACTTCAAGTCTTTTTTACTTTCAGCAATAAAAGTTGGGTCATCAGCATAACATAGGCTGTTAAAGAGTCTTCCTCCAATCCTGATGCCCCGTTCTTCTTCATATAGTCCAGCTTCTCGGATTATTTGCTTAGCATACAGGCTGAATAGGTATGGTGAGGGGATACAACCCTGACACACACCTTTCCAGACTTTAAACCAATCAATATCCCCTTGTTCTGTCCAAACAACTGCCTCTTGATCTATGTAAAGCTTCCTCATGAGCACAATTAAGCGTTCCGGAATTCCCATTCTTCGAAATATTATCCATAATTTGTTATGATCCACACAGTCGAAAGCCTTTGCATAGTCAATAAAACACAGATAAACATCCTTCTGGTATTCTCTGCTTTCAGCCAGGATCCATCTGACATCAGCAATGATATCCCTGGCTCCACATCTTCTGAAACCGGCCTGAATTTCTGGCAGTTCCCTGCTGATACACTGCTGCAGCCCTTTTTGAATGATCTTCAGCAAAATTTTGCTTGTGTGTGATATTAATGATATTCTATAATTTATACATTCAGTTGGATCACCTTTCTTGGGAATAGGCACAAATATGGATCTCTTCCAGTCAGTTGGCCAGGAAGCTGTCTTCCATATTTCTTGGCATAGATGAATGAGCACCTCCAGCGCTGCATCTGTTTGTTGAAACATCTCAATTGACATTCCGTCAATTCCTGGAGCTTTGTTTTTCACCAGTGCCTTCAGTGCAGCTTGGACCTCTTCCTTCAGTACCGTCAATTCCTGATCATATGCTACCTCTTGAAATGGTTGAACATTGACTAATTCTTTTTTGGTATAATGACTCTGTGTATTCCTTCCATCTTCTTTTAATAATTTTTATTGTGCTTTAAGTGAAAGTTCATAAATCAAGTCAGTGTCTCTCACAAAAACCATATACACCTTGCTACACACTCCCAATTAGATTTCCCCTAATGAGACAGCCCGCTCTCTCCCTCCACTCTCTCTTTTCGTGTCCATTTTGCCAGCTTTTAACCCCCTCCACCCTCTCATTTCCCCTCCAGGCAGGAGATGCCAACATAGTCTCAAGTGTCCACCTGATCCGAGAAACTCTCTCCTCACCAGCATCCCTCTCTGACCCATTGTCCAGTCCAATCCATGTCTGAAGAGCTGGCTTCGGGAATGGTTCCTGTCCTGGGCCAACAGAAGGTCTGGGGGCCATGACCACCAGGGTCCTTCCAGTCTCAGTCAGACCATTAAGTCTGGTCTTATGAGAATTTGGGGTCTGCATCCCACTGCTCTCCTGCTCCTTCAGGGGCTCTCTGTTGTGTTCCCTGTCAGGGCAGTCATCGGTTGTAGCCAGGCACCATCTAGTTCTTCTGGTCTCAGGATGATGTAGTATCTGGCTCATGTGGCCCTTTCTGTCTCTTGGGCTCATAATTACCTTGTGTCCTTGGTGTTCTTCATTCTCCTTTGATCCAGGTGGGTTGAGACCAATTGATGTATCTTAGATGGCTGCTTGCTAGCGTTTAAGACCCCAGACGCCACTCTTCAAAGTGGGGTGCAGGATGTTTTGTTAATAGATTTTATTATGCCAACTGACTTAGGTGTCCCCTGAAACCATGGTCACCAGACCCCTGCCCCCACTACGCTGGCCTTTGAAGCATTCAGTTTATTCAGGAAACTTCTTTGCTTTTGGTTTAGTTCTGTTGTGCTGACCTCCCTTGTAATGTGTGCTGTCTTTCCCTTCACCTAATGTAGTTCTTATCTACTACCTAATTAGTGAAGGCCCCTCTCCCACCCCCTCCCTCCCCCCTCTCGTAACCACAAAAGAATGTTTTCTTCTCAGTTTAAACTATTTCTAGGTTCTTATAATAGTGGTCTTAAACAATATTTGTCCTTTTGCAACTGACTAATTTCACTCAGCATAATGCCTTCCAGGTTCCTCTATGTTATGAAATGTTTCACAGATTCATCGCTGTTCTATATCATGCATATTTATTCCATTGTGTGAATATACCATAATTTATTTATCCATTCATCCGTTGATGGGCACCTTGGTTGCTTCCATCTTTTTACTATTGTGAACAGTGCTGCAATAAACATGGGTGTGCATATATCTGTTTGTGCAAAGGCTCTTATTTCTCTAGGATATATTCCAAGGAGCGGGATTTCTGGATCGTACGGTAGTTCTATTTCTAGCTTTTTAAGGAAGCGCCAAATCGATTTCCAAAATGATTGTACCATTTTACATTCCCACCAGCAGTGTAAAAGTGTTCAAATCTCTCCACAGCCTCTCCAACATTTATTATTTTGTGTTTTTCGGATTAATGCCAGCCTTGTTGGAGTGAGAATTCCATCTTCTTTTGATGCTTCCTGCATCATTTAATATTTTCTCCATAGAATCCTTCACTATTGCAACTCGAGGCTTGAATTTTTTCTTCAGTTCTTTCAGCTTGAGAAACACAGTGTATGTTATTCACTTTTGGTTTTCTGTCTCCAGCTCTTTGCACATGTCATTATAATACTTTGTCTTCTCGAGCCGCCCTTTGAAATATTCTGTTCAGTTCTTTTACTTCATCATTTCTTCCTTGTGCTTTACCTGCTCAATGTTCGTGAGCAAGTTTCAGAGTCTCCTCTGACATCCATCTTGGTCTTTTCTTTCTTTCCTGTCTTTTCAATGACCTCTCACTTTCTTCATGTATCATGTCCTTGATGTCATTCTACAACTTCTCTGGTCTTCGGTCCCTAGTGTTCAATTTGTCAAATCTATTCTTGAGATGGTCTCTAAATTCAGGTGGGATATACTCAAGGTCGTATTTTGGCTCTCATGGACGTGCTCTGATTTTCTTCAGTTTAAGCTTGAACTTGCATAGGAGCAATTGATGGTCTGTTCCACAGTCGGCCCCTGGCCTTGTTCTGACTGATGATATTGAGCTTTTCCATTGTCTCTTTCCACAGATGTAGTCAATTTGATTTCTGTGTGTTCCATCTGGTGAGGTCCATATGTATTGTCACTGTTTATGTTGGTGAAAGAAGGTATTTGCAATGAAGAAGTCGTTGGTCTTCCAAAATTCTATCATTCCATCTCCAGCATTGTTTCTATCACCAAGACAATATTTTCCAACTACTGATCCTTCTTCTTTGTTTCCAACTTTCACATTCCAATCGCCAATAATTATCAACGTATCCTGATTGCATGTTCGATCAATTTCAGACTGCAGCAGCTAATAAAAAATCTTCAATTTCTTCATCTTTGGCCTTAGCGGTTGGTGCATAAATTTGAATAATAGTCATATTAACTGGTCTTCCTTGTAGGCGTATGGATATTATCCTATCACTGACAGCATTGTACTTCAGAATAGATCTTGAAATGTTCTTTTTGATGATGAATGCAACACCATTCCTCTTCAGGTTGTCATTCCCTGCATAGTAAACTATATGATTGTCCAATTTAAAATGGCCAATACCAGTTCATTTTCAGCTCTCTAATGCCTAGGATATCAGTTTATGCACTCCATTTCATTTTTGACGATTTCCAATTTTCCTATATTCGTACATTCCAGGTTCCAGTTTTTAATGGATGTTTGCAGCTGTTTCCTCTCTTTTTGAGTCAAGCCACATTAGCAAATGAAGGCCCCAAAAGCTTTCCTCCATCCACATCATTAAGGTTGACTCTATTTTGAGGAGGCCGCTCTTCCCCAGTTGCCTTTTGAGTGCCTTCCAACCTGGGGGGGCTCATCTTCCAGCACTATATCAGACAATGTTCCGCTGCTATTCATAAGGTTTTTACTGGCTAATTCTTTTCAGAAGTAGACTGCGGATCCTTTTTCCTAGTCTATCTTAGTCTGGAAGCTCAGCTGAAACCTGTCCGATGTAGGTGACCCTGCTGGTATCTGAATACCAGTGGCATAGATTCCAGCACCACAGCAATGCACAAGCCCCCACAGTATGACAAACTGACAGACACGTGGGTAACTATCACCCATATGCAATAATAATTTGTTTTTTGAGCACATGTCATTTTCCAAGCACTATTTTATGAATTTGGTACAATTTATATGTGAGGAAACTAAAACTCAAGAGAGGTTAAGAATCTAGAGAACAGGGCTAATAAAATGATCCCTAGGTCTGACTGGTTGAAAGGCAGGAATCTGACAGGAGGGCAGAGATCTTGCGCACAACTAGGGTAGGACACAGGCGAAGATTCTTGTTGTTAGCTGCTGTGGAATTGGCACTGACTGATGGCACCCCATGCACAACTGAAAGAAATGCCACCCTGCCTTGTGCCATCCCCATGATCCATTGTAGATTGCATCATTTTGATCCACAGGGTTTTCACTGGCTCATTTTCAGAAGTAGGTCACCAGACCTTTCCTCCTAGCACTGAAAACTGTTCAGCATCATGTTGCTGTTGTTAGGTGACATCCAGTTGGTTCCGACTCACAGCAACCCTGTGTACAACAGCACAAAACACTGCCCAGTCCTGCACCATCCTCACAATTGCTGCTAGGTTTTCAGCCGACTGTTGCAGCCACTGTGTCAATCCACCTCATTGAGAGTCTTCCTCTTTTTTGATGACCCTCTCCTTTACCAACCATGATGTCCTTCTCCAGGACTAGTACCTCCTGATAATATGTCCAAAGTACATGGGACACAGTCTTGCCATCCTGAACTTCAAGGAGCACTCTGGCTGTACTTCCAAAACAGACTTCTTCATTCTTCTGGCAGTCCATGGTATATTAAATATTTTTCACCAACACCATAATTCGAAGGCATCAGTTCTTCTTTGGTCTTATTCATTGTCCAGCTTTCCAATGTATATGAGGTGATTGAAGATGTCATGTCTTGGTTCAGGCACACCTTACTCTTCAAAGTGACATCTTTGTTTCTTAACACTTTAAAGAGGTCTTTTGCAGATTTGCCCAATGCAATGTGTCATTTTCTTTCTTAACTACTGTTTCCATGGGGATTGACATATTTGTTTCTCAACACTTTAAAGAGGTCTTTTGCAGCAGACTTGCCCAATGTAATGTGTCATTTGGTTTCTTGACTACTGTTTCCATGGGCATTGATTGTGGATCCAAGTAAAATGAAATCCTTCACAACTTCAGTGTTTTCTCTGTTTATCATGATGTTGCTTATTGGTCCAGTTGTGAGGATTTTTTTTTTTTTATGTTAAGGTGTAACCCATACCGAAGGCAGTAGTCTTTGATCTTCATCAGCAAGTGTTTCAAGTCCTCTTCACTTTCAGCAAGCAAGGTTGTGCCATCTGCACAATGCAGGTTGTTAATGAGTCTTCCTCCAATCCTGATGCCCCTCTCTTCTTATAGTGTAGTTTTTCAGATTATTTTCTCAGCCTACAGATTAAATAAGTATGCTTAAAGGGTACAATCCTGATGCACAACTTTCCCGATTTTAAACCACGCCATATCCCCTAGTTCTGTTCCAAAGACTGCCTCTTGGTCTACGTACAGGTTCTGCATGAGCACAAGTAAGTATTCTGGAATTCTCCTTCTTGGCAACGTTATTCACAATTTGTTAAGATCCACACAGTCAACTGCCTTTACATAGAGTCCTTAAGTTCACGAGGAAAATAAGATTTTATTTTTTAAAAGCAGTCAGGAAGTTAGGTTGTTTCTAGAAATGTGGACATGTCCCTCTGTTTCCTTCTGGCCTTCCAAGGAGCCCAACTCCCCGATTTTCCGTGCTGAAGCCCAGCAACAGGTCAGCGCCAGCCTGCTCAAAGCTCCTCCCCACGTAATTGACAGCTGGGGAAATCCCATTGACGTCCGCCCCCACCCTCGCTCCTCGTTGGACTGAGCTGCGCAACCTGGTGGGAGTGGCTGTGGGCTTAGCCAATGGGAAGAAGCAGAGCAAGAGCTTGTGTAAACAAACCCAGACCTGCTGCGGGTTTTGGCACCTCCCCCGCTACCCCACCCCCACCCCCGTGGGGGCCAGGGCATCCTTGGCCCAATTCCTATCCAGGACTAGTGTAGCGTCTTGTCAGCCAATCACACCCGGTGTGTTCCGCAAGGAGGCTCCCCGCTCCGAAGAAAAGAACTAGGAAAGTGAAAAGACAGATGTTATAACCAATCAGAGGCTGGAATTTCTGAGGGAGTGGGCGGGAACTACTTCACATTTAGACCAATAAACACTACATATGCCCTTCTAGGTGACTGAGCGGCATCCTCTTCAGTCCAATAGATGAATGGGGCGGTGCCCGGCAACCAATGGCTTGGGTTGGGGGCGGGGCGAAGAGCCAGTGTGCAGTAAGAGGTAACCTGGACAGTGGTAGCAGCGTTTCTCCCGTGCTGTGGCTCACGTTCTGGTGCTGAAGGCCGAGACTGTTCTGGCAGCGGCGGCCTCTGCGGCGACGGCTGAGACTCTCGAAGGAGTGGCGGAGTACGGTCTGAAGGAGGCGCCTCTGGCCAGCCCAGGTGGGCTCGTCGCCTGGGCTACGGAGGAAGGGACCCGTGGGGGATCGCCGCCGTCCGCGCTCTGGGGGCGCCCTGCGCCTCTCTTCCCGCCGCGGTCGGGACTGTGACGGGCGGCGCGCGCCTGCCCGAGCTCCTGTGGGAAGGGAGAGCCGGAGGGGTCCTGAGTCGTGGTCATCGGAGGGAAGGGGCGCCCTTTGGGGTCACCCCCTGTCCCTGGGACTGTATGTAGGCGGGCCTTACTTAGTGCCTTTTTCCCGCATCACAGGCACGCTGCCCACCCCCCAACTTCCCCGAACCCCTCAGCCTTCTAACACTCGAGCTGGATTCCCTAGCTTGTGAGTCCCTCACTACCCCAGTGCAATACTGCACGGCAAATTGACCAGCGCTGCATACCCTCTCCAGGAGACGCGAAGGGGTGGAGTTGCGCATTTGTGCCCCTCCCCCATTCAGTGGGTACTCCCCCGCCCCCCACGTTATCTGCGTTTCCCTTACACCCTCCACCTTACGCTCTACTCCAGCCCTCATTCCCCAAACCTAGTTTGACTTGGGAACCCTGGCCATTTGTCTTCTGCCTTCTTTACGCGAGTGAGTCCTTCACCCTCCCACCCTCTAAATTTCATCCCCATCTCTTTGGGAAACTAACATTTTCCATTTGCCTCTTCCAGGCAACTGGAAGGTGAATATGAGAGAGGCAGGTATATTTTTTTTTTTAGGTATATACGGTACAGGGAGCTTTGCAAGGTTGGGAACTTTAATCCGTTTTGTTAGTGGTGAACTATTCTTGCCTTGCTTGAGATGGCATTTGATCGGTATACCTTTTCTAGAGTCTTTGTCCCAGCACAATTCTTTTGGTGGTAATTGCTGAAAATACATGTGAGAAGAGTTACTGGCAGCAAGGGTTTAAAAAATTTTTTTTGTCTGTTTTTAGAGTAGATGAAATTGGATTATATTGTAAACAGCAGAACTAGGATGGCTGAGAATTTGCAGGAAAGGCCCGTCCACCCTAGCCTGTTATAAAACGTAGAACACACTTTAGTTGTATAGCACATTGTGATTTGAGCACACCCAACCTACGGGTAATACGTTTTGTTTAAAAGCAATAGTCCTCATTTTCACAGAGAACTTGTATTTACCTTCATAGTATATCAGTTTGGTTTTCAGCTGTGTTGGTTTTAGCCTTATGCTTCTAGATAATAGTGCAAACTGTGTTGAGTTTATATAAATTTTGCCAAGAATTTATGGGGAGAAACTAACTTACCACTCTTAGTTTTGATTGAGTTGTTAGAGGTTTGAAAATATTAATTTGCACATTGGACAGTGAGGGTTTTGTTTTGGGGGAAGGAGGAAATTAATTCTTGGGCTAAGCATGGTGGGCCTTTTTCCCAGAGGGTGTGTGTGAGAGAGTGCCTATGTGTCTAAAACCTTGTAAATTCTAACTGCTTAGTTTCATGACTTTACGTAAATTGAGATTGTTTTTTCTAGTTCTCAGTGGCAAAAGGTAAGCAGTGAGTTTAACATGTCATTCTGTTTTGGCCAGGATTTTGCAAGTTTTGTGACGAATTCTTATTGCTCTCCTTATCCTGTAACAAGTATGTCATTATGCTTCCTCGTGTTTTACAATGGTAAGATTATATTTTGTATATAGGGAGATGTAAGTTTAATAGAGTGCATTGAAAGGAATCTTTACTCTGAGGTGGCAGCATTGTCTAATAGATCATATGTTTGAGCCTTGTTAGTAAATCATACTACAAAAAGAAAGTTCTTAAAACTGTTTGAACAAGTGCCTAGGTGTCTAGAACAATAAAAAGAATCTACAACACAACTTTTAGCAGTCATTAAGGAAAAGTGCTGGACAAATTACCAATCTATGAGTTGATCACTGTTGTGAGTAAAAGGGCTGCAGTTGAAAACCAAAGTTAATGTTGTACAGTCTTTTCAGGTGTATTTGTGCTTAGAAATCATTCATTGGCTTATTTGCAAATGTAGAGGACTGTAATTATAAGTCCTGCTGGCGCACTGGCTAAGAGATCAGCTGCTAATCAAAAGGTTGTCAGTTCAAACCTACCAGCTGCTCTGTGGGAGAAAGATAGGGCAGTTTGCATCTATAAAAATTACAGCCTTGGAAACTCTATGGGGCAGTTCTATTCTATTTTATAGGGTTGCTATGAGTCGGAATTGATTCGATGGCAACGAGGTTTTTTTGGGGGGTATAGCTATGAATTCTTCATAGAGACCTTGTCCTTGAGGAGCTCACGGTTTAATGGAATAAAAAAAAAGGAAAAGAGACCTGTAAACCAAGAAGTAAATGCAGAGGAGAAGGTTCTGTAGTAAAGGGTGAGTACAAGGCACAGAGGAATACTGTGGCCCTTGGTGCTCTGGCCTCTACTGAGCCTCCGGCCTCCTCTCCCACTGCTCTAGACTTCTTAAAGTGCTATTTGCTGAACCTGTCTGATCTTTTCACACCCCTGGGTCTCTGTAGCTGTTGTTCCCTTTCACTGAAAGCCTTTTCCACCCCTTATGTGCCTAGTGAGCTCCTATTCCGTCAAAATCTTTTTGAAGCCTACCACTAACCCAACCCAACCCACTGCCGTCGAGTCGATTCCGACTCATAGCGACCCTATAGGACCACTAGCCCCATCCAGATCATTGTTTTTTCTCACTGTTATTTCATTACAAATACAACCAGTGGCCGTTGAGTCGATTCCAACTCATGGTGACCCCGTGTGTGTCAGAGTAGAACTGTGCTCCATAGGGTTTTCCATGGCTGATTTTCCAGGCCTTTCTTCTGAGGTGCCTCTGGGTAGACTCGAACCTCCAACTTTTTGGTTAGCAGCCAAGCGTGTTAACCATTTGCACCACTCAGATACTTCTCATTATAAGTAATTACTTGTAAATGACTCCTGGATTCCATTTCATGGTAACTCATCCCCCAAACTTTTATAAAATGTACCTGCAGCCTCTTAGATAATTCATCCACTCAACAAATTATTTATTAAGCACTTTTATAAGCCAGGCTCTGTTTTAGACTGTGGATCTTATAATTGAGTAAGGAAGACAGAAAATAGTCTGGAACTCAGGGGAAGGTCCTAGATTGGAATACATTAAGTCCCCAGGTTATGGACAATGTCACCTTGCCCTTTAATGTTACATAGATTTGCCCTCACTTTGAAACGATTGAACCAACCCCTACTCGCAACAAATTATTCATCGCAGTCATCTTCATCTGCTGCACGTGCAGCTTTTAAATCACTGAAAAGCCTTTGAACCTTATCTTGCACTAACCAAACCAAACCTGTTGCCCTTGAGTCAATTTCGACTCATAGTGACCCTATAGGACAGAGTAGAACTGCCCCATGGGGTTTCCAAAGAGCGCCTGGTGGATTCAAACTGCTGACCTTTTGGTTAACAGCCATAGCTCTTAACCACTATGCTACCAAGGTTTCCTCTTGCACTAAAGTAAGGCTAAATAAGACCATATGCACCTGTTCCAACTTATATACAAATCCAACCTAAAGGCAGACTTAGGAACTGATCTTGTTTGTAACTCAGGGACTGCCTGTATTTCCCAAGAGAGAGCATCATCTTGGATTGGTTTGTCACCCTGCAAAATGAAGGGCCTCCATTGTGCAGAATTTTGAGCCAAGTCATGTCCTAGATGATTGTTCTCCCTTCAAGTTCAACCTGTAGGTTGTCCTCAGGTGGGACACTTAGCTCAGGTTCACTCACTTGTGGCCACAGTAGTAGGTTGGTTTCACACATTATCTGTGGTACAGACTATCATATGTAAAAAGAATCTCTTGGAGATCGTTTCTTCAGAAGACAGCTGACGGTACAGCAGTCTTTTGAGTTTCATAGACACTCTGTTCGATTCAAATACCTGTCTGACGTGGTTTATACATAATGTTTAATAAAGCACCTAACAAAGTAATTGACACATGTCAAATATTCGGTAAATTTTCCCTTTGGTGTTGCATTCGACATTATCATAGTGTGATTTATTTGTTCATATGTCTGTCTCCCTTACTAGACCGTGAGCAGTGTCCATGTCTTCATATTTCTATCCTTCGCAGTTAGTACAGTGTCTGATTCATAGTAATAGATGCATGGACAGCTAACTTGAGGAATGCTTAACTCCTCCAAAATGGGTGGAAGGATGCAAAGGTTTCCCAAAGAAGGTATTGTTTGAGTTGACGCTTAAGGATAAGTAGGGATGTTCCCAGGTGAATAAAATCCTGATTCTGCATTCCAAACAGGGATCCGCAGGTGCAAAGGCACAAAGGTATATATATATATAAAAAAAAGTGATGTTTACCGAACACTTCAAGTAGATTTAAAAAAACAAACAAACAAACAAATAAAAATCTCCTAAGGAAGAATCTGTGAATGGGCTTGGCCAGAGGACACGTCAGAACTGAGTTAACCGTGAGAACAGCGGTGCAGTAGTGCGTGTAGGTTTTAGGAAGAGAGGGTAACACTGATTGTTGGTAGGATATCAGTATAAGAGTTTAGAAATACAGGTATTGAATTCTGGAACTGTTATGACATAGTGAAACCATTTCCTTCTTCACCATGTATGACCATAGCTCAAACGTGTCTCATACTGTTCAAGGTGCTGAAAATACAAGCAAACTTATTCTCAAGGAGCTCACAAGCTAGCAAGGAAGACAGAAGGATGAACAATAATTTATGATGTGATAAGTGAGGTAGTGGAGACATAACTAAAATGCTGTCTAAATCAGGAGAAAGGAGTAATTAGTAATATCTGGAGTACTGGGGGAAACCCTGGCGGCATAGTGGTCAAGGGCTATGGCTGCTAACCAAAAGGTTGGTAGTTCAGATCCACCAGACACTCCTCGGAAACCCTACGAGGCAGTTCTACCCTGTCCTGTAGGGTCGCTATGAGTTGGAATCGACTCAACGGCAACGGGTTTTTGGTTTGGAGTGCTGGGGGAAGATTTTCAGATGAGGTGATATTTGAACAAGACTCACCACTCTGGTGGTGAAGAGTTCACTAGACTGAAAGTAGGGACTTGTTAAAGAGTTAATATTTTTATGGTAGGAAAGACTTCAGAATTACCCATATTTTGCCATGTCTGTTGTGGGTGCTCAACTAATGATTACATTTATTCAAGCAGTTTCCCTGAACATAAGATGTGAATTGTTACACCATAATAGAAGTATTTTGTGTCCAAGTAAATTGGGTTAAACAAAGGTTTCTGTGATGGCAGGATTTCTCAGCGCTTCTATTATATTAATGTCCTTTGTGAATTGTGGATCTCCAAAAGGGGTATATTGTATCCCAAACCACTTACCATGGTTCCCCCCTGTACTACACCTAAACATCTTTGGAACAGAATTATATGAGACAGTTTGGGGAATGATGAATGAAGGTACATTTTTACCAAACTGAGGTTTATCAGTGGTCTCTCTGTACAATTTCTCCTGAATAATTTTATAGGAAAGCAGAAGGAACATTTGGAGGGAAAAATACATTCTAGCCAAGTGATTGTCATCTTGGTCAGTAAGTCTCAAAAGTTAAAAAATTTATCATATCCATCCCCCTTGAAAAGTGTGACTTATTTATATTTTGAAATTCCGAAGATGATTAGAGATACCCTCAAGTGTTACAGAACCAGAGTGGAAGTCAGTGCTGGTGGCAGAGGCAAAGGATATCTTGAAAGTGAGAATCTTCTAGCTCGAGAGAATGTCACTTTTTTTTTAACTAATTTATTGTGCTGTAAGTGAAAGCTTACAAATCAAGTCCATCTCTCATACAAAAAGTTACACACACCTTGCTATGTACTCCTAGCTGCTCTCCGCCTAATGAAACAGCACATGAGGGAATGTCACTTTTATTATGCATTATTTTAGGCCAAACTGGACATACATTTTGCCAGTTATATATTACACTGAAGAACACATAAAATCCACACCCTCTCTGACTCTCAAGTTTTGGAGGTTGTTTGCCAATGTTCTTCTTTCAATAAGTTCTGATTATATGAGCATTAGGGACTGAACTTTTATACTGCAATTGTATTTAATAAAGCTGTCAAATTCTGACTGTGTGATTAATTCCTGAGGTAGTATTACAAATTAGGGAAGCAGTGGTAATGTTTTTGGCACACTGAATCTGAAGTCAGAAGGTCTAGGTTTGGAATTGTCTCTGCCAGCTTTCTATTTGTATGTCCTTGGGCTCAGCTGCCTAACCCATCTGTTGCCTCCTTTTCCATTTTCATAAAATGAGAATACCTAGGGCTACTGTAAGAATTAAATGATGCACGTAAAAATACTTGGTGAACTCTAAAGCACTATGCAAATATAAGACAGACCAAAGGCATGTGTCCAGCTTGAGTCAACAATCTTTTCAATTTTGTAGTAGAGGCCTAGTGCATGATGTTTCCTGTTGTAAAATTAGAATAGACTGATACGCATTAAAAAAGAAAAACCCCAAAGCACTGTATAGATCCACGTACTAAGATAATGGTTGACATTTTGATGGATATATTTAATACATTCAGTGCATATTTGCATGTGTATACATATATATGCATTTTTTTAATATAGAAATGAATGTATCTTGGGTGTTCTGTTTCGTCACTTTATTTTTATGAGTTAAATCCTCCAGGAGTAACATTTTAAACCTTAACCTGTGTATAATTTACGGTATTTTTGTGTGACAGTAAGGATTCCATTTATTTTTCTCTTCCCTTCCCTCTTTTGAAGGGCTAACTAGTTGTCCCGCTACGCTTTGTTAAATGATCTTTCTTCACTATTTGAAATGCAACTTTTAACATGAACTAGATTCCTATTACTGTGCAATAGCTCCCATTCTCTCCTCCCCCCAGCTCCTAGTAACCATTAATGAACTTTTGTCTGCATGGATTTGCCTATTCTAGATATTTCACATAAGTTAAAAAAAAAAAAAAGGGACCATACAATATTGGTCCTTTTGCAACTGACTTATTTCACTCAGCATAATGTTTTCAAGGTTCATCCATGTCATAGCATGTATCAGAATTTCATTTTCCTTTATGGCTTAGTAATATACCACATTTTGCTTATCTGTTTGTCTGTTGATGGACACATGGGTTGTCTCCACTTTTTGTCTGTTGTGAATAGTGCTGCAGTGAATATTAGTGTACGAGAATCTGTTTGAGTACCTGCTTTCAAGTCGAGTCTTAAGTGTATATACCTAAGAGTAAAATTGCTCAGTCATATGGTGATTCTATGGTAACTTTTTGAGGGAACACCAAAATTTTCTGTAGCGGCTGCACCATTTTACGTTTCCACCAGCGGTGAGTGAGGGCTTCAGTTTCCCCACATCCTCACCAACACTTGTTAGTGTCCGTGTTTCTGACAATAGCTATCCTGACAGATGTGAAGTGGTATCTCATTGTGGTTTATTTATTAAGATTATTCCCAAGAATTTTGGATGTTTTTATAGTGTTATAAATTGGATCTTTTTTCCATTTATCTTTTCTAACTGGTTGTTACAGGTTTATACAAAAGCTGTTGATTTTTTAAAATGTTTATTTAACCAGTCTTGTTATTAAGTTCTTTGTTTCTTATACTTTTCAGTTGATTCTTAGTCTTGCTGAAAAATCAAAATCATAAGATAATCTTGCCTCTTTGAATACTTATACCTCTGATCTTGTTTTCTTGACTAATTGCGTTGGATGGTAGCACTCAACAAAGTGAAATGGTGGTCATGATGGTGCATATTCCTGGTTTTTTCCTATTTTTCATGGGAATGCACTAAAGCTTGGGGCAGGGTGATGCTTAGGTAAGTAAACTGATTACATTAAAGGTGCTTGATTTTATTCCTCTTTAAAATGAATTTTATTAAAATTAGATTTTGAATTTTAATAAACATATTTCTGGCAACTATTGAGATGACCACATAGTTTATTCTCCTTTGCCTGTTAATATGTTAAAATAGATTTTTGTATTTCTTAATTTTAAACCATCCTTGCATTTCTGGGCTGAACCTTACTTGATCAAAGTTTTTTTGTTTTATGTTTAAATAAATTCCTTGATTTTATTAGCTCATTTTATTTGAAATTCTGCATTTATATCATGGAGTTTTGTGATTTTCTTTTGTGCTATTTTTGTTTGGTTTCATGTGTTGAGCTATCTAATATGCAAATAATTAGAACACTCTTTTCATTTCTCTATACTCTGAAAGGAAACCCTGGTGGCATAGTGGTTAAGTGCTACAGCTGCTAACCAAAAGGTCAGCAGTTCGAATCCGCCAGGCACTCCTTGGAAACTCTATGGGACAGTTCTACTATGTCCTATAGGGTTGCTGTGAGTCGGAATTGACGCGACGGCAGTGGGGTATTTTTTTTTGGATATACTTTGAAACAATTGCATGAGAATTATCTACTTTTTAAAGTAGGAGTTTTGTGGACTATCAATTTGTATTGCCCACTCTTTAAAATGCAGTAATCTGAGGGAAAATGAAGTTTTAGTGTAGTGATTTACTGTAAACAGGAGCAGAACAGAATGTAATTATCTAGTGAGATCTTGCTTTTGTCTGATAGTGGTGTTCTTGGTGTCTTTTTATTACACTCTCCATCTAAGGATTTGTGGGAATGTTGTTCTAATATTAAACAGATGTAACTGGTTAGTTCTGCAGCCTTGCAGATATACAGAATGTGCCTACTAGGGCTCTGCTTTGTCCCCACTGAAAGCAAAGAAGTAATGCAGTAAAATTTTTGGCTAGACGCCTCTGAAGAGTGAGATGTTCTGGTTTAATTCTATTAACTTGAAAGTATAAAAAGGTAAAAAAAAAAAAGCTTTAACTCCTTGTTGAATACAATTCTAAAACATAGCAAATGATTCCGCTTTTCTTCTCTAGTGAGTTTGGTATATTCAGACCTGGTTGGTATTTTATTGGAGCCCTGGTGGCATAGTGGTTAAGCTTTTGGGTGCTCACCAGAAGGTCGGCAGTTCAAATCCACCAGCTGCTGCTTGGAAACCCTATGGGGGCAGTTCTCCTTGGTCCTGTAGGGTCATTGTGAGTCAGAATTGACTCAGTAGCAGTGCGCTTGGTTTAGTTTTGTTGTTTTATTATTGCACTCCCTGAGCGTCTAAGAATCACCATTCCCAGAAACCCAGTGCTGTCGAGTTGATTCTGACTCATAGCGACTCTGTAGGACAGAGTAGAACTGCCCCACAGAGTTTCCAAGGAGCACCATTATGAAGATGCTTTTCCAGAACTTTAGATGTAAGAGGATGTAAAAGGTTAGATCAGGCTGGATGGGAACTGATGCCCATAAGTATAGTTTTCAGGCTAAATCTCTGACTGTGGCTTGTTTTCTTTTATTTAACTCATAAAATAAACACATTGGATTGAGGGAAGGTGTTATGAGGGGATTGTGTCTTTTAGTTGAATGTCTTTATTTCAAATCAAGATGGAATATACAGCACCGTGGCTTTGGACCCACTTAAGGCAACCCATTTTTCTCTTTGCGTTATACCAGTGGTTCTCAGACTTGAGCTAGCATCAGAGTCAACTGGAGGACTTGTTACCACACAGATTGCTGGGCCCCACCCCAGAGCTTCTTATTTTGTAGATTTGGGGTGGGGCCTGAAAATTTGCGTTTGTAACAAGTTCTTAGGTAATACTGATGATGCTGCTGGTTCTGGGACTACATTTTGAGAACCACTGCTGTATACTAATGGTAGGTTCTAGAAGAAAGCACTGTTTGGTCAGGGAGTATAAGAAGCACACAGGTTATGCAGCAAATCATGAAAGATTCAACCCTCTGCTACCAGTACACTATTGAGTTCATGTAATGAGCAATACACAGTGACATAACAATTCTTGTTTTATCATTGATGTTGTAACAAGGAGGGAATCTCCTACAATGTGTAATTTTAGACTATCAAGTGAAAGTCCTTTTTGTTTGCAGGGCTTAGAGACCAGGGGATTCTCCTCAAAAGGGATTTAGTGATTAACCCCAGGAGAATAGGGGCTTTTCATATCTCCCTTTTGTCTCTGCCATAGCTTAGCATTTAGCCTTGGAAGGGTTCAGTAAATTTTTTTTTTAACTCATAGAGGGCTTTAAATGTTTATTAAATTGAAAGTTTTGTGTGTTTTTAAAATATATTAGGCATGCTTATTCTTAAGGTTTTTAAACTCAATTAAGGGAATAAGGGAAGCTTTTTCCAAAAAGGAGAAATCACTGGAATTATTTTATTTTACTGAAATATGGGAGAATGTAGTCTGCTTCATAAAACATCAAGTGTGCAATGGATTATCTTTTTTTTTTTTTTTTAGCGATTGATCATTGCATTGAGTTAATGCTAATAAAAATAGTTCTTGTAATCTCACCGGAGATGAAGAATAAAGGCCAAAATCTTGAATGTAGCATAGAAGCTGGATACTGGAGACAGTTGTGAAGCGAAACACACACTCACATGTATTTTTAAATTATCATTATTATTACCTAAAGACAAAAATGCCTGTTTTCTCAGATACCTGCGCTGAATTTAGGTATCACATATAGAAGCCCTTGGATTGGAAAAAAAGGAAACTTAGAAGCCACCCCTTTTCTTCCAGGAGTTTTGCTTCAACAAGTTTTTCTTGCCTGTCAACTCTCTAATTTCCATTGTTCCACTGCTAATAGCCTTGGTTTTCTAGTTGGCTAGCTGGTCCAGCATAAACTGATGGAGGAATGACTGGTATTACAAACAGTAGGCTGGGCAGATTCTCTATTTGGAAGCATTCCTGTTATCCTTTCCCCCCACCCCCGCCCACTGAGGGAAGAAGTTGGGTGAGGAAAAGGAGGGTAAAACTAGATTCTACACTGTGGTTGCCAAACCTGGCTGCACATCAAAAACAACCTAGGACCTTTTTAAAATACATGTATAGATTTGAGGGCTATACCCCCAAGTCTTCTGAATCATAATCTACTAGAATAGAATTGGGGGTTCTGTATGTTTAACAACTTCCTCAAGTAATTTTATGCAGTCAGGTGGGCTCTAAGCCTCAAACCAGACCAGTGTTGGTCCCCAGTGAATTTTCACCAGCCCGTGGTAAAATAAGAAAAATAAGGACCACATGCTATTTTTCATGAAGTTAAACTTATTCAATTTAAAGAATTGGCCTTTGCATTCAAATTAGGGCCTTCCTGCATTTTTTTGTGCTACAATGTCCTTTTATAAAATAATATTGACAAGAATGTTTTTACTGACCTTCCCACCTATTGCCGTGAAGTCAGTTCTGACTCACAAGGACCCTATAGGACAGAGAAGCACTGTCCCATAGGGTTTCCAAGGGTGTAATCTTTACAGAGGAAACCCTGGTGGTGTAGTGGTTAAGAACTATGGCTGCTAACCAAAAGGTTGGCAGTTTGAATCCACCAGCTGCTCCTTAGAAATCCTATGGGGCAGTTCTGCTCTGTCTTGTAGGGTCATTATAGGTAGTCATTGACTCAATGGCAATGGGTTTGGTTTTTTTTTTCCTTTTTTTTTTAACCTTTACAGAAACAGACTGCCGCGTCTTTCTCCTGAGGAGCAGCAGGTGGGTTCGAACCACCAACTTTTTGGTTAGCAGCCGAGCACCACCAGGGCTCCTTTACTGACCTTACTTGGTTAAAGGAAAATAAAATTGTAATCCTGTGTTGTCTTCAGAATATTTTAGGAAATTTAGACTGAGTACCTCTGATCTAACTATTTTTGGAAATTCTTTTAAAAATACCTTGGAATACAGGTTCATAATTCTTATCCAAAACCCTTGGGGCCAGACAAGTTTCCAAATCCAGAATTTTTCCGATTTTGAAAGATGCTTTTTCTGTATGTTATGTAATGCCCCCAGAGGATCTGGAGCAGTACCCTCAGTTATACATATTAATGTTTCTGAGCAAAATAGGAGTAGTCACACTAAGGAGGAGAAATAAAGACTCCATCCCCAAAACTATTGCCCTGAGATAATCTTGAAACCTTAAACCAAAAATATCCCCTGAAGTCTTTTTAAAACCAAACAATAGTTTAGAATGTTTGCGTTAAGCATTATGTTCTTTTAAGATCTATGTATAGAGGCTCAAGTTGACAACAACTCAGAAATATAAGATGGGAAATTTTGGCAGCAGTGACTTTATATTAGTGGGGGAGGAACAACTCAGAAAAGGATGTTGAGAATAGTTGCACAACTCATAGAATGTAATTGCTGTCACTGAATTGCACATGTAGAAACTGTTGAATTGGCAGTTCAGAATATGCTGTATATATTCTCAACAACAACAAAACTAAAATAAAATATTTTTAAAAAGAATTTAAAAATAATAATTCTCAAAAAGTTCTGTCGGACAGTACTGCTCTATATCAGGCACTGGCAAATTACAGTCCACCATCTGTTTTGTTGGAACACACACACACGAAATAATAAAACAAACACTCTATAGCTTCAGTGAAAAAGGAAGATTGAAGGAGAGTTGATGCATTTGAATTGTGGTGTTGGTGAAGAATTTTGAATATACCACGGATTGCCAGAAGAGCAAACAAATCTGGCTTGGAGGAAGTACAGCTAGAATGTTCCTTAGAAGTGAAGATGGTGAGACTTTGTCTTGCGTACTTTGGACGTATTATCAGGAGGGACCAAACTCTGTAGAAAGACATCATGCGGGGCAAAGTAGAGAGTCAGCGAAAAAAGATCCTCAGTAAGATGGATTGACACAGTGGCTGCAACGGTGGGTTCAAATATAGAATGATTGTGAGTATGGCGCAGGACCATGCAGTGTTTCATTCTGTTGTACATAGGGTCGTTATGGGTTGGTGGTAGCTCGGCACTATCTAGTTCTTCTGGTCTCATGCTGGTGGAGTCTCTGGTTTATGTGGTCCTTTAGTCTCTTAAGCTAATATTTTCCTTGTGTCTTTGGTTTTCTTCATTCTCCTTTGCTCCAAGTAGATGGGACCAATTGACGTATCTTAGATGGCTGCTTACAAGCTTTTAAGACCCCAGACGTGTAGCAAGCTTTTATGTCTAGCGTATAGCTTATATCTCGTGAGGAGAATTTTATAGCTACCTGGTGCTATTAAATGATAAAATAGCAAACAAAAATGTATTTTAAAAATTTCTAGAACTGATTTTTTCCCCCTTAAACATAATTTAGCCTGACAAAAACAGATTCCTAAGTGGGAGTCCCAGAGTGGTACAAACGATTAATGCACTCAGCTGTTAACAGAAAGGTGAGAGGTTCAAGTCCACCAGAGAAGAAAGGCCTGGCAATCTACTTCCGACAAGTCAGCCATTGAAAATCCTATGGAGTACAGCTCTACTCTGACACACATGGGCTGCCATGAGTCAAAGCCAGGCTGACTCAGCTCTATGGGCGATTCGATGGCAAGTGTCTGGCTTTGGGAAATAACTTTCATACACTGGCGCCTCAATGAACAGTGCGGGCCACAGATCCTAGACCCTAAGAGTGTGGATTTTCTGCCTAGGAAATGAGATTTAAATACAGCCGTCTAGAAATGGCAGTTGTCAACAAATTATTGAGGGCCCAGTAGTACACAGAGGCATACTAAAAGCTATAAAAGACTTGACTCTCACCCTCAGGGAACTTCCAAAGTTATAAATAAATAGACTATTCTCAAAACAAATAATGAGTAATACCTCATGGGGGCACAGTGGAGGAGACCTAAGGCAAAGATTATATTCAGGCTTCTGTAGTGGCATTTCTGATGTGATTATGCACTTAAAAAACAAGTCAAATTGTCATCAATCAATCTAAGACATTTGGAGGCTTTTGTTTTGTTGGTGAGAAAAGTTATACATATTTTCTATATAATCGTTTGCCCATAGGAATGTTTTTGATTAATGGTATCTGTTAAAGACTTCAGTTCACAATTATTTTCCCTGTTAATAGTATATAATATCTTTTAGGAGCTAGATATGCTGACCACCATTTGATGTTATCCTGGGAAGACAATTCATTGCCATTAACTCTGAGGGGAATGGAGCTTGGGGTGCAGAGAGCTTGCCACTGACTGTTGGCATGTCTGTTGATTCTACCGTTGGGAGTGCCTTTAAATGCTTTATGGAGTACATTTTATATCTGTTTTGTACATTTCCAATAGGGTAATAGTTTCATCACACTACACCCGTGGGCAGTGTTTCCAAAAGTCTGTGGGTTGGTAGAAGTTAAGAAAAAAAAAAAAATGAATAAATGAATGAATGAAATGCTTGATAAAATAAAGTTCAATAGGACTTCCCAAAGTAATGGATTCACCTAACCATGGAATTTTTTTGTGAAGAGCATTTCATAAGACTGATGTTTTATAGAACACCAGCCTGGAAACTGCTGAAGTAGAAATTAGTGTAATTAGGATTTGGATCTATTCCAAGTACAGTTTGCCACTATGGGAGGCTTAGTTCTTAGTCTTTGCTCTATATCAGAATCACTTTAGCACTTAACAAGCACCATTCAAATTTTGGCCCTTGGTTTAGGGCTACCAAATGAGAATATCTGAAAGGCGAAGTTATGGAAAAGTTTCCAGGTGATTCTGATGCACTCCAGGGATTGCAAACCACAGAATTAGAATATGCCTTCTCACGACTTACTAAATGCGTTTTTAATCCTATTTGAGTATGCTTCGGTTTTGTTTTCTTGGCTCTGTTCCAGGGACCAGACTCTAGCTATAATTAAATTCAGTGTTATCATTCTTCTCAGAGTGTCTGCACCCAGATTTTCAGGTTCCATTTCATCAGTGGGGCAAATCTGTAGGCCAGAAAAGGAACACCTTAAACAATAGTAGGAAAGAGATCGTATTGTATTTATATTGTGTTTCTAATCTGGCAATCTCGAGTTTAATGTAGAAGATGCTCCAGTTTGTAGTTCACTTTTGTTTTTAGTATATTTTACTATTAGGAATCACAGAAATGATTTTCTTCCTTTTTTTTTACTTTCTTGTCAACTAGAAAGTTTTTGAAAGCTTGTCAACTTCTGATTGTAGAGGAGTTCAGTTTTCCTGTGGGCTTAACAAGCCACTGACATTTCATTTGCGAGCACATTTCTTGTATAAAAGGGAAGATAACTAATGTGGGAGTATTTGTGCATTGAGGTCAATATAGGAAAGCTTAGCAGGGTAATTACTTCCTTATATTCTGTTAAAGTCAGTGAACTTCTTAAACAAATGAATTTACAAAAGAAATCTTATTCTCTGGGATAAGATCATTCTAATTAGAGATTGACCTGGGTTCCTGTTTTTTTTTAAACCTCTGTATACGTATCTAGGAGACACTGGGTAGCACAAACTGGTAAGCATTCAACTATTAGCTGAAAGATTGGTGGTTTGAACACACCAGGAGGTACCTCAGAAGAAAGGCCTGGCAATCTGTTTCCAAGAGGTCACACCCTTGAAAACCCTATGGAGCAGTATCCACACATGGGGTCGCCATGAGTTAGAATAGATTTGACAGCAACTAACAACAACAATATACATATCCTACATGCCGTCCTCACCCACCCCCCAAAAAGCTGAACTACTTACTACTGCCTATTTTCCTATTCTACCTCCCACCAAATAATGGAGAAAATCTGATGAGTTTATTTACCTAGGAAAAGAAGACTTTTTAAAACAAGGAGACGGAGAAATTATTTTAGCACAAAGTATAACATGGCATATTAAGATATGTTCTGCATGAATTTAAAAGGCTCTGTAAAATTATTTCTTGTATTGCTTATGTAAGGAGCCCTGATGGTACAGTGGTTAAGCACCCAGTTACTGACCGAAAGGTCAGTGATTTGAATCTACCAGCTGCTCCAGGGGAGAAAGATGTGGCAGTCTGCTTCTATAAAGATTACGGCATTGGAAACCCAATGGGGCAGTTCTGCTCTATCCTGTAGGGTTGCTATGAGTTGCAATCAACTTGATGGCCATGGGTTTTTAGTTTGGTATTGCTTATGTAACTTTAAAATGTGTATACATGTACATGGGGTTGCCATGAGTCAGCATCAACTTGATGGCAACTAACAGCAACTACTAATACGTGTGTGTGTGGCACAAATGATTAAGCACTCGATTATTAACTGTAAGGTTGGTGGTTCAAACTCACCGAGAGGCACCTCGGAAGACAGGTCTGATGATGATGCTTTCAAAAGTTCACAACCTTGAAAACCGTATGGAGCAGTTCTACTCTGCACACTTGGGGTCACCATGAGTCGAAACTGACTTGACAACAACATATATATATATATGTCACAAACACATGTAAGTATGTTGCAAAAAAAAATAGAAGAGAAAACAAAAAGAAAGTCAGAATTTGGAATGTTTATCTAGCAATTGTCAGAGCGGAGAAGACTTATGATTGGGGGACATAAAACATTCCTGCTACCAAGGAATTGAAGCCTCCTGCCATGGAGTAAGAATGTTTAACGTGGCTCCATAATGGGATAAAATCTCCCTCTCGATGCTCTTCTCCTTCTGATTTTGTGCTCACCATGCAACCATCTGTTACTAATTAAGAATCCCAGGCATTTGGATTTTGAATTACGGGAGTGTATTACCTACTCAAATAAATAAGTAAATAAATATCCCTTCCTGCATTCCCGCTATCAATTATTCCCCCCTCTGTTGTATTTGTAGCCTCTCCCTCTCTACTAGGCACTTTCTATAAGCATCTAAACATGCTCTAGATTCTCCAGTCTTTAAAAAGAAATTCTTGCCCTGTCCCCCTCTCCCCTCCAGTTTCTGCCCATTCTTGTCCCTTCACTTGGCAGTGGGACTCCTCGAGTTATCTAATAGTTGCCATTGCCTACAATTCACCCCATCTCTATTTGACGTTCATCCTCATTTCTCTTCATGGAAGCTGCTCTCATTCAAGGCATTGAAGACCTCCATGGTCCTAAATTCTGTGGACATTCCACAGCTATCCTCTTACTTGAACTTTCAGAAACCACAACACTCCCACCTTTTAGTTTCCTGTGGCTGCCATAATAAATTAGCATAAGGTGGGTGATTTAAAACAGAATTTTTTCTCTCATAATTTTGGAGGCCAAAAGTCTAAAACCAAAGTGTCAGCAGATCAAGAGGAGAATCTGTTGTTTGCTTTGTCCAGCTTCTCGTGGCTCCCAGCATCCCATGACTTGTGGCCACATCACTCCAGTCTCTTCCTCTGTGGTCACATTGCTTCCTCCTTTTTATCTTTTCAGATCTCTCTCTGCCTTCCTATTATAAGGACACTTGTCACTGGATTTAGGATCCACCTGGATAACCCAGGATGAGCTCATCTCAAGATCTGTAATGGATGGAATTGTGTCCCCCAGAAATATATGTTGTAAATCCTAATCCCTATACCAGTGAACATAATCCCGTTTAGGAATAAGGATTTCTTTGTTAAGGTAATGAGGCCATATCAGTGTAGAAGGTGTCTTAAGCCAGTCACTTTTGAGATACAAAAAGAGCAGATGAGGCACAGAAGAGAGCAAGCACAGATAGGGGAAGACAGATGTCACACCACATGAAAATCGCCAAGAAACTGAGGAACAGAAGCTGGAAAGAGACAAGGACCTTCCCCCAGAGCCAACAGAGAGAGAAATCCTCCCCTTAGAGCCAGCACCCTGAATTCAGACTTGTAGCCTACTGACTTGTGAGAAAATAAATGTCTTTTCATTAAAGCCACCTACTGTGGTATTTCTGTGATAGCAACACTAGAAAACTAAGATCCTTAACTATACATGCAAAGACCTTTTTTGCAAATAAGGTGACACTCATGGTTCTGAGAATTAGGACATGTCCACATCTTTCTGGAGGCCACCATTCAACCTGCTACACTGAGTTTCTGTCTTCCCTTGATGTCTGTAATACCACACTCCTCTGGTTGCCTTCTCAACTCGGGCTTCTCCTTCTCAGTCTCCTTGTTTATATCATTCTTCTCCTCTACCTGTCTGTTATAAATTTTCACACACTTTACAACAACAACAACAAAAAGTAGTAGCTGAGGCAGCTTATGCACAACCAAACACCTTACGGGATTTGGTTCCTTGGCTTGGAGGTTTAGAGGCATGGTTTCATGGGACATCCCAGGTAATTGACCTAATACTGTGTTTCGTGCTTCTGTTCTACCTCCTAGTTAATTGTGTAGTGCCTGGGGTTTTAAAAGCTTGCAGATGACCATCCAAGGTACAACAATTGGTCTCTATTCACCTGAAGCAACAGAGGAAGAAGAGTCAGGAGTGGGAAGAGGAAATGAAATATGTGGCTAATTGCCTCCATAAACAACTGCCCCCTTTGCCATGAGACCAGAAGAACTGGATGGTGCCCGGCTACCACTCTGAACGTTTTGATCAAAGATTCTGTAGCAGAATCCTGATCAGAAGGAGAAATATGCGGAACAGAATTTCAAATTCTCATGGAATCCAGAGTTTCTGGAGCCATGGAGACTGGATGAACCCTTGAAACTATTGCCCTGAGATAAGCTTTAAACTTTAAGCCAAATATATTCCTGAAGTTTTCTTAAAACCAAACAATGGTTTACTTAACTAGTAAAAAATATATGCCTTGAGCATTGTGTGTTCCTTTAAGATCTATCTATATGAGATCAAATTGACAACAGCAACTCAAAAGATTAGATAGGAATCTTAGGGGGCAGTGAGGAAGAACTCAGAAAAGGGGGATGAAAATGGTTGCACAACTTGAAGAATGTAATCAGTGTCACTGAATTTTACATGTAGAAATTGTCGAATTTGTGTATGCTCTACTATGTATATTTTCAACAACAATAAAAATATTAAAAAAATTCACACACATCAGGGCTAGGTCTTATCTCACTTTGCCCTTTCTTCATAGGCAATATCTTCTAGTCTGTGGCTTCAGTTACCATTTATACAACTGAATACTGTACTCCAAATTTCTGCATTTAGCCAGACCTGTCCTGTTCTTTATTCATATCCTACTTAACATTACCATTTGAGTATCTCAGGGGCATTGAAATTTAACGTGTCCAAAATAGAAGTCATCACCCTTCTTATTCCATCACCCATCACCATCCACTAAAAATCTGCCCTTCCTACAGAATTTATTAGCTCAGTAAAAGACATCACCATTCACCCAGTTGCTTATGCCAGATTTACCTTTGATATTTCCCTCTTCCTGTCTCCCTACATCCACTTCATCACCAAAACCCATTGATATTACCTCCTTAAGGAAGCCTAGTGGAAAGTGGTTAAGCACTTGGCTGCTAACCGAAAGGTCAACAGTTTGAACCCACCAGCCGCTCCGTGGGAGAAAGATGTGCAGTCTGCCTCCATAAAGATTACAGCCTTGGAAACCCTATGGGACAGTTCTACTCTGTTCTATAGGGTCATGTTTAAAGTGAAATCCACCCACTTCTCTTTATCTTACTGCCATTTTCTTTTATCCACCCTTGGTCTCTTCAGTCCATTTTCCACATAGCAGCCTGAGTGATGGCAAAATATAAATTGAATCATGCCACCAGGAACCCTTTTTAGTGGTTTCCATTGCTTTTAGGATGAAATCCAAAATCCTCATGTGATTTCTAAGGTCCTGCGTGATCTGGCCCTGTCTGCCTCTCCAACTTCATCTCTCTTCCTTGTCCCTCTCCCGCTGGCTTTCCTTTTACCCACCAGCTTTATACATACCTACCTTCTTTTAGTTCCTGAAGGTTCCTTCTGCCTCTGAGTCTCTGCACATGGTTTTCCCTCTCCTCCCTATTGCTAACAAACTTACATTCATTCTTTAGGTAAAAATGAAAATGTTGCTTATTTAGGGAAACCATTCCTAGCCATTCCCTGCTGCTGGACTAGATTGGGCCCACTTGTTCCCTTATAGCCCCTTTCAGTTCTCTTTTTGGAGCATGGATCATAATTATTATCTTTATTTGTCTCCCCTGATGAAATACGAGTAAGTGCCACAAAGGCAGGGACTGTGTGCTCTGTCAAAACACGAGGCAAGCACAGTACCTAGCACAAATAGGAATTCATGTATTAGTGAATGGATCTAATGACCTGAGTTGCTAAGATGAAACTGAGAAAAGGGAAAACCTGAATCCAGTGACAGCATATTTGAAGTAAAATAGTTTTTAAAACCATTATGTACAGTATTAACCGGATTGAACAAAGTTAAGGAAACTTCAGGAAACAGTGGAGACTCATTTTTATATCAGCTGCTCGATAGACTTTTTCGAGGGAATGCAGCTGAAAGCCCCAAGTATTCTTCACAGTCGGGCTGTTATCATGAACATAGTCCAGGTTTACAGCTTCTGAAAAACCTTATTTAACTTCATAGAATAGCTAGTTTTTACTGTGACCATGTTGGGTCTGAAAGTTGTGGCTGTTCAAAGGGTTGAACTGAAGAAGCGTGTGTTCTAGAAATATCCCAGATGCATTGAAAGTCCTGAAGCTCTTTATGTCTGGGCACTGTGGTCCCTATTTCACACCACGTATTTTAGACACAAATCCTTGACCATGGTAAAATACCTAAATCAAATGTTTAGCAGGCCTGAGCATCCCTATTTTGACTATGACTGGGATTATGTGTTTTCCTATCTTCAGCCAAAATGACAGCTGTTACTTTCTATTTTCTAGAAAAATACTCAGCATGTTTGCCATGTATGTAAGAGGGAACAGAGGGGTGGGGGAAAAGAAGTTTAAAATTATTCTTACATTTTATAATGCAATTTAGACACAGACCAGACATAAATTTCTTTATCTACTGTTGAGGTCTAATTCCAGAAGGACTGCTTCTCAAGCAATGACCTGTTTCTTTTTGTGTGTGTGTGTATGTTTTCTAAGCTGTAATCTTTTTTTTTTTTAACTGTACTTTAGATGAAGATTTACAGAACAATTTAGTTTCTAATTAAACAGTACACATATTGTTTTATGACATTGGTTAACAACCCCACGACATGTCAACACTCTCCCTTCTCAAATTTGGGTTCCCTATTACCAGCTTTCCAGTTCCTTCCTGCCTTCTAGTCCTTGCCCCTGGGCTGGTGTGCCCCTTTAGTCTTATTTTGTTTTATGGGCCTGTCCAATCTATGGCTGAAGGGTGAACCTCAGGAGTGACTTCATTACTGATTTGAAAGCGTGTCCAGGGACCATACCCTCAGGGTTTCTCCAGTCTTTGTCAAGCCAGCAAGTCTGGTCTTTCTTTTTGAGTTAGGATTTTGTTCTATATTTTTTTCCAGCTCTGTTCAGGACCATCTATTGTGATCCCTGTCAGAGCAGTTAGTGGTGGTAGCTGGGCACCATCTAGTTGTGGTGGACTCAGTCTGGAGAAGGTTGTGCTAGATGTGGTCCATTAGTCCTTTGGACTAATCTTTCCCTTGTATCTTTAGTTTTCTTCATTCTTCCTTGCTCCCAAAGGGGTGAAACCAGTAGAGTATCCTAGATGGCTGCTCACAGGCTTTTAAGACCCCAGATGCTACTTACTCACCAAAGTAGAATGTAGAACATTTTCTTTATAAATTATGCCAGTTGAGCTAGATATTCCCCAAGACCATGGTCCCTACAACCCTCAGCCCACCATATCCATCCCTCAGCAAGTTTGGATGTGTCTATGCTGCATCCATGACCCGGCCTCGTACAAGTTGTTTTGGCTTCCCCAGTATTGTGTACTGTCTTACCTTTCACCAAAGTTACCACTTGCAATGACTGGTTTCAAACTCTATACGTTTGTCTTCTTGACAGAGAAAAGGGAAGATCTTGTAGTAACTGGTGGGTGGTTTGTGTGAGCAGAGTTAGTTGTTAGTGTTTATAGAGCACCTCCACTACTTATCTATGGTTGCATAACAATTTACCCCAAAGCTTAAAACAATAAATATTTATTATCCCACGGCTTCAGTGGGTCAGGGATCTGGGAGCGTGGTTAGTTGGGTGCCTCTGCCTGAGGGTCTCTCGTGAAGATGCAGTGAAGCTGTCAGTTGGGGCTGCTTGTTTCATCTGAAGGCTTGACTGGGGGAGGATGCACTTCTGAATTCACTTGCATGGCTGTTAGCAGGATTGTTACGTGGGCCTTACCAAAGGGTAGCTGACAATGTGGCGTCAGTATGATTGTTTTTTCAGATTAGACAGGCACGTTTTGTTATCAAATGAAACAATTCTACAAAAACCCGATGGTATTGTACTAAGTATTACTGTCTATCTTTGGGCAGACAACATCTTTTTTTTTTTTAATAATTTTTGTTGTGCTTTAAGTGCAAGTTTACAAATCTAGTCAGTCTCTCACACAAAAACCCATATATACCTTGCGTATACACCTTGCTACACGCTCCCAATTACTCTCCCCCTAATGGGACAGCCCACTCTCTCCCTCCACTCTCTCTTTTCGTGTCCATTTCGCCAGTTTTTAACCCCCTCCACCCTCTCATTTCCCCTCCAGGCAGGAGATGCCAACATAGTCTCAAGTGTCCACCTGATCCGAGAAGCTCACTCCTCACCAGCATCTCTCTCCAACCCATTGTCCAGTCCAATCCATGTCTGAAGAGTTGGCTTCGGGAATGGTTCCTGTCCTGGGCCAACAGAAGGTCTGGGGGACATGACCACCAGCGTCCTTCCAGTCTCAGTCAGACCATTAAGTCTGGTCTTATGAGAATTTGGGGTCAGCATCCCACTGCTCTCCTGCTCCCTCAGGGGTTCTCTGTTGTGTTCCCTGTCAGGGCAGTCATCTGTTGTAGCTGGGCACCATCTAGTTTTTCTGGTCTCAGGCTGATGTAGCTTCTGGTTCATGTGGCCCTTTCTGTCTCTTGGGCTCATAATTACCTTGTGTTCTTGGTGTTCTTCATTCTCCTTTGATCCAGGTGCATTGAGACCAATTGACGCATCTTAGATGGCCGCTTGCTAGCATTTGAAACCCCAGATGCCACTCTTCAAAGTGGGATGCAGAATGTTTTCTTAATAGATTTTATTATGCCAATTGACTTAGATGTTCCCTGAAACCATGGTCCCCAAGCCCCTGCCCCTGCTACACTGGCCTTTGAAGCATTCAGTTTATTCAGGAAACTTCTTTGCTTTTGGTTTAGTCCAGTTGTGCTGACCTGGGCAGACAACATCTTAAAGCATCAAGTGTAAATAATTTTATTCTGATATTAAGTGCCAGTGATCACCAATTTTCACACAAAATGGTTTTTTTCTCTTTTTTTTTTTTACTGCAGTTAAAGGACCATTGCTGGTCAGCTGAAGAGGGAAATGTTTGGTTTGCCATTCAAGAAGTTAGTCAAAGTAATGTAGATAAAAACGGCAGCCATATAAATCAGCGTGGCATTGCATCCAAGCAAAGGACAATAGAGTAACTTAAAGAAATATGTCCACTTAGTTAATCAAACTGTGTTTTACTCTTTGGAGTTTACAAGAGTCGGTAGTACCAGCTAGCTAGTATCCAATATTAAACTTAGCCATTCTGATTCTTGATCCTTCTTAGGTAACCAAACATTCCCCTCCCCTCTGGAAGCTTCGGGGATATTTTCTTTGTCCCCATTACACTAGAATTTTACAATGATGTGAGCCTTGGTGTAGGTGAGGATCAAGTGAAATAATGATTGTGAAAGGGCAAACAGGATGGCTGGAGAAACAGGGTACTCCTGGAGGGCAAGCGTGGGAGGGTGAGCTGGGGCAGAGCTGAGAACAGAAAGAGAAGGTTACATGACAGTCTGGAAGCAGAAAGTCAGGGCAGTTAAAGGTGACGATCCTTTCTTACTTTGGTGCCTTGCCCAAGTTGGAAGCGTTCAAATGCCTAACTCCGGAGCTACCACTCTAGCAAAATCTCCCCACTCTCACTCGGCAGCTAAAGTCAAGGGGCACATTAAGCACCAGTTCACTCTCACCCAGTAGATCCACAAACCAGTGTTGTTCTTGAACTAACCCAGCAACTCAGAAAGGTTGTTTAACCCCTGAATCTGGTACCTTCTTTGGTCTTAACTATAGCACTGTCTGGGTGGTTTTTAAAGTGAACTTGGATAGATTACATGCCACAAGTCAAATCATAGATGTGAAAGTACTACAGCTTCTAATTGGTTTGTTTTGGTTTGAACCCCTGCAGAGAATTTGCCCTTCCACCCCAGATATACTTAATCAGAATCTACATCTTAACAAGATCCCCAGGTGATTCTTATGTATAACGTATTTTGAGACACACCACCCTGCTAGTGGCTCTCAGAATTGGTCCCTAACCAGCAGCATTAACATCACCTGGGAACTTGTTAGAAATGCAAATTCTCAGCAGGGGCCCGAACCGGACCAGTTCCAAGCCCTGGGAAGTATTTTATATAAACTGTTAAACGCTATACAAATTAAGTTGCTAGATTGCTGTTATTTGAAGACACCGAACTTTGCAATTATGTGGAAAACACCGATTGAAAGGTATAAAACATAAATCAACCCCGTATATAAACTGCGGTGGGAAAACCAATGTTTTGAACTTTTCTAAAGTGTTTGCGTTAAATTCGTTAACATCCCATGTTGAGTTTATGGTGATTTTCCATTCCCTTTCTCATGAACTAATGTGTCCTGCAGTTTGCTGTCTGTGCTCTGCCTTGCTTCTGAATTAGAAGGCTTACTCTGTTTTTCTTTTTCCTCTGCCTTCCCTTTTTCCTTATGATCATGTGCACCCAGGATTTAATTTTCTGGTGAAGGCAGATGTTTCAGAAACCTGAGCTCTGGTTTTCTGGAGATGGTTTCCAGTTGACGGTGAGAAATCACTGTGCTGGTTGTAAACAACTGCCAAATAAGTCTTTGGAAGTATAATGCAATGTAAGTGCTACCCAGCAAGCTTAAGGACTTTTTAGCGTCTGTGCTTAGGAATACCCTCCTTACTTATGCAGGCGCTCTGGCATTTAGAGTAGATTTGCACCTGTCATTGTTATGCTGCCAGTGGAGGTAGTAAAAATAAAGAACTGGTTTCCTCCCTTCTGTAAATCAAAACCAAACCAGTTGCCATTGAGTCGCTTCTAACTCATAGCAACCCCAGAGTAGAACTGTGCTCCACAGTTTTAAATGGCTGATTTTTTAGAAGTATGGAATTACTATTATTATGGAGCAGTATTTGGAGTACCCATTGATTTCTTTTGTCCCTTTTTTCTAAAATAAGATACATTTCATACTAGGTGACCTATTCAGATCTACAGTGAATTAAATGGGTTATGTTTTAAATGAAATTCTTTTTGAACTGTGAGTTTTCCCATCTATCCTTTACTCTTCACAATTCTACTTAGCCTTCTGAGAAGATTAGACTGCTGCCAACCAAAAGGTCTGCAGTTTGAATCCATCAGCCGCTCCTTGGAAACCCTATGGGGTGGTTCTACTCTGTCCTGTAGGGTCTCTATGAGTCAGGATCGACTTGATGGCAACAGGTTATGGGTTAATGTCCATACCAGGTTACAAAATTGCAAAAACTTTTAAAGGATATTAAGCAAGAATTTTTTTTGTATGCTTAGGAGTAGAGAAGGGATTTTTCTTGACTGTTGCCAAGATGGAAATGAGTGGGGAAGTGATTTGTTAAAGAAAACTTAAGCCTTAAGGGATGAGGGCTGGAGTGGGGGTTGATGGAAGCTGGGGTAGAGAGGGAAAGCAGCCTGTACACAGTTGATCACAGATATTTATGGAGTTCCTGATAGTGTGGTGAGTTACAAAGTATGTAAACCTCCATCTTGCTTTTTAGGAGTGGTGAATCTAGTTGGAAGGAAAAAATTTATACATGTGAAATAGGACAATTGAGTACTATTAACATGGCATACCCTAGGTGCAATAGCTTAGAGAAGGGAAGAGGTCAGTGAAGACTGGAATGGTTTTTGAAGAATGGTTATGATTTAAATAAAGAAAACGGGAAAAAAAGACATATTCCAGATGCTAGCATAACATGTCAGAATGGATTTGGAAGCTGAAGTAAATGATTTTTAAAATGCACACATACTTTAAAAAGCCATAGACACAGTATACATACAGACAAAGCCATGGACAGAAATTAAGCTCAGCAAAAACTGGCACACATACAAAGGTATTATAATAAATATAATAAAGTTCCTACAAAAGATATATACCCTGATAGAAAAATGCGCAAAGCACTTTAGCAGGAGTATTACAAAATAAGAACTATGAATGACCAGTAAACATATATCAAATATATTTAGCTTCAGTAAAAATCAAAGAAGTATAAATGTAAACATTAAAATGAAAGCTTTATCTTATGAGATTGACAGTGGTTTAAAAAATAATACTCATGTATCTGGAGAAACAGGCACTTACACACCACTGGTGGGAATTTAAATTCTTATGGCAGTGTGGCAGTAAATCAGGAGCCTTAAAAAACTAACATTTTTTATGTAGCCTTCATATAGTTCTAGCCTAAAGAAATCATTAGATAAGATGCACATAAATCCATCCAACCTTTATAATGCAGAAACACTGGAAATATCCTAAAAGACAATGTGGTTGTATTAACATAGAAATGAGAAAAAACAAATGAGGGAACGACTTGGACCCTATGATCCTATCGCTATAAGAATGGGTACTTGGGGAATGTCCACCTATGTATGCATACACGTAGGAGAAGTTGGAAGGCTATATGCATTACATTGTTAATTGTTCTTAATTCTAGGTAGTTGAGCAATTGGTGACTTGTGTTCTTTGTGCTTATCAATGAAATGAACATGTATTATTCTTTTGAAATCCATTTTAAAGAAAAACAGTTTGAGAATCAGAATAAGAGATAATTGCCTACAGTGGCCTTTAAGAATGTATTTCTTCTACCTATTTAAACACTGGGATTTGGCATGGAGAGATTTACCCTTTGCCTGGAAAGCTAATAGAGCCTCAACATTTTTTTTCTTATTAATCTTAAAGAATTGTATAGTTGATAACTGTAGGATTTGTTTGGTTTCCTAACAGTTACAGACTGTATATACCATGATAGAAAAATGGGCAAAGTAAAAATGAGCAATTTTAATAGTCAGTACAGCTGGACTATACCAAAAGCCAAGAAGTTTCCTGAATACAACCAAATCCTTCTAAGGCCAGAGTAGCAGGGACAGAAGTCTGGGGACCATGGTTTCAGGGGACATCTAGGTCAATTGGCATAACAAAATGTATTAAGAAAACGTTCTGCATTTCACTTTGGTGAGAGGCTTCTGGGGTCTTAAACACTAGCAAGTGACCATCTAATATGCATAGATTGGTCTCAACCTACCTGGATCAAAGGAGAATGAAGAACACCAAAAACATGGTAAAGATGAGCCCAAGAGACAGAAAAGGCCACACAAACCAGAGACTCCATCAGCCTGAGACCAGAAGGACTAGATGGTGCCCGGCTACCACCAATTGCTGCCCTGACAGGGAACACAATAGAGAATCCCTGATGGAGCTGGAGAACAGTGGGATGCAGATCTCACATTCTCGTAAAAAGACCTTTAATGGGCTGACTGAGACCGAAGGGACCCTGACGGTCATGGTCCCTGGACCCTTTGTTAGCCCAAGATTGGAACCATTCCCGAAGCCAACTCTACAGACAGGGATTGACCTGGACAATAAAATAGACAGTGATACTTGTGAGGAGTGAGCTTCTTGACTCAAGTAGACACTTAAGACTATGTGGGCAGCTCCTGTCTGGTGGTGAGATGAGAAGGAAGAGGGGACAGGAGCTTGTTGAAAGGACACGGGGAATACAGGGTGGAGAGGAGGAATGTGCTGTCTCATTAAGAGGAAAGCAGCTAGACAACCAGTGACTGCCCTGACAGTGAGCACAGCAGAGAGCCCCTGAGGAAGCAGGAGAGCATTGGGATGCAGACCCCAAATTCTCCTTAAGAGACCAGACTTCATGGTCTGACTGAGACTAGAAGGACCCCGGAGGTCATGGTCCCCAGACCCTCTGTTAGCCCAAGACAGGAGCCATTCCCAAAGCCAACTCTCCAGACAGGGATTGGACTCGACTATGGGATAGGAAATGATACTGGTGAAGAATGAGCTTCTTGGATCAAGTAGACACATGAGACTATGTTGGCATCTCCTGTCTGGAGGGGAGATGAGAGAGCAGAGGGGTTCAGAAGCTGGCCGAATAGACACGAAAATAGAGTGTGGAGGGAAGGAGTGTGCTGTCTCATTAGGGGGAGAGCAATTAGGAGTATACAGCAAGGTGTATATAACTTTCTGTATGAGAGATTGACTTGATTTGTAAACTTTCACTTAAAGCACAATACAAATTAAAAAAAAAGAGAGCAGCTAGGATTACACAGCAAGGTGTGTATAACTTTTTTTTTTTATGAGAGAGTGACTTGATTTGTAAACTTTCACCTAAAGCACAGTTAAAAAAAAAAAAAAAAAAGCAGTTTCTGTTCCTTTATAGTTAAAGTCTTTGACTTAGAACCTAAGAAGCTTCTGGAAGAAACTGGGTGTTATAGGTTCCCTCGATCCTTGTATTTATTTTAGCCTATCTTTTTGCTCCTGTTTAGGCTCTATCATAATGAATGGATCCAGTGTGGCCAATACATCACCCAGTGTAAAATCCATAGAGGACCAGGGGATAAATGGGCACGATGAGAAGGAAAACCCATTTGCAGAGTACATGTGGATGGAAAATGAAGAGGATTTCAACAGACAGGTAAAGAAAGACGTGGAAGGCAAATGATGCATAGAACTCAACAGCAGTAATACTATACTGTCGGTCCATTAAGAAAGAAATGGGTGGATTGGCTTTAGAAAAACTTAAAAATACACAGAGGCCTGATCCAGAATCACCAAGAACCATCTTCAGCTGGTAAGAGAGGATAGTGACAGTACTTTGAATGAAAATATTGATGTATTTCTGCCACAGTGATTAAAAGAGGACACAAACATCAGACTAATCCATTGATAGCTGAAAATCCTTACGTGATGAGCCCATGTATAACCAAGTAGATTGGTATGTACTGCACACTATGATATGTCCTGAGTGTAATTCATGTTACAGAGTAACTGCTGCAGAGAGGCCTTGCTCTCACCTTATTTTGGGTGTGTTTGCTTATTGAATTTCTTTAGGTGACTGTAAGCCACTGTAGGAATTTCCCAGAGTTTAAATCAAACCAGGCTCCTCTTGGATCCCAGGCTGTGTTTAGCTTTTGTGTTGACCTACCTGTTCCCCTCTGCCTTTATCCATCCTTTGAATGAAAAATAGATTGTTGAAAGCATAAGCCATTTGTACTAGCTTTGAGAATAATCAATGACATCCTCTTGGCCCCACTGAGCAGGATTGAACTGAGACTATTAGGAACCAGGTGTCTGACCTATGGACTTACTTAGGCATTTATCGTACTCAGGCAGAATGCATGGAAAAGTACTGGAAAACTAGGACTTGCAAAAAAGAGAGAGGAAAAAAAAAAAAAGAAGCTGAAGAAAGACAGTCCAGAAACTGTCATGGATTGAATTGTGTCCCCCCAAAATATCAATTTGGCTAGACCATGATTCCCAGTATTATGTGATTGTCCAGCATTTTGTCATCTGCCCTGATTTTCTTATGTGTTGTAAATCCTACCTCTACGATGGTAATGAGGTGAGATTAGTGGCAGTTATGTTAATGAGGCAGGATTCAATCTACAAGATTAGATTGTGTCTTAAGCCAATTTCTTTTGAGATATAAAAGAAAGAAGCGAGCAGAGGGATATGGGGACCTCCTAACACCAAGAAAGCAGTGCTGGGAGCAGAGTGCATCCTTGAGCCAGGGGTTCCTGTGCTGAGAAGCTCCTAGTCCAGGGGAAGAATGATGACAAGGACCTTCCACCATAGCCAACAGAGAGAAAAAGCCTTCCCCTGAAGCTGACACCCTGAATTTGGACTTCTAGCCTTCTACACTGTGAGCTATATCACACACAAGTAAAATTTTGCTGAATGTCATTCAAAAGTGGCTGCAGCAGTATATCAACAGGGAACTGCCAGAAATTGAAGCCGGATTCAGAAGAGGATGCGGAACTGGGGACATCATTGCTGATGTCACATGGATCCTGGCTGAAAGAAGAGAATACCAGAAAGATGTTTACCTGTATTCTGTTCACTGTGCCAAGGCATTCGACTGTGTGGATCATAACAAATTATGGGTAACATTGTGAAGAATGGGACTTCTAGAACACAATTAATTGTGCTCATGAGGAACCTTTACATAGATCAAGAGACAGTTGTTTGGCAGAACAAAGGGATACTGGTTGGTTTAAAGTCCGGAAGGGTGTGCGTCAGGGTTGTATTCTTTCACCATACCTATTCAATCTGTATGCTGAGCAAATAATACGAGAAGCTGGACTATATGAAGAACAGGGCATCAGGATTGGAGGAAGACTTGTTAACAACCTATGTTATGCAGATGACACAACCTTGCTTGCTGAAACTGAAGAGGACTTAAAGCACGTATCGATGAAGATCGAAGACCACAGCCTTCAGTATGGATTACACCTCAACATAAAACAAAAACCTTCACAACTGAACCAATAAGCAACATCATGATAAACAGGGAAAAGATCAACGTTGTCAAGATTTCATTTTACTTGGATCCACAATCAACACCCATGGGAGCAGCAGTCAGGAAATCAAAAGACGCATTGATTGCACTGGGTAAATGCGCTGCAAAAGACCTCTTTAAAGTGTTGAAAAGCAAAGATGTCACCTTGAAGACTAAGGTGTACGCCTGACCCAAGCCATGGTGTTTTCAGTCACCTCATGTGCATGTGAAAGAGGGACAATGAATAAGGAAGACCAAAGAAGAATTGATGCCTTCGAGTTGTGGTGTTGGCGAAGAATATTGAACATACCATGGACTGTCTTGGAAGAAGTGGAGCCAGAATGCTTCTTAGAAGCAAAGATGGCAAGACTAAATCTCATGTACTTTGAACATGTTGTCAGGAGTGATCAGTCCACGGAGAAGGACATCATGCTTGGTAAAGTAGAGGGCCAGCAAAGAAAAGGAAGACCCTCAATGAGATGGCTTGACACAGTGGCCGCAACAATGGGCTTAAGCATAACAACAATTCTGAGGATGGCACAGGACCAGGCAGTGTTTTGTTCTGTTGTGCATAGGGTCGCTATGAGTCAGAACAACAAGAAGACTGTGAGAGAATAAATTTCTCTTTGTTAAAGCCATCCACTTGTGGTGTTTCTGTTATAACAGCACTAGATAACTAAGACAAAAAAAAAAGATAACTAAGACAGACTAAAAATTATAATAACTTGTCTGAGAGAACTAGGAAAGCAATGACAACTTTACCCTTGGCGGCTTCAAGGATTGTTATAAATAAATACCAGACTCTTAAAAAGGGCTGAAGCCCGGGTGGCGTAGTGGTTAAGAGTTCAGCTGCTAACCAAAAGGTCAGCAGTTCGAATCCACCAGCTGCTTCTTGGAAACCCTGTGGGGCCGTTCTACTCTGCCCTGTAGGGTCACTATGAGTCAAAATTGACTTAACAGCAATGGGTTTGGCTTTTTTTTTTCTTTTTTGGTAAAAAGGGCTGAGCAGATAAACCTATGTTCACTCATATTCCCCCCAACCTTAATATTCAGAGGTAATACTAGCTTGACAACTTTATTTTGAAACTGCTGTGTGACATTCAGGGGCCCTGGTGGTGCAGTGGTTAAGAGCCCAGGTTGAATCCACCAGCCACTTCCTGGAAATCCTATGGGGCAGTTCTACTCTGTCATATAGGGTTACTATGAGTCGGAATCAACTCAATGGCAACAGGCTTGGTTTTCGGTTTTTTCTATGATATTCAAGTTAGGGATTGACTGTTTCAGAGAAGCCTTCTTTGTTCCTCATTTGGTGGTGCAGTAGGGTTTAGGAATCTGGGATCCGACTAATGCCATTTCTCCCTGCACATTACTCTGTTTCCCCATGGTGAACCGTACAGTGTTTGCCCATCACCACCAATCCCATCACTAGCATAGTTTTCATGCATACTACGCTTCTTGAGTTGGGTCTTAAGAAGAAAGAAATTGATTTCTAACTAGCAGCCCTGATACAGTATCTTCTGACTTTGTGATGAAATAAGAAACAACTAAACACCACCAAACACTAGGAGCAACAGTCATTGTTCTGTTGAAATGATCTCCACTGACTCAAAGGCTGATAGAACTAGATTGAAATGTAGTTTTAAAGGTTAAGTCCCTGCCTTAGTCTGGGTTCTCTAGAGGAGCAAAACCATTGAAGCATACATAAATATAGAGAGAGAGAAACTTGCTTCAAGGAAATGCTTCACCCACTTGTGGGGGCTGGCAAGTCCCAAATCTGTGGGTTCAGGTGACAGGCTGTGAAGACCTCTGCTGGGTCATATGGTTGAAGGGGCTGACAAACCCGAAATTTGTAGGAATTGCATTCACAGGAATGCAAGGGTTGGTGAATCCAAAATCCTCAAGTCAGGTGACAAGCCAGAGACATCTGCAGCTTTATGTTCCCAGACCGGAGGTCAGGCATTAAGAGAAGTACAGGGTCAAGAAAAAGAGCAAGCTTTGCCAGAACATCCATTTATATACTAGAGGCCGGCCATATCCCCAAGGAAACTCCCATTTCAACCAACTGGCTGCTCACATCAGATCACAAAATGGAAGGTGATTACATAGTGTCTGCCAAATTACTGAGAATCAGAGCCTAGCCAAGTTGATACATAACATTAACCATCACAGTCCCAATAAAGGTTACCTAATTTATTCAAGATCTAAGAAAGTATAACTCAGGAAAAAAAGGAAGCGGTAAGGTCTTACATTAAAAAAAAACAAAACAAAAAAAACCTGGTGCCATCTAATCAGATCTGTCTCATAGTGACCCTGTAGAACAGAGTAGAACTGCCATATCTTTCTCCCCCGGCGTGGCTGGTGAGTTTGACTGCCAGCCTTTCAGTTAGCAGAAAAGAACTTAATCACTGCCCCCAGCACTCCTTAAGGTCCAACATACTATTTATAAATGTGAATGGTTTGTCTCTAACCCACACCTAAACATACACACACACACACACATAGAATTAAGAGAGAAGAGAAAAAGACTCAGTTGGATTAAGAAACAAATAAAAGATAAAATCTAATTATGTACAGTTTGTAAGATTAATTCTTACTGGCTATCCAAGCTGAGGAAAAAGATGAAAAATGTTTGGTGAGTTTTAAAATCTTGTGGGTTTTTTTGCATATACATTTCTAAGTAGGAGTTTTTTTTTTTTTTAATTGTGCTTTAAGTGAAAGTTTACAAATCAAGTCACTGTCTCATACAAAAGTTATACATACCTTCCTATGTACTCGTAGCTGCTCTCTACCTAATGAGACAGCACACTCCTCATCTCCACCCTGTATTCCCCATGTCTATTCAACCAGCTCCTGTCCCCCTCTTCCTTCTCTTCTTGCCTCCAGACAGGAGTTGCCCACATAGTCTCAAGTGTCTACTTGAGCCAAGAAGCTCACTCCTTACCAGTATCATTATCTATCTTATAAAAAAAAAATAGTCCAGCCCAATCCCTGCCTGAAGAGTTGGCTTCAGGAATGGTTCCAGTCTTGGGCTAATAGAGGGTCTGGGGACCTCTGGGGTCCCTCTAGTCTCAGTCATACCATTAAGTCTAGTTTTTTTGAATGAGAATTTGAGATCTGCATCCCACTGTTCTCCTGCTCCATCGGGGATTCTTTGTCATATTCCCCGTCAGGGCATTGATCAGTGGTAGCCAGGCACCATCTAGTTCTTCTGGTCTCAGGCTGATGTAGTCTCTGGTTTATGTGGCCTTTTCTGTCTCTTGGGCTCATCTTTACCATATGTCTTTGGTGTTCTTCATTCTCCTTTGCTCCAGGTAGGCTGAGACCAATTGATGCATCTTAGATGGCCACTTGCTAGCGTTTAAGATCTAACAAGGAATTTTTTGTACTCTGTAACCTCCTGTCTTTTTTTGCATGGGGTATCTCATAAGTAAAAATTGGGATAGATATATTCCAAATTGTGATTAAGGGTGATGTTTTCCTTCTTTTTTGGTTTTCTAGATTCTAATTTTCCAACGCTTATACAAAAAAAAAAAAAAAATAAGGGGAACAAGTTCACATGTGAAGGCCCTAAAAGAGAAATATCTGAAGTAAAATGCTTCCAAAAGGGAAAGCATAAAAGATTATAGAGGCTTGAGACTATGTTGGCATTTCTGGCCTGGAGGGGAGATGAGAGGGTGAAGGGGGTTAGAAGCTGGCGAAATGGACACGAAAAGAGAGAGTGGAGGGAGAGAGCAGGCTGTCTCATTAGGGGGAGAGTAACTGGGAGTGTGTAGCAAGGTGTATATGGGTTTTTGTGTGAGAGACTGACTTGATTTGTAAACTTTCGCTTAAAGCACAATAAAAATTATATATATATAAAAAAAAAGATTATAGAGGGAAAATACCAGGCAAATTAAAATAAAAGAAAGCAGGAGTGTCGATATCAATATTGGATAAAGTAGATATTGAAGGGAAAAATATTAAATTTCATGAAAAAGAATTCTGCAATAAGAGTTATATATTTATGGATTTTTTCCAAGTAACATAGCAATAAAATAATAAAGGGAAAAATTACAACACAATAGAATCCACATCCTAATGGGACACCTTCACTTACATTTATTCATTCAGCAAATATTTATTGAGACAGATAATTAATGGACTAGATGCTTTGGCTGATTAAGTAAGCAAAACATTATAAGAATACAGAGTATTTATGTTAAATAGTCTTGATTTAATTGACATATATCAAATTTTGTATCCTACAAATAGCAAATGCCTTATTTTTGAATATCCAGGGAGCATTTATCATGCTCCATTGTCTGCTAAGCTAGAGAAAACATCTGAAATTACCGTAAGGTGCAAATTGTACAGGTTATATTCTCTGGCCATGGAAGATTAAATTAATAACAAAAAGCATGAACTATTTAGAAATATATTTATGTTATAAATAAAACTTTGGTTAAAGAAGACATCAAAAGCAGTTACAAATGATATAAAAATTGGTGACACTGAGAATATTTCATATCAAAACCAGAGGGATAGGGACAAAGCTATGCATACAAAAATTTATAATCTAAAATGCTCCTACTAAGCAAAAAGAACCTAGAAAAATAACCATATAAACCTATGCAAAGGGTTATACAGTTTGAGAATCAGAATAAGGAGTAGTTGCTACAGTGTTCCTTAAGAATACATTGTTTCTATATATTTAAACATTGGAAGGAGCCCTGGTAGCACAGTGGTTAAGAGCTCGGCTGCTCACTGAAAGGTTTGCAGTTTGAACCCACCAGCCGCTCCAAGGGAGAAAGATGTGGCAGTCTGCTTCCGTAAAGATTACAGCCTTGGAAACCCTATGGGGCAGTTCTAATCGTTCTGTTCTGTCCTGTAGGGTCACCGTGAGTTGGAATCGACTGTACAGCAACAGAGTATCTAAATATTAAGGCAGCCATAATGATCGTGATTAGGGTCTAGGACATATAGGAATTTGCCATGGAGAGATTTACCCCTTGCCTAGAAAGACTAAGTGAGCCTAGACATTTTTTGCTGTTTCGTTTATAAGGTTAACTTGAGTAGAATCAACCCTGGGTTTCCAGTACTGAAGTTATATATTCTCAGAGAAATACCACTGGTACAGAGATTTTAGGTCAACAAGGTATGTGTTCCCTGCCTCCTATCCTAGCCTGGGTTCCCTGTGCTCTGTTCTATCCTGGGATCCCCCAGCGGATCACTTTCTTCTAGTGCTGTGTAAAAATAGCAGCTTGGCATCTGACCCCCTCTAACTTTTTAAGGGAGAAAGAGAATCAAGATCAACAGCCCAAGGTTGATTCCTATGAGGCAGAGGTCAAACATACCTCCACCTTCCAGCCTTTTGACACCAGCTGTCCCTCCCATGGCACTCTCTACTTCTCTGCTGGATTTGATAATTCATTGCAACAGCCACACAGAACTCATAGATCATACACACTGTTATGGGGTTTATTAGGGAAATAACAGGTTACAGCTCAGGATACAGTTCTTCAATCAGAACCGCCTCTTCTCAGCCATGCCCCCAGGCAGGCCTTTCTCTAGCCCTCAGCCAGGTCTCTGCCATGCTCAGGCAAGTGTTCCAACACTATTTAGTTCCACCAATAAGTACCTGAGGCACCCCACTCTACCAGTAAGGCCTCGGCCCGAAGGCACTCAGCTCTCTCACTCTGTTGGTCAGCGAGCTTGGCTCCACCACGTGCCTGGAGGTACCCCACTCCACCAGCAAGCCTCCTACCGAAAAGCACTCAGCTTTCTCACTCCATGGGCTGGGAAGCTCACCTTGCCATCTCTTGCCAGTCTCCTGATTCTGCTGCTGCCATTTCTCTGCTGCTGCTTCTCGCCATCTTGCCATCTCTGGTTTACAGTTCTCTCTTGTCTAGGAGGGTCTCAGTGCAGGAATTCCAGGTCCAAAGGACACACACTGCTCATGTCTCTTCTTCTTGGTGGTAGTTAGGTCCCCTGTTTCCGCCTCTGGGATGGCTCATTTTAAGCCTAGCAGGATGGCAAAACTGACCAGTCCCCTTGTTAGAGTTCCATATACCTTATTTGCATGTCCTGCCCCTACAAGAATGCCATGCACCTTATTTATATTATCAGCAGGCCATCCAATCCCTTTGCTGGGCCACAAGCACCTTAGCTGCATAGTCCTACCCAATCATTGAGCCCTTGTGTAAGAGCTCGACTGTTAACCTAAAGGTCTACAGTTTGAATCCACCAGCCACTCCTTGGAAAACCTATGGGGCAGTTCTACGCTGTCCTGCAGGGTCACTACGAGTCAGAATTGACTCAGTGGCAACAGATTTGGTTTCTTTGGTTTTACCCAATCTTTTGGGGGGAGTTGCAAGACCATGGCTAGGAAGGCCATATAAAAGCAGTCCATCACACTGCATGCTGCCTGAGGCATCTCTTGGTTACCCACATCACACCTCAATGATTAGCATAGCACATAAAGGTATATAGCTAAGTGTAGCAGATGGGCACCTGTCGCCACCTTGTGGCTGCGCCGTATTTTACTGCACTGACTATACTCGTCAAAGCTGAGGAAGAAGGGAGGAAGGATGCTGGCAGAGTTTTGAAATTCTGCCTTGTTTTGTTTACTATATTTTTCAGACTCTCTAAATGAGCGTTATGGATTGAATTGTGTCCCCCCAAAATGTGGGTCAGCTTGGCTAGGCCATTGTCATGGGTTGAATTGTGTCCCCCAAAATATGTGTCAGCTTGGTTAGGCCATGATTCCCAGTACTGTGTGGTTGTCCTCCATTTTGTGATTGATATAATTTCCGTATGCCTTGTAAATCCTAATCGCTGCTTGTGGTTAATGAGACAACATTAGATTACGTTAAAGAGGATTAGGGTGTGATGTAACACCCTTGCACAGGTCACACCCCTGATCCAACGCAAAGGGAGTTTCCCTGGGGTGTGACCTGCACCACCTTTTATCTTATAAGAGATAAAAGGAAAGGGAAGCAAGCAGAGTGGGGGACCTCATACCACCAAGAAAGCAGCACCAGGAGCAGAGCATGTCCTTTGGACCCAGGGTTCCTGTGCAGAAAGCTCGTGGTTCAGGAGAAGATGTGATAAGAAGGACCTTTCTCCAGAGCCAACAAACAGAGAGAAAGCCTTCCCTTGGAACTGATGCCCTAAATTTGGACTTTTAGCCTACTAGACTGTGAGAGTATAAACTTCTGTTTGTTAAAACCATCCACTTGTGGCATTTCTGTTATAGCAGTACTAGATAACTAAGGTAGCCATGATTCCTAGCATTATGTGATTGTCCACCATTTTGTGATCTGAGTGATTTTCCTGTGCATTGTAAATCCTACCTCTATGATGTTAATGAAGCAGGAGTAGAGGCAGTTATATTAATGAGGCAGAACTCAATCTATGAGATTAGGTTTTGTTTTAAGTCAATCTCTTTTGAGATATAAAAGAGACTCGAGCAGAGAGACAGGGAAACCTCATACCACCAAGAAACAAGAGCCAGAAGAATAGCGCATCCTTTGAACCCAGGGTCCCTGTGCTGAGAAGCTCCTAGACCAGGGGAAGACTGATGACAAGGACCTTTCCCCAGAGGTAACAGAGAGAGAAAGCCTTCCCCTGGAGCTGGCACCCTGAATTCAGACTTCTAGCCTCCTAGACTGTGAGAGAATAAATTTCTTTTTGTTAAAGCCTTCCACTTGTGGTATTTCTGTTACAGCATTACTAGATAACTAAGACAATGTATATACTTTTTTTTTTTAAATGATTTTTTTAGTCTGAAGATAAAATGTTCTCTATACCATATGTCCACAATTATGTGGATCAGAGTATGCCACAAGAAATGATGGAAATAAATGACTAGAAGATAAACAACACTTATTTCAGAAAGGCAAAATTGTATATGATGGTTATTTTCTCTCTTTTTCCCCAATTTTTATAATGGCAAAACTGTAAACTCATAAGTTATTAGAAAGGCAGAGTGACCTTCTGTATCTGAACTGTAAGCTTTCCTTTTTCTGTTTAATACGAACACTGGTAAGATGAGAATTCACAGAGATAAACTATATAATTTTATTAGTCAGATAAGGTTAAGCCTTGTTCCTAGAAATCTCTATCTTCTGCTCTCTTTTTGAAATGTTTTCATGGAAATTTGTGTGAAGGGGTGAGGTGTGGCTATTGAGCATATGAAATAAGGTTGCTTTAATCTGATGTGCGGTGACCTCTGAGAAAGAACAGCTGTGTGCAGACAGCCAGCCTGGTATGCCCCAAATGGGAACCAAGGTGCTGCCAGAATGTGAATCTGAGATAGAGAAGTGTGTTAGGTGGGATAAGGCTAGACTGCTTCAACAAAGATTCAACAGTACATTGTCTAACGTCTCTGTCACGTTAACAGCCCAACTAAGCATTCCAGGTTGACAGATAATTCTGCCACGACATGGTTTCTTCCATGGGGTTGCTTTGCCATCCCCAGGGCGTTTTAGCTAAGCAGCTGAGGGATAACTAGGAAGTCTAGCAGCTGGGAAAGGGGGAGAGAGTGAAGGCCAAGGCAAGGGGTTTCCTTTTAACCAAGTGATGCCGAGTTGCCCACATTCCTTCTGGTGACATTCGGTTGATGAATAGTCACATGCCACATCCAGCATGGGCGGGAAGAAATGTGGTTTTAACTGAACAGCCTGGTGCTCTGGGAAGAACAGGGAAATGATTTAGGGGGCTCAGCCAGCAGTTTCCACCCCAAGGGACTTACTCTGAATAGCACATATGCCATGTCATCAGTCACACCTTTGTGCCCAGGTATATCTGTCTTCATCGGTTGTACCAGTGAACAAGAGTAGATATTTTGTTGTTGTGAAAATGTATATAGCACAACATCTGCCAATTCAACATTTTTCAGGTGTACAATCTGGTGACATCAGTTACCTTAATCGTGTTGTGCAACCATCACCGATAATCGTTGCCAAGTTTCTCATCACCACAAACAAAAATAAGATTTATGTTTAATTGAACACAGATTTAATAAGGAGGAGCAAGCTCTTTGTTCTTAGAGAGTCAGGGCAGATCTTGAACATTTATGTCAAGTCTTGTGGCTTGGAAATCTGTCGTTACTTTAAGTACTTCATGACTATCTCATTGAGATTTAAAATAGCGTGGCTCACTGTAATTTGAAGCACTATTCTGAAGTCTTACTACCATGACTCTTCCTCTGAATTTATGAGGCAACGATATGGACAAATTTGGTTGATTTTTTTTTATTATCGTGGTAAATATATATGTAACAAAACATTTGAAATTTCAACAGTCTTCACATGTACAGTTCAGTGATAATATGTTCGTCATGTTGAAACATCATTGGGTGATTATTTTTTGCTCTACCTCCGCTCTGATGGTGGCACTAGTGAGCTGTGAATCTGTCACCAGGCCAGCTGCAGGAAGGGGAGGGCAGATTGTGTTCTCAGTCACACTCAAATCTGCAGAGCGAGCCATACTCTTTACTAATCATGTTCATTACTAAGAGTTAACAATGTATGCAAAGGAGTATAAAACATCTAGGTATATATTGCTTAAATTTAAGGCCATGTTTAAGAAATATGGAGTTGTTTAAATATTCATATATTTTTTCTTGTTTCAAAAGAATACAACATTGATGCCATCTCATTTTCTGGTGGTGTGCCAAAAAGTGTTCCATCTTTCTAAGATCCTGAAAGTATTTTTCTCCCATGGGGACCTCGTTACCAGGAGAGTGGGCCAGAAGCTGAGCAATAGTTTTTGATTTAATCTCCACTTTTTTTTTTATCCAGGTAGTGAAACCCTGGTGGCGTAGTGGTTAAGTGCTACAGCTCCTAACCAAGAGGGTGGCAGTTCAAATCCGCCAGGCACTCCTTGGAAACTCTACGGGGCAGTTCTTCTCTGTCCTATTGGGTTGCTATGAGTCGAAATTGAATCGACGGCAGTGGGTTTTTGGGTTTTGTATCCAGGTAGTTAACCCAGTGCCGTCGAGTCGATTCCGACTCATAGCGACCCAATAGGACAGAATAGAACTGCCCCATAGAGTTTCCAAGGAGCGCCTGGCGGATTCGAACTGCCGACCTTTTGGTTAGCAGCCATAGCACTTAACCACTACGCCACCAGGGTTTCTGCTATGAGTTGGAATCGACTTGACGGCACTGGGTTTGGCTTTTTGGTTGGTTATCCAGGTAGCTGAAACCCTGGTGGCGTAGTGGTTAAGTGCTATGGCTGCTAACCAAAAGGTCGGCAGTTCAAATCCACCAGGCGCTCCTTGGAAACTCTATGGGGCAGTTCTGCTCCTGTCCTATAGGGTCACTGTGAGTCGGAATCCACTCGACGGCACTGGGTTTGGTTTTTTTTGGGCTTATCCAGGTAGTGAGCTAGTCACATAGTTACTGTGTCTTTTTTCATACTTGTAAAATGGGGAATTTAAGAAGGTTGCTTCTTAACAAGATCGAAAAAAAGAATTTCAAGCTCTCAAATGATTATCCATAAGTGCTAGATGAATGGAAAATGTCTATGGTATGTTAGAAATACTAGAAGATCTGTGAAGAGCTTGAATTTCTGCTATTTTGAATAACTACTCAGTCTTATTGTTGATGGAATTTGATTGCAAAAATTAGAAATATTTTCCCTAGCCTGTCATTAGAAGCATCTTCATTCTTAGTAGATGTTATACAAAATCATTCTTTATTGTAATGTAAAAACCTCTGGAGGGAAGAGGTGAGCAGAAACCTGGAAGGGAGGAGTTCCATTGGCACAGTCAGTCTGAGCTCCTCCCTTTTGCTTGCTAGGTGGAGGAGGAGCTGCAGGAGCAAGACTTCCTGGACCGCTGCTTCCAGGAGATGCTGGATGAGGAAGACCAAGACTGGTTTATTCCATCACGAGACCTGCCGCAGGCCATGGGACAGTTGCAGCAACAGTTAAATGGCCTTTCAATCAGCGACACTCATGATTCTGAAGATATTTTGGTAAGAGCCATATGTGGTTCTACATGCAGTGTAGTGAAGAGAATATGGGATTTGGAGTCACAGAACCTCTTTCTTGGCTCTGTAACCTTGGGCAAGTCTCTGCAGCCCTGTAAGCTACTCTTTCTTCACTCACCACATAAACATTACTAAGAGGGTCCTTTGAAGACACATTGCACCTCATAAAGCTCTGTGAAAACATTTATTATTGCCAGTATCACCACTTTCCATTTTTCCCTAAGGTGCTTTTCAAAGTGGAATTGGGACTAAGAATAAAAAATTGAACACTGAATTGGTTTGGTTTCAAATTATGATTTGCTGCTGCCCTTCCCTTTTAATACCTCCCAAATCTGTATTTAATATAGTTTTGAATGTTATAAACGTTGCCTGCCCAGTTTGGAAGGAACATACTCCTGAGAGCCCATTTTCCACTTGGAAGACCAGATAGTCTAATTCCCTGTCTGCCCTGTTGATTTAATGTGTTCTGTGACTGATACAGTTCTCACACAACTCCTGTTCCGAATGACTGTGCCCTGTGGTTTTGCTGAGGTTTTGGATATTCACATGAGAATACATAGGTAAGGAGGTGAGGAAGAAAGATGACAAAAAATAAGCATTGTGGTAGCCAAACTGGTTTCATGGAAAACTCTTTTGACTTTCATCAAGTTAAGATACTCAGTGAATTGAAATATTCCTTTTGGAGTCAAACTTGTGGGCCTCTGATGAGAATTGGGAAAACGTCATGAAGGAAACAGGAGTCCAAAGTAAGGAGAAAACAAGGCTGGTCAGGGCTTAGTGTGTCAGGAGCCGCTGGGAGCAGCCCAGCTTTTGTGTTTATGGAACTCTGGCATAGGTTGCAGTCACAGCCTGCTATACAGAGAATTTTATTTATTTCTCTCCTTGAGCTGAAGGAAAGATACTGGTAGTAATAGAGGCAGGGAGAAAATGACTTTTAAAGTGCAACTTCCTTGGGATTTATTATCTCTCGATTCTTCTTTCAGAGCAAAAGTAACCTGAACCCAGATGCCAAGGAGTTTATTCCAGGAGTGAAGTACTGAGCTGACAAAAAGCTTTGAGGAGGACTTGTATGTCCCCACCTCTGGGGACAGTGCTGCACAAAAAGCTGGAGCGGAAGAGGGGGGTGGGCTGGGGAGGGGTGCTCATCGGGGAAGGGGAACAGTGGTTTAACTCCTGTGACTTGAGTAACTAATGTGCTCAGTCTTATTCTACAAGCCTCTGAGTATTTCTCTTTTGTTCTACTGACTTCCATGGGGAGCAGTTTCATCTTTTTTTTGTTAGCTCTTTTGAGTTAAGGAAATTGCAGTCTTTTTTTTTTTTTCCTTCATCAGGAATGTCTGCTGTGTGTGTTTAAACAAAATAAGCTGACCAAGAAAAACTGGGTGTTTAAGAAATGCCCTTCTCTCCCTGCTGTATACTTACAAGGGCAATGAACACCTGGAGAACTACTTGTCATGTTTGCTAAGCTGGATGGAAAAAGAACAAGCAGAAGAAGCAGGTGGTGCAAACCAGAATACGCAGCTCAGCTCCCTCACCCCAGGAGGTGTCCTGCAATGAACTGGGATTACCAGGAGCGTATCAAGCCCACTTTTCCCTGCCCTGAACCCTGTTCAAGAAAACACAATCTTAAAGTACTGGTTTATGGTAACTCTTGATGGTTGATGAAAGTTGTAAATCAGAAAGGAAGGACTGTGATGGTGATTGTCACTTGAGTCATTTCAGTTACTGTTATCCTACTCTTAGGCCTCTGTTTACAGCTACCATCAGGCTCATCATTTACAAAGTAAAAGAACACTACAAGTGATTTGCCACCTCATCCCTCATGGTGTCTAGGTACTCCCCTGTCTCCTGTCCTCCCCAGCCTTACTCTGATTTACCAAGAAAAGACATCATTACCAAAGCTGTATGAGAGGCATGCTGTGATGGCAGTCAGCTTGAGCCTGGAGGAGTCATCCTTGAAGCCTGTTAGTTGTGTCTTAAGTCTATTTTGCATGATTTTATTTTTTTCCAGTTCCATGAACACTTGGTCCCCTTGGTATCGTCATTCCCTCAGAAAGGTCTTATGCACTTTTACAGGTAAATTTATTTTTCAGGACATTAGCAAGAAGCTCAATTCACAGTTTGGGTGCTTCTCCTCCACCCTGTAGAATTGTGCAGAGGAACTCCAAGCCTAGGAGAGTGAAGCCTGCTTTATCAAGGTGACTGTAATTGTTAGGATATAGTCAACTGTTATAAAATTTTGCAATTTGCATACACCCCACTTTGCAAACTTGTTAGTCACACTCTCTGGGTGCATTCCTTTTATCTTTCCTGGGGTTTTTGTTGATACTTATAAGGAACTAAACTGGGTACCAGGAGCTTCCTTTGTGTGATAGAGGTGCAGGTGGCAGAGTCGTGTTTGAAAGAGATCGTGTCTAGTCCTGGCCATTGTCCTTGGACTAGGACTTGCATAGGCCTGAGGATGATGGTGGCTTCTTTGTGACTGCTACTGTGTGGTGTGATAGGCCTGTAAGGAAATGATCACGTAACTTGAAATAAAGTCTGTGTAAATTTAGTATGTGGATGTTGGAAAGAGGTTGGAAAGAAAGGACTGGGGTCTGGAAAGCTTAGCAAACTTCTTTTTCTTATGAGTTCCCTTGTTGACTTTTTGAATGGCAACAGGCTAATGTCAAATTTAAAATATGAACCACATCTTTTCCTCATTTGAATCTATAGGATAACATCATTTGAAAACCGGCCATCCTTGTTAGGTCTTATGTCATAGGAGATTAGCTTGGGGAGCTTGTATTTCCAGACAAACACATTAATTCCTCAAGCGTCTACCTCAAGAGAATGGAACCATTAACTCTTCTTCAGGGAGGACTATGAATAAAGAAACTTCATTACTCCAGCTTCAGCTTTCAGCTGGTAGTTTCCTCTAACAGAGAGGAACTTGGAAGTGCAGAGATAGAGGTCTCTCTCCTGGGGCAGTTTTTCCTCCCTCAGTCTCCATTTGCCTGTCCAACCTCAGAATTCTGAAGGCTTTTGGAAATGAAATGACAGAAAGGGCATTCTCAAGACTGTGGATGCCTCTGTCATAGACGATAGATTCTCATTTGGCTCCCCATCCAGAAAGTCTTGCAGGAATCTGGAGTTAAGCTGTTTCTTCGCCCTTGGGGAGGCTTGAGCTCTGACACCTGGGTAGGCTATGCGGCTAGGTTCAGTAAGGGGCTTACCTCTCTTGCTGCTGTGCTGTTCCACTTTGGATGTTGGTCTTCAGCATGTTTCACAAGGCGTTTTTGGTTAGGACTAAAAAAACTTTTCTGTCAGATGAGCAGTGGAGCCTGAGTCCCATTCAGAGATATTGACTTCATGGTCAGGAGGTGGCTTATAATGTAACACCTTTTTTAATGTGTAGGCTTGTGCTATAAATGGTTCCTTCTTGTAGCCCAGCTCTTTTCTCCATCTATTTTATGTTGTGAGGTGGGAGCACAGTAACTGCCCAGATCATAGGCTCAGCTGTTGTTTGAGTTTGCCAGCTTTGTAGCAGAAAATATGTTTGGGTCTTGTTGGACCTTCGCCAGGGGAAGGATAGTAGCCTCGGTCTGTCTGACTTTTCCTCGTAGGAAAGGTCCCAAGTGCAGGTCAGGCCCAACACCTTTACGATTTAATGGTGAGGCGTGTATTTATTTATAAGTGATTATTTTGATGTTGAATTTAAGCCACTACTCGATTCAAACTTTATTGGCAACTGGAAGTCAGAGAGTTTGTTTAGAGATGAAACCGTGTCTTGACAGTTGCCAGGTCTGGCTGGTCCCAGTATTAGTTTATTAGTGATTGATTTCTGATTATTATGGTTGATTATTTCACTCTAAATCTTCAAGATGAAAATTATTTTATCTCTTTCTTTTCAAGAGGAAAAAAAAATAGTAGAAATGCCTTTTTGATTTTTTCAGGCCTTTTGCCTGCAGCAGAAAACTTAGGCCTGAGCACACGCATACCTGGATCTCTGGACCAGTTTCTGACCCAGAGCAGTGGACTTTTGGGGATCACAGAAGGTCAAATGAGAAATAACCATAGGAAAAGGCTGGACTATTGCAGCATCTTTCGTTTCCAAAGTAAAAACAGCTAGGGTCTCATTAATTAGGATTACATTGTTAACTGTGGCTTAAAAATAAATCTTTTGGTGAAATACCAAGCAGCATTTTCCAAATTGTATATTGCTATAACGTAAAAGTTTTGATTGGTTTTGGCGAGGCTGGGAAATAAGGCAAGGGAGAAAGTGGCAGTTTGCTTCCATAACGACTTACAGCCTTGGAAACCCTGTGGTAGTTCTACTCTGTCCTATAGAGTCGCTATGAGTCAGAATCGACTGGACAGCAGTGGGTTTTGGGTTTGGGGAAGTAAAGAGGAGAGTTATGCAAAGAGGAAGTCAAAGGACACAGCCTGTCTGAATCTTCGTGCATTAGCACTGCTGCAAACCCCATGCAAAGAAATGACTGCCCAGGCTCCCGAAACATCTGGAGCCCAGGAATCTACTCACCTGTGATTGTAGGGGGCAGGCATTCTTTGATAAGGATTCCTGTGCCACAGGCTAATAAAGTTTCTTGGTTTGGGTGATGTTGAGGTATGGGAATAGGCAGAAACCTAACAAATGTGACCAAGATTGGGACATGTCCACCTACTGGGGAGGACTGTATGCCCAGTCACTCTTTGGGATAATGCCAGCATCATTAGTTTGAGAAGTAGGTGGAGAGGATAGGAGAATTGAACCCAATTTGGCATGCAGCGGGGGCTTTGCTCTCCTCCTGCCTCTGCCAACAGTTCCGCGTGTGAGTCATTTCACCCCTCATTGCCCACGTGGATCATTAATTCTCTTCTCTCCACCCTATGTAGTGTGCAGAGCACTTTCACACACACTGCTCTCCAGCCTTGTGGTGAATGTCACTCACAGACTTGGCTAGTCACAATTTTGGAAGGTTTTTTTTTTTTTCTCCTTTGCTTCTAATCTTCTGTCTTTATTTCTCCCATCTTGAAGCTGCTTTTGGTGACGGGGAAGCAGGAAGCCCACCCAAGGAAACACTCATGTTCCGCCCAGCCCCCTACTGCAGTTTCCAGTCAGTTTGAGTTTTTAGGGGGTTGTGAGGATAGGACAGCTGAGTACACTGGTCTCTACATGGTGTCAGCCAAGAGATCCAACCCCCAGGGGACAGAAGAGAAGTGTGCAAAGGGACAGAGGCACCATCTCTTTCAAGAGAAAAAGCCTCCTTAGATTTTGTTACTAGGAGTCTCATTTGCAATATTTACTAAGCTTTCTCCTCCAACCCTGCTTTCCTTTTTAAAAATAATAAATAAAAATCCTAGGCTATTTAATGCTAAAAAAAAGGAAAAGACTGAGATAGTAGTAAAATTTTCAGTCTATAAACCAGCACTAAGTGATAATTCTGTTGATTGTGAGCTTTCAGAAATACTGAATGCTTGGTGGGTGGTTTGGAAGGCAGGAAGTTTCTTTTTAACACCTTCATTGAGGTATATTTTACATATCATAAAATTCACCCATTTCAACTGTACAATTCAGTGATTTTAGTGACTTTCCCAAGTGGTGCAGCCATCACCATAACTCAGTTTTGAGACATTTTTTTCACACACCCTCACCCCACTTACCCAGTAAGATCACTCATCCCTGTTGACACTTAATTCCAGTTCCCACCTCCAGCCCCAGCCAATCACTAATCTACTTTCTGTCTATAAATTTGTGTTTTCTGGACATAACCATAAAGAATAGGTGATCTCTTGTGCCTGACTTCTTTCACTTAGCGTAATGTTTTTGAGGTTCATCCAGGATGTAATATGATCAATAGTTTATTCCTCTTTATTGCTGAATATATTCCATTATATAGATATAAGATACTTGGTCAGCAAGGGAGCCTCTTAAACTTGGATTTTAGCTTCCCGTGGTCTAACTGAAACCCTCAAAACTCCTAGTGGAAGCTGCTGTTCACGTTAAAGGGACGCTGCTCAGCCAGCTTTGTCATCTTCTAGACACTCCGCTTGAGGAGCCTGAACTGCTGCAGAAATTTTTATAATTTTGCACCTTTTTTTATAAGGAACGTTTGTGCTGTCTCCACGTCAGGACTTTTGAAGCATCTAATATTCATTTAATAAGTACGAGCATGTGCTTGAGTGGACAAGAAAATGAAACCATCAATGCTATGTTGGATTTTTTTCCTCCCCCAGGCTGGATGGGGGGATCTCTGAGCTTCTGAATACAGTATCGTGTCTCCGTTACAAAGTTGAACATGTATTCAAGGTCCTGCTGCCTTTGCTGGACAGACTTTGGAGGAAGGAGAGCCGACAACAGAGGAGGTAGAGCGGAAAAAGGGAGCGGGCTCGTGGAACCAGAAGCCCCCAGGAAGTGTCTGCAGGGCACACTGGCCCTGGGCCTGGATGAAGTGCCCACGGTGCCCTGGGGCAGCTTAGCACCTCCAGCAGGCCCAGCAGGTCTCCACTCTGATCTTTCTCTCTGTTTCACAAGTGTTTAAAAGCTGTTTTTGTTCTTTTTTTTTCTTCCCACTAAGTAAATGTTATATGGTAGTTATTAACACTTCTTTGGAGAAGGAAATAATTTTCATAAAAATATCAAAAATGGAAAAAAGTTACTTTTTACAAATTTTGCTATACAACCAAATGGCAGCTGTTGACAATTTAAATAAAATGAGAATAAAATGCTTCTGCTGGCAGTGGTACCCTTTTTCCTCAGGTTGGGTCCTTCTGTATCTATATGGCAGGGAGTCCGTATGTACGAGGTGTGCGTGTATGCTTGGTTTTTTCAGTCATAATTTTAGTTACATAGTTTTCCGTTCCAAACAGGGTTACGAAGTGCTAAGAGTATGGGCTTGCTTATCACTTTCTCTGTGCCCTTCAGCCTGAACCTCAATTTCCTTATTTGTAAAGGTACATTTCCCTCTTGAGGCTATTGTGAAAATTAACTGAATTTTAGAATACATAAATCCCTAATACATGGTTGCATCGTTGGTAATAGTGACAGTAATGTGTACAGCTTTGAACAAAATGGTAACAGGAAATCCTTGGACTAGTAAAAAAATTAGGTATTTTCTGTTTCTGAGCAAAACTGACTCCTACCTAGTAAACAAAGGAGTTCTCTGCCTTTCAACTATTGAACAGGTTTGAGAGCCTGCTTCATACCAAATGCTGGCTTAGGTCCTGAGACTACTTGGTTAACCAATCACATAATCCCTGGAGATTAGTTTGGTAATGTGTAGTTTCAATTTACATAAATTCAAAACTCCCAACGACTGTCTGAGGGGCTTTATCATATGGTAAAAAGATCATGGGGCCAGACCAAGGTCCCTGGGTTCTGCTTTGAGGCCTTTTAACTCCTTCAATAAAACCATGGGGGCAGGAAGAATCTGAGCTGACTTGCCTATTTATAGGCTGTTATGAATAGGAGTCCCTAAGTGACGCAAATGGTTAAGCACTCAACTACTAGCCCAAAGGATGGTGTTTGAACACACCGGAGGCACCTCAGAAGACAGGCTTGGTGGTCTGCTTCTCAAAGTTCAGAGCCTTTACAACTCCATGGAGCAGTTCTACTCTGCACAGGTGGAGTCACTGTCAATCGACTCAATGGCAAGTAGCAACAATAGCTACATGTGTACAGGGCCTGAACTATTAGAGTGTGACATTGTTTAAGATGTGAGTGATGTATTCATTTCTTTAACTTTTTATTGAAGTATGTTTCACAGAAAAGTGCAGATATTTTAAGCGTGCAGTTTGTGAATTTTCACCAACTGAAAACAGGTGAAAACTTTAATCCTTAGAGCACCCATCACTCTAGAAGACGTTCAGTACACATTTGCTGAGTGAATGGTACAGATGAGACTGTGCTGTCCACAAGATCACTCAGGTAAAGGCAGCGCTGGCCTCATTCAAGTCCAGTGCGTGTCCAAGCTCTTGCCTTGTCACAGGGCTGTGTGGGATCAGATGAGATGAATGTATGCATCTTCAGTGCCTTGGAAGTGGAGAATCCCGTGAATTACTCCCGATATTTTGTTGGGGGATGGAGAATAGATCTTTAAAGGGAGTAAAACTCATTAAAATCATTTAGGGTTTTCTGCACCTCAGCCACTGTGTAACACTACTAACTAGAGAACAAGCTACTTCTTCTTTGGCTAAAGAACTAGAAGCACAATCTGACCTTGTGCACTTTGATTGCCTTCTTTTTTTTCAAGTAATTACTCAACACTGAAGTGCTGAGAGGAAACCCTGGTGGGGTAGTGGTTAAGTGCTACGGCTGCTACCCAAGAGGTCAGCAGTTCGAATCCGCCAGGCGCTCCTTGGAAACTCTATGGGGCACTTCTACTCTGTCCTGTAGGGTCTCTATGAGTCAGAATCGACTCGATGGCAGTGGGTTTGGTTTTGGGAAGTGCTGAGACTACAGAATCAGGATGTGCTCCTTGCTCTGCTCTAAAACATCCCGTTCATTCGAATTGTAGTGCCTCAACAACCATAAGGAAGCATGATGACCGTATCCTAAACATTAGTTGGTCTCAGCATTTATAAATTCCACTTTTCATCCAGAAAGTTTGGATTCTAAGTCCAAAATACTGCTTGATCCTGGTCTTAATATCATGTAAAAATGGCGGTTTGAACTCCATTTCTCCAAAACCCACCACTTACTAAAAACAGTATTCATTAGGGTTATGGGATATAGCAAATTCACCTCTTGTGTGTCCTTGTTCTCCTTACAAGCTTTTTACCAGTGATGTAGTGGAGACTTGCTGAGAGCCAGACCCCACTGTCCGATGGTTTGGGCCATAGATGGAGGTGTAGATGGCTGGCTGTTTCAGAAGGGTCTTGCTTGAGTACTCTGGCTTGCTGGGCTGAGCATGACGGGATGAGAGCTGCTGCTATTCTGTTCTATATGAATGCCAGTGTGTGAAGGTACAGCGTCAACTGACCTGGGAAAACAAGCCTATATATAAGGCCCCTGAGAGTGCCCCATCAGAACTCAAAACCTGCAAGGGTACAGCTTCCTCGGTTACAGATCCTGGAACCCCTAGAGCAATTACCTAAAGAATTTAGTAGAAATGAAAATCTCCCATCCCCATCCCACCCTTGACCTATTGAATCAGATACCTTAAGGGGGGAAGAACACAAATCTGAGTTCTAAAGTCGCTCCTAGAATTATCGGTGTATGTAAGCTTGAAAACTGGTATCTAGGACATGATCCATGCCTTCAAATAGTTTACACTCTAAACTCCTGTAGAGGCAGCCACTGTGGCTTAAGACTCTCTCTTCAGTCCACCAAACATGTGCAGCAGAACAGGAAGGTCTGGGCTTGTCTTTACTGATCAAACCACAGTATCCAAGGGACAGGAACCATGTCTGGTCTTCACTGATGTTCATTTCATCATTCCTGGCACCATATAACAAACACAGCATCATGCTTTCACCAGAGCCAGGCTGGCAGCAGCCAGGAATAGGTGGGCCACCTAAGTAAACTGTGCCCGAGTGGCCTTCTTTGATCTCAGCAATCTTCATCATCTCCAAGAACTCATTCACGTGAAAAACCGCCAAACGTGTTGTTTACTCACAGTTACCCAGTCAGCGATGTTCAGATTCTCCCACATGAGAAATGTACCCTCTCCCCCAAATTCACGGTAACTGTCACAGGAGAGCATCATATGCCTAAGGTTATTCCCTTTGACATTTTGCGTGGAGTACACTTAGTTCTAGTGAACATGGTTGGGCAGGAATCATTACTTTGACAGGAGAAAACTGAGATCACAGGTTAACTGGCAGGCGCACAGCATATATATATGGTAATATAGGGGAGGGAAGCCTGTACAGATCGATTACCTGCCTAATTACTGCAGACCACAGGCCAAGCACCTGGGATGAGGCCTTAAACCCTGGACTAACACCATTCCTGAGCCCTCTGATACCTGGAAAGTTCCCTGAGGATGTACACATGAAGTCGGCTTGATAACACAATCCCATTGGGGAGTGGGTAAAGTGCGTTTATTTTCTTCTATGTTTTTTTAAAAAAGGAAAAATGAAGAAAAAGCCTCCTCCCTTCCAGCACCCAATGTCCACAGGGCTTAGAGGAGGTGGAGATGGGGCCAGCCCCCTAGGAGAAGGTGTAGGAGTAGAAGGCAATGGCACTGACGTTATAGTCCATGGGGAGGAGATGCCCAATGTGCTTAGCCCCAAGGCTGGCCCCACCCAGGGCCGAGGAGTGCCTCAACTTCATCAGGGTGACTCTGGACAAAGAGTTTTGAGCCTGGATCTCTCTGCCCTGCGTCAGCGCCAAAAGGAAACCTGGAGGGAGAGAAGGCAGAGGACAGAGATGAGGCGAGACCAGTGAGAAGGTGGGGCAGAGGGAGAGAAGAGGCCTGGGCCCCCAGCATTCCTGTAAAGGTCCTGGAGGGCCCCCATGGCAAATCCCCAACACAGGGCGTACCAAGGCACAGAAACCCAGTAACAGCTGTGAGGGGCACTGGAGCCAGCAGCCCCCAGTCAACCCCAAGATGCCCGACATGAGGAACTCCATCCCAGGAAGCAATGGAGATCCCTGAGCTACTTCACAGTGTCTAATGGAAACCGTACAACTACCTGAAATAAGGCTGCAAGGGCTAAGAAGTCACGTTCCTTTTGGCTAGGATTGTGTTGACTAGGAATATCACCACAGGCTACCACACACTCGTCAGAAACTGATTTTAAGTTAGATTCATATTTAATTTTTAAAAGGTGTTTATTATTTAATAAATCCTTTGGAAAAGACCATCTTCTCAAAAGTCTGTGGAAGCTGGAAGGGGACATTCTATAAGGCCTTACTGGCAGATGGAAGGCTGAGGACCTTGACCTAAAACAAGAGCTGCTAATCCAGGCCCTCAGGCCCAGTCTTTTACTGGGACCAGCACCCCAGCCCCAAGTTCTCCCTGGGCAGGCCATTTTCCTGGGCCACCTCTTTCCCAGCCCCGTTCCCTAGTCCTCCTCTCCTCTCTCCCACCTGCAAACTCACCTTCCTTCAGCAGCTCCCAGCTCTTCCACACAGAGCCCACACACAGGATGGGGAGGCCGATCTCCCCTTGGAACAAGACCTAGGCAGAGGGGAGAGGGCAAAGGACAGATGTTGGGGGCCGACCAAGCCTCTCCAGGACTGGAGGGTGTGGTTTCTTAGCACCAACCCACACTATCCCAGTTACTCTCCCTGTAGCCGAGAGCCAGAAGGCTCAAGGGAAGTAAATGGGGGAGACTCAAAAACACAAGGGAGAGAAGGAAAAGGAAAAAGGGTTAAGTAACAATACAGAGGAAGGAAAGAGACAAGGGAGGGGAGGCCCAAGGACAGGAGTGTAAGAGAAGCTGCAGTACGTGCAGTCCATGAAACCAGTGTCCTGTATGTAAATACAGATCCTGACTCATCACAGAGAGGAGGCACTTGACCGAAGTACTCTTTCATGCTATAGACTTTCCACAGAATTTCTTTCATAACCTCAGTAAATTTAAAATAGTATCCAATTTACACAGGGTTTATGGGGTTAGTCCTGTTCACGATGAGCAAGGGCCACATCTTGCCCAGCAGCTCCCAAACATCCTCTCCCACCTCAACTCACCGGGTCAATCTCAGGCAACACGGCTACGACGTGTCTGCCTAGCATCTCCCCAGCTTTCCTGAAGATATACCGGGAGAGGGGGTCTCCCTGCTGAGCACCTGGGGTGGGGAGGAAGGAAGATGACGGGGAGCTGGGAATTCCTAGGGAACTGACAGCCCTCGGTTACTCCCTCCCTTTGATGAAAGGCAGCAGCAGTGGAGTGGCTCTGGCTAAAAAAATAGTGGAGGCCTAAATCAGGATGGATGCCGGCTGCATGACATAGGGGCAAGAAAGCCTCCAATGTAGCCACTCTCCCCTCCCCCACCCCCACTCTAGAAGGGGCTCCATTCCAGGTGCTGGAAGGGTAGCCCCCACTAGAGAAGCACAACGGCACCTGGTTTGTACTCCAGCTTACACAGAGTTACTGTGAGTCGGTCCCTCAGGTCTGGGGCCCTGGCACCCTGCCCTAGCAGGTGACAGTACACCTGTCAGTGCCTCGCACCCACCTACAAGTCTACTGTTGGTAGCCCCCTGCTTGCTCTACCACAGGGGGCAAGAACAGGCCCTGCTCTGGAGGCTGCAGTCCAGAGACTCTGAAAGCCCTTGAGTCAATGTCCTGAGGCTGTGGGAATCCAAATCAAGGGAGTATGGACCTTACAGTGGAGAAAGGGCCATGTGCAGACCAGCGAACCCTATGTTCTGCTTCTCCTGACTCCCAACAAAATATGGACAACCTCGCTATAATTCCCTAGTTCTTTGGGTGTAAGTTTTAAGTAAAAAAAAAAAATCACAGTTATACATTTATTCAAAGAACTGCTTCATAAATTTCTCAAAAAGAGGCATACAGCCTACACAAGCCATGACCGCTGACAAGAGAAAGACAAGTAATAGAAAACAATACAACTTGGGTGCCCTTCTGCCCACCAAGGCTCACCACCACCAAGGTCCACAGAAATGAGGGCACTTGGTCAAAGCGAGCTTGGCTTCCAGTCCCCAACCAAACCCCACTCCACTCTCTAATGAGGGAGGTCTCTGGGGAACAAAGCCAGATAAAACCTAGCCCCACCTCCAGTACCTTCTGCAATTTTCCGGCAAAACCCAGCAAACCTGCTTTTATCAAACTCCCTATAGAGGTGAGTGAGGATTCCCAGCCGATCTGGCACCTGAGAGAGAGAGAGAGCGACCATGCACAGATAATCATCAGAAGCAAGAGAGAACCCCCAGGCTGCCCACCCAAGTTGGCTTTCCTGTCTATACTACTGGAAAAAGTGGAATAGTTAATTTTTCACTAAATCTAGAAAATGCAAGGATTTGAGATTTCTCATTTGAGAAATCGTGTTTTGTTTTCCCCAACGTGAACTCCACTGCTCCTCACTGATCACCTTGGAGGCAGCACAGAGTGCAGATCTATGTTCCCCAAGGTGTGCTCTACAGCTCTTTGAGGTGCTCTTGGAAAGCTTTCTTTAATTGAAGGAGTTTAAGGAACACTGCACACTGCCATTCTCCCTTGGAGCGTCACAGTACACAGTAGCAAATTAAAGGTTCTGAAAAGTCCTGCAATCAAGAAATCTATTTAACTTTGTTCCACCCCAACTTGTACGACCACAGGAGGCCTGCTCTGTCCACCCCAACAAACTTCACATCCTTAACACCTCTTAAGGTCCTGGAGAACCAGGGATTCCCAGAATATTCCAAAACCAGGCCCACTGCCATCGAGTCGATTCCGACTCACAGCAACCCTATAGGACAGGGTAGAACTGCCCCATAGAGTCTCCAAGGAGCGGCTAGTGGATTCAAACTGCCAACTTTTTGGTTACCAGCCAAATGCTTAAGCCCTGCACCACCAGGGCTTCATAGAGCACCTACAACAATGTACTTACACTAATAAGCATTTTATACACATTATTTAACCCGTAAGTTAACTCTAGGAGTTGGATTCACTTCTGCCCAGTTTCCCACTGCCCCACCTCAGGTACACATGTCCAGTGGGGGCAGGTAGCATACCTGGAAATAGTTGAACATGGCCTGTTTGACGTAGCCAATGTCATGTGGTGCCGCCTCTAAGTTGTCAATGGAGTCAAACACTATTTTCACTGCTTGGTGTGCAATCCAGTAGGCTGTGGAGAGCAGAAAGGGGTAAGAAGACAGGGGCAATCTTCCCGAGCTCACATCCAGGAAGGCTAGTGATCTACCTGAGTTTTACAGCAAATTTAGGTATCCTGATTCCCAGCTGAGGGGGCTCTAATCAGACTGTACCTGACTGACTCAGATAAGGGAAAGCTAGAAGGAGACAGAATAGGTGAGGCTGTCACCACACCAGCACCTCCCTCAAGATAAAGACAAGGTCAGTGAGCTGCCACACAAATCACTGTAGTCACTGCCAAAAGATGGACCCCAAGGACCCCCTTGAAATTATACACATGCTATCTATAAAGAAAGGGATCTTGGTGGCACAAACAGTTAAGTGCTCAGCTACGAGCCAAAAGGCTGTGGTTCAAACCCACCCAGAGGCACCTCAGAAGACAGACCTGGAGACCTGCTCCTGAAAGGTCACACCCTTGAAAACCCTATGGAGCAGTTCTACCCTGCACACGTGGGGTTCTATAAAGAGGTGGGGAGGAGGGGAGAAGCTTCTATACCCCCTTCCCACTAGCAGACAGGTACAGCGTACCCTGACATCTATGGCCTTAACCTTCTTAATTTCAACTCTTCCCTAAGGACTCCAAAAGTCCAGCAAAGGTAGGCAATGGCTACTGTGCTGAGGCATTAATCTGAATCCTGGGTGCGAGTCACTGCAGGAGAACGGCAGCAGTTAATCCAGCATTCCCATAGCTATGGTCTCCCAGTCATTACACTGGGCTCAGAACAGTCAGGTTCTAGAGCTGTCCCAAAGAGCCCCAAGGGTTCAGCAGGTCGAGGGTAGAAAGAAGAGAGGAAAAGAAGAGTCCAGGACCCTGAGCCAGGTCCAAGCAGCATGAGCTCACCTGAGCCCTCATCCCCCATCATGTGGCCCCAGCCACCACAGCCACTCTCAGAGCCATCAGGGTTGATGAGCCTACAGTTGGAGCCTGTTCCAGCGATGAGCACGATCCCACCTAGAGAGAGGGCACAGGAGGCTCGATGTGGCCAGGCCTGTATGAGGCACACAGCTAGTTGGAAGACAGGACAGAAACCAGCCCTGGAAAAGGGATCCCCACCTAGTCATATAGAGAAAACTAAGCCTAGCTAGTTTCCTGCCTAAAAATAGAAGGCCTGGGAGGGGCTTGGACCTCAGGGAAACTCCAATCATGTCCCTTCTCTGGGGGACAAAGAAGAACATGGGTCTGCATCTTGAGGGAATGTGGCTCCTCGCCCAGCCAGCTTTCAGGTGATAACTTTATTTGCTTTTTACTGAGTGTTTACTTTGTGCCAGGGATTGTGCTAGACCCAATTCCCTGAACCACCTCATGGATACAGTTAGCCGCATTTTACTGTGAGGAAATTGAAACTTGACGTAACTTCAAGACGATACAGCTGCCAGAGAAGAACTGGGATTCAAATGTCAACCTCATAGTACCAATGCTCTAACAGAGCCCCACCCACTTTCTTCTGGGAACTGACTGCCTTCCCCAGCCTGCCCCCATCACTCCTCTGCCACCAGAGGCTCCCTTCTGCCCCTAGGTCTGCATGTTCCACTGCTTGCTTCTTAGCAAAATACCCTTCCTTCCCTCCATCCTTCTGCCATTCTTGGCTCTAGAACATTTAAGCTAAAGGAAGACGAGTCAGGGGGAGAATATAATGGAGGCTGCCTTCCAGCTACTTGGAAGACAAGTTTTACCAGTTACATCTAAGGGGCTCTCCCAAGAAAACCAGTTCTCAACCTCACCCCTCCCTCCACCTCCTCACCATCCGGTGTAGCTGTGGCGATGGAGCCAGCGGCGTCAGAGGTGATTAAGTAGCTTTCACTCAGGTAGGGAAATCGGTCCCTCAGCTCCTCCATCAGGATCCTCACCGCGTCCTCCTGCTCCCCACCGCTCAGGGATAGGCCCTAGGCCACGCAGGAGGTGAGCGAGCAAGCGAGTAGGGCCCCAGACCCAGCTCCTTTCTCAGCCCCCTCCCCTCCTGATGCCTGCCCCCTGCTCTCCACATCTGGGTTTACCCTGTTTATCCAGCCCCAGTCCTCCTTCCACCCCACACAATGACCCCTCAGAAAGCATGGCTGAGAGAAGGGCCTGGGCTGGGGATGAATGAAGGAGGATTCAACAATGTCGGGTTTGGGGCCTGGAAGGACAGTGGTGCCCGTAGAAGAAAAATTAGGCAGAGGAGCACACTGAAGAGAGATGGAGAGAAAAGCTTGGTTTGGAATACAGAGGGCAGGTTGTGCCTACAGAACATCTCACTGGGGATATGTCTGGGGTGTTGCTGAAGCTACGACTTGGGAGAAAAGAGTTGAGCTGGGAATGATACTAGCAAACATTAAGTGAGTGCTTATGGGTGAGGCTTTATGCTCACTGCTTTGGGATGTATCATATCATCTTACATCCTAAACTCTGAGGTAGCTACTATTACTATCCTCGTTTTCCAAATGAGGAAACTGAGGCTTAGAATAAGTAAATAACCTGCTTAGGGTCACACAGATAGTCACTGGCAAAGCTGGGGTTAAAACCAAGGTCTTAATGGCTCTCCGAAGCCTTGTGCTGTTCCAGCCCACTTGTGGCTCTTGGCAAACGAAGCCACAAGAACGGATGAGGTCGTGTGTGAGCTTCTAGACCATCCTTAGAGGCTGCTCCCTGTATGACTGTTGAACTTTATCTAGTCCAAACTTGCCACCTGTCTCAGTGTCACTAATGACTGCACTCCCAAGCTCTACCCCAGACTCACCAAGCTGCGTAGAGGTACCAAAGGATCCACCCCTGCTTTCCGCTTGGCCCTGTTCACCATCTCGTTGATCCTCTCCACACACTTGTCTGTCCCGATCAGCTGGCCCCAATTAAGGGAAGGAGGAGTTACAAAGGCTCATAAGACCTCTGTTGCCCCTGCAGGCTGCTCTATAAGCACCAACCACCACCTCAATCAGGGTTACAGAGAATAAAACCACAACCAAGCCCACTGGTCCTCTCAATGCGACCTTTACCCAGTGATTTGTGCTGAGTCCATCCACTTCTGCCAGGATCTGCCCATCTTCAGAGAGTAAAAGGACCTTGGACTGCGTGCCTCCCCTACAGAACACAAGGGGGCACTCAGTCTTGCTCAGAAAAGCCTGCAGATACTCAGTCAAGCTGGTGCAGCCCTTGTTGCAAAGCCCAGTGTGATGGAGGAGGTGGCTTCAGTAAACCCAATTACCACTGCCAAACCCACCTCTATGGTTTGATGTCTGCTGTGCTGTTGGACTGAAATGTAGTTCTCGTTCATCTTCCCCTGAAGATGTCCTACTTATCCCTCAAAACCCTAGTTCTCAAAAACTTATCACCCCCACAGCTCCATTAGTGCTTCTCAGTGTCCCATAGCTCTTCAGGATTCCTCTGTATTAAGAGCGAAACTGACTATTTTTCTGTCTGCCTGTGACTAGACTATGAACTCCACTGGGTCAAGCTCCAGACCATCCTTCTACCCTCAAGCCTAGCCCAGAGCCTGGCACAGGCCAATGCTTAGCAAATGGGGCTAAAGACAATGTCATTTCTCCTCACTTTTCTTACAAAAGCTAAAGGCTGCCTATCAAGGTCCAGCTTCAGCTGCCAAAGTCTTCAAAATAACCTTCTGAGGAAGACCAGAGTCAGGACAAGTGGGTGAGTTTATACGAACGTAAGCCTGGTGGTATAGTGGTTAAGTGCTACGGCTGCTAACCAAAAGGATAGCAGATTGAATCCACCAGGCGCTCCCTGGAAACTCTATGGGGCAGTTCTACTCTATCCTATAGGGTAGGGGTGGGGTAGGGTAGGATAGCGTAGTCGGAATTGACTCCACGGCAACGGGTTTGGTTTTTTTTAAGCAACTAAACCTGCAAATGCTGATAGTGGGACAAATGGAAGTCTGGAGGATGTGATGTTTTTTACTCATGAGCACTTTTAGGAACGTCTTAGGACACTGAAAACCTGCTGAAACTTAACATCAAGTTTGGAGGGGCAATTAATACCTGTGGTAGCAAATTCAACATCCAAAAGAATCTCATTAAAAGCTAGAAAAGCGGATCAGAGCTCATAAATGAATTTAATAGGGATGAGTGCAAGCTCCTGTACTTACGTTAAAAAAAAAACTGTAATAAGTATATCAATAGATATATCTATCAACGTTAACAGCAATAAACAGAAACAATTACTTTGGGGTAGGTGAGTCAGCAGCAGCTGCCAGAAAAGTAAATACAAAACAATCTCAGGCTAAAAAGTACAACGCCCTGGCTGAGAAAGACAGCCACCCTCTTGTCACGCCCTGATTTGATACATCCACATTCCCAGAATGTGTCAATGGCAGGGGACTTGGAGATCATCTTGTTCATCCCTCCCTTCGTTTTGCATACGTGAAAACTGAAGTCCAGGTAGGTCAAAAATCTTGCCCATAGTCTACCAAGAGGCAGAGCTATTGAAAAAAGTATAGAAGCTTCTCAACAGGAAAGATCCCAGAATAAGAGCTTTCAATGTAGTGTTGGGAGCCTGGAGTGCCGGGGGTGGGGGTGGGGGGGGATTTCGACCATCAGGACGGGCAAATGCATTCTGGCTTGCAGCTGCTCCAACGTTACCCTCTATCAAAATCTTTGTCCGGGCGTCTGCCCCACCCCCACCGCCGCTCCCTGCCCAGCAACTTCACATTTGACACCTGTTCTGCAAAAATCTCTCCGGGATCGGAAATAGGGCAAAGGGGCTGCTTCTCCTACGGGAGACACCGGAGAGGGTCTTTCGTGGGAAAAAGGAGCGTGGTTCCGCCGTGAAATACAAAGGACCCCCCCCCGGGGTGTGGCTGTGGCACGCGCCGAGCCCCTGCAAGGCGCACGCCCGCACGCGCGCGTGCTCACATCCCTCCTCCCGAAGGCTCCGCAGCCCAAACGCCCAACGCAGCCAAAACAAACCTTCAGGCCTGAGGCCACCTCCCCGCCGGCCCGGCCACGGCGTTCTCCCCCACCCTCGGGCGCCGGGTGGCCTAGACTGCTTGCAGGCCGGCCCTCCCGGGCTGCCTCCGTCAGACCGCACTCACCCCTCCACACCCCCGTAGAGCGCGGCCATCCTGCTGCTACCAACACCGCCGATCCCGCCGTTTGCTTCCCTCCCGCTACCCTCCCTCTAGCCCTTTCGGCACCGCCCCTCATCACTTGACCGCCGGCGCGGGTCAGCTGAGTCGGAGTGCGCGTGCGCGGGGCGTGGCTCCGCGAGCCGCCGCTTACCTCAGCCCCTGACCGATCTTCCGGACGAGGTGGGTGCCCTCGGTAGCGGCTCCTACGAAACTCAGTCAGCCCCTCCCCCATCCCCTGGACTCTCCTTCCGGAGATGGAGACCGGATTCCGAGCGGAGGAACCAGAAAGATCTGCGGACCGGACCTGCTGGGTACCGCGCCGCCATGTCGGCCCCTCAGCGCCCGGAAGTTGCGGCGGCCCGGCTTGGCGCGTGCGCACTGCTTGAGCCAAGTAGAGGGTGACGCAGACGGTGACGCGCGGAGACACCTACGGGGATGTGCGTTCAGCGCGCCGACACGCAAACCAAGGCGACCTTGAGGCTCTTAGAAAAACTGTTACAGTGTTCCACCCAGCATCTTCCTGGCGAAGGTAAAAGTGGCACGTCATTCCGGCGCAGGTTTTCACGCGGCACACAAGTGAATATACGCACCCAGGAATACAGAGAAGTCGGTTGGAAGGGGAGAAACGTCCTCGAGGCTGTCCTTGCAGCCTTGAGAAGGGAGCTCTCAGTGTTTACTACTCACCCAGCCTGCTTTGTGGAGGGTATTTGCTGGCTTACGAGCAAACTGTAGTAGATAAGGTTTTACAAAGCATTTATTGCCCTCGGGCATCACCCCCTATCCTAGTTACCCCAGTACTGCAGTAACACAGGTACCACAAGTGGGGAGCTTTAAAGAACAGAAATCTATTTTCTCACAGTTCTGGAGGCTAAAAGTCCAGATCAGGATCTCCGCAGTGTAGATTCTTTCCTTGTCAGTAGCACCTGGCGGGCATTCCCTGATTCGTTGGCTTGTAGACAATTCTCACATGACTCTGTCTTCTCCCTTGTGTGCATGCTTCTGCGTCTAGTAATCTGCTCTTTTTAATTACTGAGAAGTGATTAGATTTAGAACTCACCCTACTGGGAAACCCTGGTGGAGCAGTGATTAAGAGCTACGGCTGCTAACCAAAGGTCGGCAGTTCGAATCCCCCAGGCGCTCCTTGGAAACCCTCTGGAGCACTTCTGCTCTGCCCTACAGGGTCGCTATGAGTCGGACTTGACTCCAGGCAGTGGGGTTTTTTTTTTTTTTTATTTCTACTGGGGTATGATCTAATTAACATAACAGATACTGTTTCCAAACAGAATTACATCCACAGGAATAAACCAACAAAACCAAACCCACTGCCGTGGAGTGGATTCAGGTTCATAGTAATCCTATAGGACAGAGTAGAAGTGCCCCAGAGGGTTTCCAAAGCTGTAAATCTTTACCAAGGCAACTGCCTCTTCTTTCTCCCTGATAGCTGGTGGGTTCGAACTGCTGACATTTTGGTTACCAGCCAAGCTGTTTTAACCACTAGGCCACCAGAGCTTCTTATCCACAGGTGTAAAACCAAAAAAAAAAAATCCGGTTGCTGTTGAGTCAATTCTGACTCATAGCGACCCTATAGGACAGAGTAGAACTGCCTCATAGGATTTCCAAGGAGTGCCTGGTGGATTTGAACTGCCAACCTTTTGTTTAGCAGCAGTAGCTCTTAACCACTACTCGACCAGGGTTTTCTTCCACAGATATAGGGACTAGAATTACAAACACACATTTGTGTGTATGGGGGGGGGGCAATTTAATCCATAACACCCCCTTCTTTACATGGGATTGGGAAAGGGAAAAGGAAAGTGAAAGGGAAAATAGTGGCCAGGTCTAGGAGATACGCTGTGACCCCTGCAGGTCTCTACAGGCTCCTCCTGGGAGCTCTGGGACTGGGACAGACAGCTTCCTCAGCCAGAAGGGCGGTAGCTGCACCAGGCATCTCTTCAGAACATCAGCCTAGTGACTGGTTCTTTGAAGTGCACCTCTCCAGGTAGCCTGTCCCACCAGTGATGCGAATTCTCACCTCATAGGGAAATCCTGGGCCAGAGCCTCATTCCCTGATAGTCAGCTGGGTCTGGTTAGACTTTGTTGTGAACATTTGGCTTACGTGTGCTTTTAAAAGCTAGGAGAAAGGAGTCTTTCCCTCTTTTCCTACTTATCTGGGATGCTGAAACACTGCATTGTAACTCACAAGAGTAATTAAAAAGTAAACAACTACATGATAGAGGTTAAAGGAGAGAGGGGTAGGATTTTTCTGTGTACACCTGTAACATTTAACATTCCTAGCACTTCAGGGCTCAAAGGTACTTCATCAAACACACATATTTTTAGAATAATGGATTAAACTAGGAAGGCTTTTTGAAGGAGGTATTATACGTGTATTCTGAAAGAACTGTTTATTTGTTTTTTTCCCTTTGCACTAGGGCAATGAACTTTGGGACCTGTATGTGTTATAATATTCAAGTTTGTCTTTGCATTTGCTCGTTTAGAAAAGAAAGTAAAAGGGAGAATGCCCAAGCTTGAAGACAAGAATCGGGTTCCCCATTTACGAGCTGAATGACACTGGGTGAATTACCATACTTGATGCGGCTGTTCCTCATTGACAAAATAGAAATAAGCATCTACCTACCAGACCTAACATGGGATTTAAATGTTAAAGAGCTTTGGAAACTGTAAATTATTCTACAGATCTTAACAAATTTTTATTTACATTACTAATTCGGTCTGTGCTGTCCAGCACAGTGACTGCTAGCCACAGGTGACCACCAAACACGTGCAATATGTCTCGTCCAAATTGAGATGTCCTGTAAGTGTAAAATACACACAAGATTCCAAAAACTTAGTACCCAAGAAAAAATGTAAAATATCTTACGAATGACATTTCTGTGAATCACATGTTGAAATGACAGTATTTCGGATATGAAACTCTTAGCTGTCAAGTCGATCCCGACTTATAGCAACCCTTTAGGACAGAGTAGAATTGCCCCATAGGGTTTCTAAGGCTACAGGTCTGTACGGGAGCAGACAACTGCATCTTTCTCCCGTGGAGCAGCTGGTGGGCTCGAACTGCCAGCCTTTTGGTTAGCAGCCGAGTGCTTAACCACTGCGATACCAGACTTCCTTATTTGGGATGTAGTGGGTTAAACTATATATTATTAAAATTAATTTTACCTGTTTCTTTTTATCTTTTTTAATGTAACAACTAGAAAATTTTATATTACACACGCAGTTCCTATTCGTGGCTCCCATAGTGCTGGGATTTGTCTTGTCTCCTATTCATCCAAACCAGGATGTTTCAAAGTCACTGAATGCATGCTCGTGATGTAAATAATGGCTATATGAGTGATTTATTCAATAAAAGATTAATAACACTGTACATTTGTGATGTATATTACAGTTCTGTAAAGCTCTTTTCTGGACCTTTATCTTGTTTGATCATCCTAATAGCCTTATGAGAAAGGCAGAGATTCTTAACCACATATTAATGAGAGGATTGAGGCTCTGAAATCAAAGTAATTATGCAGGCTCACTGAAGTAATAGGTGTTGCTTATTATGGATGTGGGTAGTTATTATAATGGAAAGGAAATAAAGATGTTGCAATGTAGAAAGTTTCGTAAAAGTTTAATGCTCTTTTTCACAGAGCTTGCAACATCCTGGCCCAGCAGCTGCTCCCATGATGCTCACGAGGTTGGTAAAGTCCTCTAAGAATCAGTAAGCCACAGTCCTGTTCTGTCTTCTGAATTTTGTCCCTGTGACCCCAGGGAGGTGATATTTGTTGGGGGTAAGAGAGACAGCGGGAAAATACCTTGCAGAGGACTTTGACACCAAGTTTCTCAACAGATGATGTTGACTTAGTTCATGAAAACATGACCACATCTGTTTTTACTCACCACTATATTTCCAAGGTTAAACCCAGTGCTGGGCACATGATGTTATTAGGCGCAGTCCAGTCGGTTCCAACCCTGTGAACAACACAAAGAAACACTGCCTGATCCTGAGCCATCCTCACAATCTTTGCTATGTTTGAGACCATTGTTATGGCCACTGTGTCAATCCATTTCATTGAGTATCTTCCTCTTTTTCGATGACCCTCTAGTTTACCAAGCATGATGTCCTTCTCCAGGGACTGGTTCCTCCTGATAACATGTCCAAAGTATATGAGATGAAGTCTCGCCATCCTTGCTTCCAAGGAGCACTCTAGCTGTACTTCTTCCAAGACTTGTTTGTTCTTCTGGAAGTCCATGGTATACTCAGTATTCTTCACCAACGCCATAATTTAAAGGCGTCAATTCTTTGGTCTTCCTCATTCATAGTCCAGTTTTCGCATGCATATGAGGCAATTAAAAATACCATGGCTTCAGTCAGGTACACCTTCGTCCTCAAAGTGAAATCTTTGCTTTATAACACTTTAAAAGAGGTCTTTTGCAGCAGATTTGCCCAATGCAATATGTCATTTGATTTCTTGACTGCTGTTTCCACAGGCATTGATTGTGGATCCAAGTAAAGCGAACTTCAGTCTTTTCGCCATTTATCGTATCATGACCTGTTGGTTCAGTTGTGAGGATTTTAGTTTTATGTTGAGCTGTAATCCATACTAAAGGCTTTGATCTTCATCAGTAAGTGCTTCAAGTCCTCTTCACTTTAAGCAAGAAAGGTTGGGTCATCTGCGTATTGTAGGTTATTAATGAGTCTTCTCCAGTCCTGATGCTGTGTTCTTCACATAGCCCACCTTCTCAGATTTGCTTAGCATAAGATTGAATAAGTATGGTGAAAGGATAGAACCCTGACACATGCCTTTCCTGATTTTAAACCATGCAGTATCCTCTTGTTCTGTTCGAATGACTCCCTCTTGGTATGTGTACAGGTTCCTCATGAACACAATTGTTGTGGAATGCCCATTCTTTGCAATGTTATCCATAATTTGTTATGATCCATGCAGTCGAATGCCTTTGTGTAGTCAATAAAACAGAGGTAAACATCTTTCTGGAATTCTCTGCTTTCAGCCAAGATCCATCTGACATCAGCAATGATATCTCTCATTCCACATCCTCTTCTGAATCTGGCTTGAATTTCTGGCAGTTCCCTGTTGATGTACTACTGCAATCATTTTTGAATTATCTTCAGCAGAATTTTACTTATGTGTGATATTAATGACATTGCTTGATAATTACCCCATCCTATTGGATCACTTTCTTTGGAGTGGGCACAAATAGGAATTTCTTCCACTCAGTGGGCCAGGTAGTTGTCTTCCAAATTTCCTGGCATAGACCAGTGAGCACCTCCAGTGCCGCATCCAGTTGTTGAAACCTCTCAGTTGGTATTCCTTTAATTCCTGGAGCCTTGTTTTTTGCCAGTGCCTTTCAGTACAGCTTGGACTTCTCAAGTACCATTGGTTTTTGATCATATTCTACCTCCTGAAATGGTTGAATGTCAACCAATTCTTTTTGGTACAGTGATTCTATATTCCTTCCATCCTCTTTTGATGTTTCCTGCATTGGTCAATATTTTGCCCATAAAATCTTTCAACATTGCAACTTGAAACTTGAATTTTTTCCTTCAGCTTTTTCAGTTTGAGAAATGCTGAGCATGTTCTTCTCTTTTGGTTTTCTAACTCCAGGTCTTTGCAGGTATCATTAGAATACTTTCTCTTCCAGAGCTGCCATTTGAAATCTACCATTCAGCTCTTCTACTTCATCATTTCTTCCACTCATTTTAGCTACTCTACATTCAAGAGCAAGTTTCAGAGTCTCTTCTGATATCCATTTGGTCTTTTCTTTCTTTTTTGTCCTTTTAACAATCTTTTGCTTTCTTCATGTATAATATCTTTGAGGTCATCCCACAACTCATTTAGTCTTTGGCCATTAGTATCATTCTTGAGATGGTCTCCAGATTCAGGTGGGATATGCTCAAGGTGTAGTTTGGCTCTTGTGGACTTACTTAAATTTTCTTCAGCTTCAGCCTGAACTTGAATATGAGCAGTTGATGGTCTGTTCCATAGTTGACGCCTGGCCTTGTTCCGACTGATGATATTGAGCTTTTCCATTGTCTCTTTCCACAGATGTAGTAGATTTGATTCTTGTTTTTTCCATCCAGTGAGGACCACGTGTATAGTCACTGTTTATGTTGAAAGAAGGTATTTACAATGAATAAGTTGTTGGTCTTGCAAAATTCTATCATGCAATCTCAGGTGTTGTTTCTATCACCAAGGCCATATTCCCCAACTACAGACCCTTCTTCTTTGTTTCCAACTTTTGCATTCCAATCACCTGGATTATCAATGCATCTTGATTGCTTGTTTGATAGAAAAGTTTTGAGAGTGCTTATTAAGTACAAAGTACTGTACCACAAACATAAGGGATAGTAAATGCCCCACTATAAGCTAAAGGAGGGAGCAAGCAAAGTCTATGGCAGAGACAATTTGCAGAACAGATTGGGGAGAGAAGGAAGTTTGGAAAAAATAAGTGAAATTGTGAGCTGGGGAAGCAGGGGTGGGGCAAGCGGTCAGGGGGCCTCGAAGGGACCTAGCCCTAATCTGTCCTATACTGGGAAGTTGCTAGTACCTGGTTGACCTCAGCACTGTGCTTTAAAATGATTAATCTAGCATGTTCCTCACAGAGGGACGAATGAGAGAGGAGATCCTGGGGTGGGGGCCCAGGCAAGACATAAAAAAGGAAGTGACAAGGGACAGAGCAAAGCAGGAGGCACTGGAAGGGATCCAGGTGGGGGTCATGGGGATCATTCCCTCTGCTTATCTGAGATGAGGCTGAGAAGGGAGGCTGGAACTCACTTTTACACAATGAAAGGAGGGCCCAGGAGCTGCTTTATCAAGACTAGAGGTGGAGCTCAGGCTGGTAGCTGTAAGGCAGGGAAGAGGTCTTCCAGACTACAGGACTGCTGGGAACAATGCAGAAAAGGGCTCCAGAGTGCAGAAACAAGAGTAGATGACTGGCTTCAGTTTGCCCTTTGAGTTTCCTTAGCCAGGTGAAGGAAGAGAAGGAAGAAAGGGGACCTTACCTGGCTTGATCTGAAGTTGTTCTGAAAGGTGTGGGGCCTCAGGCCAGGGCAGCAACCTGAGCAAATCAGGTTGGTTTATCCCCTCGTCTCTGCATGTCTGCGTGTCCACTTAGATGCATATCTTGGTTCGTGTTGATCTATATGTAGGTGTGTATATATTCAGCTACTAACTGAAAGGTGGTTGCTTCAAATTCACCCAGAGGCACCTCAGAAGAAAGGCCTGGCAGTCTATTGCTGAAAAATCAGCCCTCGAAAACCCTATGAAGCACAGGTGTTCTCTGACACACATGGGGTCACCATGAGTCAGAATCGACTGGATGGCAACTGATTGGTTATTGTTTTAGTTGCCTAGTGCTGCTATAACAGAAATACCACAACTGGATGGCTTTAACAAATTTATTCTCTCACAGTTTAGGAAGCCAGGTTTTCAGCTCCTGGGGAAAGTTTTCTGTCTCTGTCAGTTCTGGGGGAAGATCCCCTGGTCTAGGAGCTTCTCAGCGCAGGGACCCCGGGTCCAAAGGATGTGCACTTCTTTCTTGGTGGCATGAGGTCCCTCTCCTCTCTGCTTGAGTCTGTCTTTTATATCTCAAAAGAGATTGCTTCAAGGTGCAGCCTAATCCTGTAGATTGAGTCCTGCCTCATTAAAATCGCTGCCTCTAATCCTGCCTCATTAACATCATAGAGGTTAGGATTTACAACCAAAACCAAACCAAACCTATTGCTGTTGAGTCATAGCGACCCTGTAGGACACAGTAGAACTGCCCCATGGGGTTTTCAGGAAGCAACTGGTGGATTTGAACTGCCAACATTTTGGTTAGAAGCTGAGCTCTTAACCACTGTACCACCAGAGCTCCAGATTTACAACACATAGGGTAATCATGTCAGATCACAAAATTATAGGCAACTACACAATACTAGGCGTCATGGCCTAGGAAGTTGACACACATCTTGGGGGGACACAATTAAATACATAGTAGTTACATATTTATTTATATATTTGAACTTGTGTATGTTTCAGTGACTGAATGTGTCCACTGGTGCATATATTTGAGATAATGTGTATGTATTCTTCTGTACCAGCATGTGTGTACATGAGAATTAGAATTTCACCTCTTGAAGGAATCTAAGCAGTCCTGCATATGTAGGCACTTTGGGCAAATGCATAAATGTGCAAATATAACTTGTGTTACACTGGAGCCAGCTTGCTCAGGAAGAGTCAACTGTGCATGTATCTTTCCAACTTCAATTCAGTGATGTCATGGTGGTTGCTCAAAATCACTATGGTGGAGCTGTGTACACAGAAATTAGCAAATGCTGTGTATCAGGTTGTTGTTATTGTTATTTCCAGGAAAACTGATTGTTACCCATTTACCAGCTGTGTTAGTAAAGGTTGTGTGTCAACTTGCCTAGGTCATGATTCTCAGTGGTTTGGCAGGTATGATGTAGTTTGGCAGTTATGTAATGATATAATCACTTCCATGATGAGATTTGTTATAATGTGATCACTTCCATGATTAGATCTGCTATGAACAGCCAATCAGTTGGAAGGGAGTTTCCTTGGGGGTGTGGCCTGTATCCAATATATATGGACTTCCTGGCAAAGATTGTTGGCTTTTGCTCACTCTGGATCCTGCACTCAGCTCATCATCTTCTGACCTCCAGTTCTTGGGACTTGAGCCAGCAGCCTGCCGTCTGACCTGTTGGTCTTGGATTCATCAGCCCCTGCAGCTACGTGAGTCAGGAGAAGCCTCCAACCTGACACTTGACCTGCTGACTTGGGACTTTCCAGCCTCTACAACCTTGTGAGCCATTTCCTTAATATAAATCTCTCTCTCTCTCTCTATGTATGCATACATATATACACACACACACACTTAATTGGTTTTGCTTTTCAAGAGAACCCTGACTAAGACAATGCCCAAAAGCATGTAGCAGGTGCCCATAACTTACAGGGAATTGTGGTAATCTGGTAGAGTAGAAAAAGCAGAGCCAGAAGGAAATAGGTTCAGACCCGTGTGGCCCCCCTATTAGGCACCTAACCTCTGAGAATTTCTGCCTCTATACAATGGCCATACAGCTTATCATCTAGAGTTTGTGTGGTTAGGTGAGGTGATGGTCCTTTTTTTTTCTGGTTCCTGGAAGAGGCTGTGTGGAGGGAGATTCTAGAAGCCTAGCAGGAAAAAAAAGCCTAGCAGGAGAGAGACATAAATACCCGTGACACCTGACAGACAGATCAGGTGAACCCATGAGATACAGATAGCTAGAGAGAGAGAGAGTGGGGGTTGGCAAGTCCAAAATCTGTAGGTCAGGCTGTAGGTCAGGCTGGCGACTTCTGCAGGCTTGTATCCCAAAATCCATGGGTCAAGTGACAGGAAGAGTGCAGAGTCAAGACAGCAAGTTCTGACAAAACATCTGTTTATAGTCTGAGGGCACACCACATCCTAAGGAACTCCACTTTGAACTGGTTGACTGATTAGATTACATTTTGACAGGTGTTTATATTACATTGCATTATATTACATTATGGAACAGCAGCTAGACTAATGCTTGGCAAAACCACCGAGAACCATAGCCTAGCCAAGTTGACGTGTAAAATTAACTATCACAGCCATGAAGGATTAGGCCATTGGTGGTCAAATCATCACAGAATTCCCAGTTCCTTCATCCGACCCTGCACGACCTGTACCTCTCCTGATGCTGTGGATAGCAGGAAACTCAGATAATAAGTGTGTGTGGAGGGAGGGTTGTGAGGTTGAACCACCTCTATGAATTCTGTGAAGTGTAAAGCTAGTGGGATAAGGTTCACAGATATTCTCTCCCCAGCCTGTCCCTATTCCTTCACCAGAATTTAATTCTCTGGTTCCTCGCCAGAGCCCTGGGCACAGAGTTTTCTCAGCTACCAACATTGTATCCCAGGGGAGAGAGGCAAAGAATCCTAACAGTTACGGTGTGGTGGGTTATGCAGACCAGATCCAAGGCCAGATTCTCCCAGAACAGGCTTCCTCTAGAAGAGGTCCTGGAAGTCCTGCTGCAAGGGAGGGGTGGGCTGAGGGGTGGAGAGGGCGTCCCATCTCTACTATGCTCTTGCCTTCCCCACTAACAAAAAGACCGCCCCTTATAAATGCTTCTTTTGTTTTAATAATAATAATTTTTATTTGAGACAATTGTAGATTCACATGCACTTGTAAGGACTAATGCAGAGATCCTAGTTTCCCCAGTGGTAACAACTTACAAAGCCACATATACTACTACCAGTGGGATAGTGACAGTCCATCAAGCTTATCCAGATTTTTCCCGGTTTTACTTATACTTGTGTGTGTGTGTGTGTGTGTGTGTGTGTGTGTGTGTGTGTGTGTAGAGTTTTATACAGTTTTATCACATGTGAAAGTTAGTGTATCCACCACCACAGTCAAGAACAGTTCCATCTCCACAAAGGCCCCTCCAGCCCCCCACCCCCGACTTCTGGCAGCCACTAGTTTGTTCTCCATTTCTAAAAATTTGTCATTTCAAAATGTTATACGGTAAAACCTGGGTAAGGCGGAACCCGTGTAAGGCTGAAATCGGTCAAGAGAAGGAAAACTCAAATATTTCCCACTAAAATGAGTGATAGAAAAGTGGTAAGACTGCACCCTGTCAAAGGTGGAAAACTTGCAAGACCCAGAAAAACAAGGCAGTCCCGTCAAATTCTGGCTCTTACAGGTTTCACTGTATAAATGGGATCGATCACACAGTACGTAACCTTTTTTCATTCAGCATAATTCCCTGGAGATTCATTCAAGTTGTTGCATGTTTCACTAGTCATTCCTTTTTATTGCTTAGTAGTAGTCCATGGTATGTATGGAGTGTATTTCTTTTTAGTACAATATTTCACACGTAAAAATCTGTAACATACATAAAGGGTATGAAGTCACGGCTCCTTGTTCTGTGAGCCACTGAGCCTCATGGAAGAACCTGGAAAACGACGAGAAACTCTGTATTTTAGCACCAACACTTGAGCCCTTGTGCATGCATATCCCTCCCCAGAAGGACTTTTCGCTGGGGAAGTAGATTGATGAGAACCCAACCTCCTAGGAGGTGTCGGGGTGTGGTACCTCAAGATGGACAGGGAGGTGGACTAGACCTGAGGCCAGGCTGGTGCCTGTCTAGGACTTACCACTAGTTGTCATCGAGTCAATTCTGAGTCATGGTAACCCTATGTGTGTCAGAATAGAACTGTGCTCCACAAGGTTTTCAATGGCTGATTTTCAGAACTAGATCTCTGGGCCTTTCTTCCGCTACATCTCCGGATGGACTCATTCTTCCAACATTTTGGTTAGCAATTGTGCTTGTTAACAGTGTGTGCCAACCAGGGACCCATGTCTAGGACTAGGGCCTCCCTTTATGCTCAGATGGGTGGGGACAGACTGGCATGCATGACTACTGGAGGGACTGAGCAGAGACATCCCTCTTGGAAGAGTTTGTTCCAGTGCTGGTTGCTAACCAGGGAGGGGCAAGGTGACAGGTGCAGTCCCAGCATCAGGAAGGCTTCTGCCAAGAGGGCTTCCTGGAGGAGGTGAGAATGCAGAACAGAGACAGCTCTGGAGCCTTGTCCTGAACTCCTGAAGCCTAGCCTGGTTAAGACCCCCTTAGCAAACACTCAGTTGTCTGCCTTTGGGCATCTGGTAAACAGCCCAAGCCTTAGATTGAGTCAGGGCCTCTGGGAAAGCCCATGCTGAGAAAAGGGACAGTGCTTGGGGTAGCGGTGGGGTAGTGAGGGAAGCAGAGCCTGGGAGGCTCCATCTACTGCAGGCAGCTCTGTGCTACTCCACCAGGTGCCCAGGAGACTCCACTTCTAGCCTGAACTCCCGCCTCCCAGAGCCCACTCCCCACTTACCAATACTGTCTGCCATGTAGGATCTCATAGACTGGTTGGGGAGACAAGCTACAAATTCCTGGAAAGTTAAATAAGAAGTAAGAGAAGTCACAAGGAAATAGTCATGAGTCAGATGAGAACTGTGGACTCAGGATACAAACAGGAGGCCAGAGAAGAAAAGTATTAGAATAAAGCAATTAGGAAAGCTTACTGGAGGCAGAGATACTACCTGAGTCTTAAAAGACTGGTAAGGATTGGATAGGCAGAGAGAAGGGGGAGGAAGAGCATGATGAGAGAGGGGAGGGAATGGGTGGAGGAGGGATCTGTGCAGGAGACAGGTGGAAGAATGAGCAGGGTACTCCAGAGTATCTTCTCTGGGAGTAGGAGGTAGGGCCAGACAGCTTTCCTTCCCTTCTCCACCTGCCCAGGAAACCTGGACTGTGACCTGAGGGCAGGAGACTGGGCAGAAGGAAAAGGAAAGGCAGTGAAAACCGTCCCATTGCAGGGGCCCTGTACACTTCAGAGAGCTTCTTGGGCCACTTGGAGTCAATCTCGGCTGTTCTAATATTTGCTAAGGAATAGCGTGCCATCACGCTCAACTTGCTCAGGACCGAGGGAGTTCCTGCGATGTGGGACTTCACCCTACAAAGGAATCATTTCTGGAGAGGGATCCTAGAGCAAGTCTACTGAGTGTTTTCAGGAGGAGAACATTTGGTTTTCAGTGTTATAGAATTTAGTCTTCCAACAATTTAGGAGGGAAGAGTTTCTACATTACTGCAAGTGACAAAAGGAGGCACTACTCCAGAGATGGATTCAGCCACCAGTGTTTCTCAGGCAGTGTTTCTTGGGGAGGTGTTAATTGTTACTTGTAGAGCAAAGTGTTCCTGTGCTCCTCGGGAACACTGAGTCTTCGAAAATCCACCCTCCCCACCTTACCTTGGAGACTCATCATGCACATTGATACCTGAAGCCTCAGAAAAGCCCCAAAGGAGAGAAACTGTTTCCTGCTGTTTAATGACTAAATAAACAAGGTTATTTGCACTGAGGGAGTCTTGTCTCAGAAGAGGTATTAAGTCCCCAGTACAGTTCTCCACACACAACAATTTTCTCTGAATTCCAGGTTGGAAAACTCTGGAAGATAACATAGGTCTACAGGGCCACCCACTCCATGTCTTTGGAAGCCCCCTACCAACTCCATAATCCCATAAACAGATTTTAAGGATAATCCAGTTAGAAGTGTATTCTACTCTTTTTCAATTTTTCTTTAATAATGTACTGGCTCTTAATTGCTGGATCCTACTCAAAGATCACAACACTTCTCAACTCCCCAAGGTGCCTCACACAGACCCCAGGCCTGGATTCTGTTTCCCTCTAGGTTGGAACCACCAGGATCATTTCCTGGAGCCAGCTCATCTCCACTGGAGGCCCAAGGCCTGGGTAAGATTGATGGAGCTATGTGTGCTCTGGCAGGGCTTGTGTTGCAGGGCAAGGCTTCCCAGCTCGGGACTAAGCCCTGCCTAGGTTCTTAGCTTCTTCTGACCAAGAATGACCAGGAGAGGCTCAGAGGTTCCACACAAACAAAGGCGTATTAGGGATAGAAAGAAAGTAAAAAGGCTTGAGAGGAAGAGAGGGAGAGGGGTTTCTACCTACGCTAGCCTCCAGTCTCTCACTGAACAAAGGATTTCCTAGGGCTTATAAAAGTTTTTAGGCGGGGGGGGTGGAGGGGAAGGCATTATCTTTATTCATTAGATGGGTGGAGATTTCCAGGAGAAGGGGAGGGATTATGAAAATCAAATGCGTGTGCAGTTAGAATTCAAGATGGGTTTCCTCGAAGAGGTGGCTGGAACCAAGATGGAGTCTGTCACAAAGGCTGCTGGGATGTTGAACAGGACTTATTCTGGGATGTTGTGCATGCGTGATGTCTCTGGATCGCGGTTCGAGCCCCAGCGAGGGGGTCCCTGCTCATGTTTGTCTCATGTGGAAGGTCATTCATAGGCCACGTCGATCTTTACTACGCATGCTCTGAACCTGATGAGGCCTTGAAAAACAACTCAGGAGGATTATCGGTAATTTATAGCTGGTCAAGAACACAGGGCCTTGAAATGTAGCCCCTTATCTTGTTTAAGCACCTAGTTAATCATAAGTAGTTCTTGGGTGCCAGCAGTAAAAGTTATGTGCTGGTCTGGACTTATGTTTAGATTTAATTACAGCTGGTCGAGCACACAGGGCCTTGAAATGTAGCCCTTATTTAATTCAGCCAGCCTCATTTTTTTTTTTTTTTTCCTTTCCTGGCTTGCTTGGGGGTGGGGCTGGCACCACTCCACTCCGGTTTCCTTTTACCTCCTCCCCTGGAGCCCAGAATCTTCCCCCAGGTTATGTTTCAGTAAGGTCTTGGCCTGCTTCAACCTCTGCTGTCTCCCCCAACCCCCCACGAGGAAGAGCAGGGTAGCTTTCAACTCTCCAGAGCCTGAGAGTATCCTCCTAGGCCCTCCCCAGCATCCTGCCCTCTGTTAATATGGTGGGAATATCAAGGGAAGCCATTGGAGTTGTTGACCGAGTGGGTTGAACCCACAGCTGGGACACTGGGGAAAGACCTGCAGGAGACGCATGCCACAGCCAAATCTGTCCCTTGATTGGGACAGATGGGGCAAGGACGCAGCCATAGGCTATAATACCAGGCAATAGCAACAGTAGGGGAGACTTCCTGAAGGAGGTGGGATTTCAGGATGGCTTGGAGAATGAGAGGTTTCCTAGTTACAAACTGGGAGGAGACCTGGGCCTCAAAAAAGCTGGGCCCTGGCAAAATTGTGAAGGGGTACAAGTTGGGCTCTGGAGGCATGAAGAATGGGAGCCAGGTCTTGAGTTTTTTTGCTGCCCATACGTTGTCCCCCTCCCCACCCTTGAATGCCAGTGGGAGGAAAATCAGATAACCAGCACCCACTGAGGGTTCCAGCCTTGGCTGAGGAAAAGCTCATTCCCCTTCCCCCAAACCCTAATATCTCAGAGATGACAGATACGCTGGGGCAGCGGCTGCTGCTCTTACCTCCACCTAGCATCAAGCCCAGAGACCAGCTAATGTTTATAAGCAAAGATCAATTCTAGTATTCCAGTTAGTGGTGTTTCCTCTTTCCACCCTTCACAACTCCCCTCCCCCACTTCTTTAGGGGATGTGCGCTTTAAGAGAATTCCTGAGGGGCAGCAAGGACTGTCCTTTTAATGGTGGCTTCAAGCACTGTAGCAGGTTATGCATAGATAGATATTTAGGCTTGGAGCCTTCCTCATACCCTTGTTATCACACCACACTCCTTGGGCAACTGCCCACCCCAAGGCTGGCCCTGTTTGCCAAGCTGTCTCTGCTGTTTTCCAAGAGTGAGTGGGGCAGGAGCTCCCATCAGAGGGACTCGCTGGCCCAACCAGTCCCACATGGCCAGGCAAGTGCGGTTCAGTGACCTGCTGAGGCTTAAGCAGAGAGGACAGCAGCACCTTTCCTGAGACAAGTGGGAAGAAGGTATCAGCCATGGCTGACCGAACGGTGACCCAAGGCCCAACACAGAGCCAATTAGCAGCCACTGCAATGGTGGTGGGCTTGCAGCAGCTTCCACGGGAGGCCCCATGTGCAACTGGCGTGTCAGGCCGAGTTAGCACCAGGAGGGCTGAGTGGAGTATGGATGGAGGCTGTGTGAATGGGGGGACATGGCTGATAACACTTTCTCCTGGGCTCTGGGGAGCTGAACAAAGTGAGACACACAAGCAGGCATGCCTCTGCTCTCCAGCTCGTGTGTGGATGTGGATGTGTGCGTTGTGTGTGTGCTTGAGCACACGTTTGTCATTTAGAGCTTGGTGTGTGTCGGTAGGCATGTGCATGTCTGCTCATGTTCGTTCAGCATATTTAGTGCATACTACTTTGTGTACACTGGGGATTATGGGACTAAACAAAGTCCCAGCCCTCATGGAGCCTAGATGTTAGTGGGAGAGAGAGAAAATAAACAAGCATCTACTACATTGTTGTATCTTGATAACTGCTGTGAGAAAAAGTGAAGCACAAAATGGAAATTGAAACAGGATGTAAAGCAGGGAAATTAGATCATGTGATCAGGAGGGCCTCTCTGAGGAGGTGACCTTGACCTGAATGACGAGGAGCCAACTATTTAAACATCTGCAGGAGGAGGACTGGAGACAGAGGGACAGAGAGTGAACGGGGCTGGTATTCCACTATGCTGCCGGTATGTGTGGTATGGACAGGCAAAAAAAAAAAAAAAAAGGATTTCATAACTGGGGTGACATTTGACAGCCCAGACAGGGGACAGCCCTCAGTAAGAACTTCCTAGCCCAGCTCAGCTCTGAAGGGCAGCTCTGAGTCCTCCATAAATCCATACACTGGCCAGCACACAGATGCCTGTTATACATACAGGGCTTGGGAACATCCCCACGTGGGCAGCCCGAGCTATGCTGATCCAGCTGTGTCCACAAAACTCCACCAGAGGCGACTGCCCAAGGCTTCCGTAGCCAGGGTTGACCCTGGGACCAGAGCTGGAAATGGGCCTTGAAGCTGTGTCCCAGAGCCCAAGGGCAAGGCTGCCTGTGGATACCCTGACTGGCAGATGGTATGATGGGGCTGCTGAGAGGACCAAGCGGAACCCTAGACCCCAGATCAGACGCTCTCAGCCCAGAGTTCCCTGAGGGGCCAGGAGCTCAATCACAGGCAAGAGCAGCCCCTCAAGGCAGGGCCTCAGAAGAGCTGGGAGGCCTGGCCTGCTCTCACTGCCCACTCACCTTCTCTATGAAAGGGTCACTGTCCAGGCTCCAGCAAAGATGTGGAGAGCTGGCTTTAGACTTGAACCTCCATCTTCCAGGTGCCACAGCCCTGGGCAAGGGAAGCTGAACTGGTCCCACCTGAGGTCCCCAAAGAAAGGCTGGATGGATGAGAAAGAAAAGGGGGGTGGGGTGAGAAAAAGTCACCTCCCCAAACCAGCTAAAGGCTTCCTTTGACAGGAGAAGTTTTATTTGGGTGTCTTAGAATGAGGACAGGTGTGAAGCCTGTGGTTGTATGGCTGGGAACCACTGTCTGTGGGTCTGCTTGTGCATGTGTGGTTTGGTGTCTCAACCCATTTGGTACCTTCCTGGTTGTTTACATATCTGTGAGTGCATTCCCAGGTGCCTCTGTCCCATATGTCTACCTGTGGGCACCTCACTGGCCCCACAGGAGCCTGCTCTGTGGTGGGCAGGGGGAGGCCTCTCTGTGTACATGCCTTTCTGGGTGTGAGTGCATGAGGTGTCTCCGAGATTTGTCGTCCCTCAGCACTGAAGTCTTTAACGCCCTGTTCCCTAGCCTGATGCTGAGGCCCTCAGGGGGGAAAAGCTGCCTGCTCAATTCTCATCAAGCCTGCAGATGAGGATGGCGAGGTATCTCAAGCTGCTCTCAGGAGAGGCAGTTCTGCTGCTGCTTGTTGGCAGATTTCACACTTGGTTTTGTCTTCTCTCACGCTACACCCTCCCCACTCCAGCCAGTCAGGCCTATGGCCCCTCAAACCTGCCACACAGTGATCCTGGCCTCTCTCTGACCTGTGGCTCTGCTCTCAGATACGCCTCCCTGTCGATGCCCACCTGGAGGGTGGTGGCAGTATGACTGGGACAGGCAGTTTGTCGGGGGGTTTTGGGATCAGAGATTTCAGATTTGGGAGGAAACTAAGAGGGCTTTTTCTCTCATCCCCTCCCCCACTTATCATATCATCTGCCACAGTCTCCCACTTATCATATCATCTGCCACAATTGCCTCTGTGTATGTGAGAGAGAGAGAAAGAGAGAGATCCGGCTCCCATATGACCTGGTTTCTCTCATGACCCTTCTAAGGATGGGCCCCCTACTGAAATCTTCCCTGGTTTATGGAGGTGAAAAAGTGGGGTTGGGGAGCATCAGCCAGGGTAAGGACTAATGAGCATCTCCCACACTCCCAGTCCAGTGTTAGGCCAGGCTTGGCGGGGGAGGGGGGGCCAGACACGGGATCCGCAGACATGTTGGGGAGGCAAGGTCTCAACTCCTGGGAAGTTAAATAAGAAGTAAGAGGGGTCACAAGGAGATGGTAATGAATCCGACGAGGATCCATGGAGGTCATAGAAGAAGAGTTAGAACAATCAGGAAAGACTGGAGCAATCCAGAAGGCTTCCTAGAGGTAGGAGTGCTAACTGGATCTTGAAAGACAGCTAAGGACTGGATGAGCAGAGAGATGGAGTAGGAAGAGCACTATGAAGGAAGGGAGTGTGGGGTGAGGAGGGGCCGTGAGGAGGCAGGGGGACAGATGAACAGGGTTCTTTCAGAGCCATGACTCTGAGTGCCTTTCGTGGGCTTGGGGGGAGATAGGGCCAGAAAGACTCCAGGGGTTGCCCTTTGCTGCCTAGGTTGGAAGGAAAGGCAGGCTAGACAGGGCTGGCCATGCCTTCAGCCCCTCTACCATCATCTCCTCAGCAGCTCCACCTGACAGGAGGTGGTGGGTATGGGTACTCAGGACTCCAGTGACCCTGTGCTTTTCTTTCCACCAGGGCAGTGGTCCCCATCCTGGTTGCCTATAGAATCATGGTGGCATGGCAGGGTGAGGGGGTGGGATGTGGGAGGTAGACTTGGAAAAACTGATGCCTGGGCCCCACCCAGGTGGGTTCAAACTGCTGACCTTTCGGTTAGTAGCCAAGTACTTAACCATTGTGCCATCAGGGCTCCTTCTGTGGGACATAGCAGCTCCACATGGGTAACCCTCGCAGAACTCATCTTACATGTATCTTCTTTGTATCCTTTTTGCTATAATAGAGCTGTAATTGTAAGTATAGCACTTTCCTGAGTTCTGTGAATCATCTAGTATATTATCAAACCCAAAGGAGTAGTAGGAGCCAGCAGTCAGAAGTGAGGGGTCCCTGCGACCCCCCACCTCGCCCCCTCCCATGCTTATGGCTGACATCCTTAAGGGGTAGTGGGAAGCCCTCAAATTTGTAGCCAGTAGGTCAGAAGTTTGGGGGGAGGTGCATACAGTTAAGTGGTAGACTACTAACCAAACTTTGGCTGTTCAAACCCACCCAGGGGTGCCTTGGAAGACAGGCCTGGTGATCTGGTTTTGAAAGTTCACAGCCTGGGAAACCCTATAGAGCAGCTCTACTCTGCAAACATGGGGTCACCACGAGCCAGAATTGACTCAATGGCAAGCAACAACGAAAGGGATCTCCAAGCTTACAGCTGGCCTCTGAGGTCTTGGGCAGGCTTGGCAGCATGGAGGACTGAGCGTGCCCTTTCATTTGTGAGATTTGACCTAACCCTGGTGGTTAGGGTCCGAGGAAGAAGTGCTGCATGTGCAGTTGAATTGGAATTGAATAGAATTGTGCTGACAAATGGGATTTGCTTGAGCCATACATACTTTTGGTGTCAGAAAAGTGGGAACTGATTTGCTTCTGTGGCATTCGCTATTAATGATAAAATCCCATTAGCTATATAGACTTTTTCTAGGTAGTCCCAAGGGGGAAAGCTGGACCAATTTGCTCAGTAGAAGGAAATTTCCTCACAGATTATACAGTAGTGAGTTGTCAAGGTGTTCAATACAGGCTGAATGTTGGGCCTGGTTTGTGAGATGAAAGATAAAAGTAGCTTCAGGTGAAGTTCCTCCCAGTCCTGAAATTCCTTCCTTAGTCCTCTGATATGTTCATCTCATACTGTCCTTGTTTTCCTGAGGAGGGGAGCTAGCTTGTTTGGAGGGAGCTGTCCCTTTTCTTCTTATCAGAAATTCCTGTCAAGGGGGACCACCCAGAGCTGCTTGAATAAAGACATGATTCCGATGATCTGCGTTGTGCTAATGACAGAGGTGAGCTTGAACGGCGCTCTGCTCCCAGCCCTGGCGGACTTCCATCAGCCAGCTGCTCCCCCTTCTCTACCCCACCTGGCTTCAAGTTAGAACAGCCTTGCTCAGGGACTCTGGTGGGGGGGGGGGTGCGGGGGGATGGGTGTGTGTGTGTGAGAGAGAGAGAGACCAACAGAGACAGAGTTCTGTAAGGGTCTTGTGTGATGTGTGTGTTCAAAGTCCCAGAATGCTTCCCTTCCCACTCCTTCTTTCTTCTCATCATTCCCCAGCCTCCAACCCCCATCTCTCTCCTACCCTTCCCCATCTTCCCAGTCCTCTCAGGCCTAGCAGCTTAACTGAAGACAAAGCTGAGGCAATTAATAGAGCCCTTTGAGGGCTCTTATCACTAGAAGGCTTTTTAATTCAGCCACCTGAGTTGTGGCCCCAGGCATGTGACAGGGATGGGGGAGGGCTGCCTGGACTGTGTGGGAGCAGCTGCCTGGAAGGAGGGCAGAGGCATAGTGTAGAAACAGAGGTAAGGAGGCCCAGATTATGTGGACACAGTAATGGTTGACCTGACCATGGTGGTGGTTTTTCATTTTTGTGGTTTTTCTTTTATTAGAATTTAACTCTGGCTAAACTGCAGCAGAACCAAGACCTGAAAGATGGAATGCCAAACAGTGATCCTGCTGACTATATGGACCATCACAGGAAAAACTTCACTCCTAGGATATGGGGGTCTTAGAAAGGGAATATCATGTAGTGACATTGTATTGGGGGTGGAGTGTAACATGTCTTCTTAAATCTCCCTACCCTAACACCATGCTTCCGTGGTGGCTGGGGAGCTGGTGGGAAAAGAGGTCAGAGCTACATAGGAGGAAGAGAGGATGAGGAGAAAAGAGGGGCATGAGTCTCCAGGCCTGTCTCTGCCTGTCTCTGACTTTATGGTGTTTCTAACACAACAACCATTGTTCATGACCAGGCCAGGCAGGGACAGAAGAGGCCAGATATGGTGTGGACCCTGTCTATAACTCTGCATGTGTATGTGTGTAGAAGGTGGAGGTGTAATTTGTGTATGTGTGTGTGAGTGATATGGGTGTTTGGGGGTAGGTACTGTCAGGGCTTGCCCATCTGGCCCTTACTCTAAGACTGGCAGTACCAAAACCCATTGCTATCGAGTTGACTGTGACTGTAGTGGGGCCCCCCAATTGTCTCTCAAAACTCCTTTCAGAAGGCACTGTATTGCCACTTGCTTTGGTCCTCTCCAGACCCTCTGACTGCCACTAGAGGGCAGCGACCAACACACGCCAGCAACTTCAACTTTTACAGCTGCAGGTACCTGGCATTCATGGGCCTCTTATCCCAAACTTCCCCACCCTTCCCAGGCCCTAGGGAGGTGCAAGTCCCAGCTATGTGGACCATAAGAACCACAGCACAAACAAAATTCCTGTCCCTGGCCTTACTGAAGACACTGAAGGGAACCATAGGTGACCGGGCCAAAGCCAGACCCCTGAGGTGTATTCATTAGTTCCTATAAGGCTAACCGTGGAGGGAAAAGAGGAAGAACCCAGATGACTACGCAACCTGCCAAGAGATTAAGCAAGACCCAGCCCACTGGCCAAATGGCATATGATAACTAGGCAGACAAAACTACCCTTACTGCAAAAACGGGTGACTTTAAGAAACCAGAGAAAACCACATGGGCGCTGGAGCCAGACTGCTCATATTGAAACCCCAAATGCTCCTAGTACTAGCTGCCTGACATTGGACAAGGTATCAAACCTCTCTGTGCCTGAGTTTCTTATCTGTGAGATGGAGGCAATAGTAGTACTACTCCTACGTTGGATGTGAGTGTTAAATGGGTTAATACATGCAAATCACAACAGTGTCTGGCACAGAGAAAGAACCCAATAAATATTAGCAGTTATTGTTTTTTGAGGAAGAGGTCCATGTGGTGTAGGAATTGCTAGTTTCTCCGAGAACTTCCTCATGAAACATGGGAAGTGGCCCCCACACATGCAGGCATCAGATGGTAGCAATTGAGTGCATGTGTTTGTAAAAGTTCAAGGAATATGTGTAACACTGGGATGAATGTATGTGGTTACTGAGGTCTGTGTGCCATCAATTCCAGCTCATAGCAACCCTACAGGCCAAAGTAAAACTACCCCCATAGGATTTTCTAGGCTATAATCGTTACAGGAGAAGATTGCCAGGTGTTTTCTGCTGCAGCGCAGCAGATGGGTTCGAATCTCTGACCTTGTGGTTAGCAGCCGAGTGCTTAACTACTGTGCCACTAGGGTTCCTCTACTGAGGTCTGTAGATATTTAAATCAGCCAACTGATCAGTCACCTTTGAATCACAAATCCTTCTCACTCTTGAAATGAGTCCCTTGAATTGAGCACATGGCCCTCCTGCTCCCTCCCATACCTCCTTCAAGGGGAGGCCTAGGTTTGCCCCCCTTCTTGCTACCTCCATGCCTAAGCACAGCTCCCAAGGAGCCTCCCACAGCCCTGCCTTGCACTCCTGGGTGGGCTTGATTCCTACCCCTCTTGGGAAATCATAGCTTCTCCCTACCCACTGTCCGAGGGAGTGCCAGTCCTCAGCCCTGGTTCCTAGGGGCCAGTCTTGGCCCTAAGACTGTGGGGAAGTGCCCAGCCCTAGAATAGAAACCCTGATTCAGTCATAGGTGAATGCTCTTAACTTTGGGCCTCAAGATTTTCCTGGGAGGATAATATTTAGGAATAAGTAAGGCCAGTTGAGAGTTTACTGTGCCTTTACTCACAGATGTTTCTGTGACTTCAACACTCCAACAGAGAGGATCTAGTGCTTGAAGTGCCCCTAATGGGCCCCTCAGGGGTGGCTAGGTCATATGATCCAAGATTAGCCAACCTACCTGTAAGGCACTACCAGTGGCTTTTCTCACAAAGGGACTGAATAATTGACAGGAAATGTGAGGCATCCCAGCACATCCAGCAGACCTCCTCATCTAACTTGACAATGAAGAGGAGAATCAAGATTATCAGCCCAAGGCTGATGATTCCTATGAGGTGGAAGTAGACATACCTCCTCTCTCCAGACTTTTTACCAATTCTGACACCAGCCATCCCTCCCATGGCACCTTCTACTTCTCTGCTGGGTTTGAGAATTCATTGCAATGGCTACACAGAAGTCACAGGCCATACTCACGGTTGTGGGGTTTGTTAGGAAAGTACCAGGTTACAACTCAGGATCAGGAAATGTCATGGATTGATTTGTGTCCCCCAAATATGTGTCAATTTGGCTAGGCCATGACTCTTAGCTCAGGAAAGTATTACAAAGCTCTTTTAGCTCTGCTAAGTGCCCAGATGCACCCCACTCTACTAGCAAGCCTCCTGCCTGAAGGCGCTCAGCTCTCTTTCACTCCCTCGCTCCGTGGGTCTACAGGCCCAGTAACCCACCTTGCTCTGTGGGCCAGGAAGCCTGCCATGCCATTGTGCACCGGTCTCCTGGTTCTGCTGCAGCTGTTTCTCTGCCACCGCTTCTTGCTCTCTCCGGTATTACAGCACTCTCTCTCTCTAGTGGGTCTAGGAGATTCTCAGTGCAGGGATCCTGGGTCCAAAGGATGAGCTCCACTCCTGGCTCTTCCGGATGGTAGTGAGGACCACTCTTCCTGCGTCTAGGATGGTTCATTTTAAGCCTAGCAGAATGGCAAAACTGACCAATACCCTCATTAGGGTTCCATACACCTTATTTGCAGTATTAGCAGACTGTCCAATCCCCTTGGTGGGACACAAGCACCTTATTTGCATAGTCCTACATAATCATTATGTCAGAGTCACAAAGACTATGGCAAGAAGGGCTGTATTAAGTAATTCATTGCACTGCAACTACAAACATTTTAATTTTAAACTATTTTTGAATAGGTAATACATTTACTTATGTACATCAATGTTTTAAGGATATAAAAAGACATACATGGAAACTCTCCTACTCTTGATCCTCCCGACCCTCACCCCCAGTTCTCTTCCTAGGGCAAGCAATGTTGCTATTTTCCAGTGTTTCCTTCCAGAGATACTTTGTACAAAGAAATGAGCACATAGATTCCTTCTCCCCATCCTTTTGCTTGTTTCAAGAGGAGGTCCTCCTACGTGGGTACATTAACAGCATCCTCATTCTTTTTTAATGGCTGTACTTTATGAGGTACCAAAATGAGCTTAATCAGTGTCCTACTAAGGAACACTTGGGTCGTTTTCAGGCTTTTACAGCGCTGACTGAGGAGACTTGCAAATAAGTGCATGGTCCTTTAAGGGCCCCACTGCTCCTTAAATATATCCCTCAGGATTTCTTAACTGGAATCCGAGAACTCCTTGGAGATCTGCAAACAGAGTTCAGGGAGACAAATTCAAGGCACCCGGAAACTTGGAAGGGGAAAAACTTCTGTTTTTATTTCCCCAACCTCTAAGTGAATGCAGACAACAAGCTCATAGCAGCGTTAGCAGTGACTGTAACTGTCTCATCTTATATGATTGATGATTATCTTGAAATATCACTTGCATTCATCCCTACGTGGCCATTAAAGTAGGTAGTTATCAGATTTCCAGTGTGTTGTGCATTAATAAAGAAGCATATATACTATGTCACACATTTCGTTTAAATAATTTATACATGTATTTTAATATAATTACTTTTCTTTGTAATCTCATGTATTTATTTTTATACATAAAAATATTATTTTGAGATAAGAAACATACCAGACTCGGAAAGTGTCCCAGCTACACATACTTTATTTTGCATGTCTGGCTACTAGATGGCGGACTTCGTGACAAGGGCTGCCGCGTTCCTCGTAGTGCCCTCTCGCTAACTCTCCCAGAAAAAAGTAAATGCCTTCAGCGCCTAGTGGGCACCTTGCGTACCCAGCACTGGACAAGATGCTGATGATACAAAGATGCGGAATGTACCTCAAAGGAACTCAGCCTAGGGGTAGAGTAAAGCATGAGGATGACCAAATAAAGGCGCCCCAACTCTTATGTTGCTTCCTAGATACGTGACCTGGAGCCAGATATCCTCCCTTGGCCCCCGTTTCCGCATCTATAAAATGATTTACGTTATCGGATCAATTTCCATCACGAACATGCGGCATTTAGCACAGTGCCTGGCACACTCTAAAAAACCAAACCACAGTCGCTGCCGTCGAGTCGATTCTGACTCATAGCGACCCTGTTCCCGTTACCTCTGGTAGCAAGAAAGCCCTGTGGGGAAACCGGCCAGGGACTTCGGCTGGAGGTTGCTGGGGAGGCGTGAGGCGGCGCTCCCCGGCCCAGGACCCCTCCCAAGGTGGCGCCGGAGTGCTCAGTGAGGCGCCGGGGGCTGCAGTCCGAGCTCCTGTACGAGCGCCTGGCCCAGGTGCCTTTAGGCTGCTCCGCGTTCCCCGGGCTGCAGCCGCAGACCACTGCCCCGGTGCAGCCCGCGGGAGTTTGCTCGTCCGCGAGCGCGGCATCGCACCGGGCAGCGGCCGTTGGCCCTCCGTGCCAGCGGGCGGCGCTAGGCCGGGCCTGGCCGGGGGCGGCGCTCGGGCCGGGCTCCTCTCGGCGGCGGCGCACGGCCGTCCGGCCGTCCGCTGGGCGGGGACGCGGCTGCAGTGGCCGCTCCGTGTCGCCGGGGCCGAAACGCGCAGGCCTGTCTTGGCGGCCGGGGGCGGGTGTGGGGCAGGGGCGCCATGTGGTTCATGTACGTGCTGAGCTGGCTGTCGCTCTTCATCCAGGTGGCCTTCATCACGCTGGCCGTCGGTGAGAGTGCGCGACCCCGGCCCGCGCGGGCTCCTGCCCCGGCATCTGCTCGCCAGGGGTCGCACCTCGAGGGCGCCTGCGCTCCCGGCCTCGGTCTCCAGCCCCCCACCCCCCCCCAGCTCTCCTGTCCCTTCTGCTCCCGCCCCTCCTACGGACCGCAGCAGCCTGGCCTGTCTGCAGGTCTTTCCAGGTGTACAGACTGCGCCCCAGTGGTGCCCGAGAGATGTGGGCTCGAGTGCTCCTGCCCGCACCCACGAGCCGCCAACCGCTGTCTCTCCACCGGGCGGACAGACCGCGCGGAACTTTTCCCTGACTTCTTCCACCGCCCTTTAGCCTCCGGCCCTTTGTACTTGTGCTCTCTGCCTTTCTGGCTGGCTTCTGCTCTTTATTGCAGCTGAAATCTCACCTCCTTCTGAAAGTCCTCCGTAGGGGGGTTGATATTCCAGAGATGCCGTGTACTGCCCGTAAAGTAGCGCTTCTCGGACTGGCATCGTCTAACTCCCCTTCCTACTCACTGCTTTCCCTCCCCAGCCCCCTCCCAGCTGAGGGAAGAGACCTGTGTCTTTTTCTTGTATCCTCGATTCAGCTCAAGGCCTGGCCCTGACTGAATGCCCACCAGATAATTGTTGAGTGAATGCAATTCCGCTTTCTGGGTCAGCGGTTAACATTGTATTGAAGCGTCAAATGCGGGCTTCCATTCCCTTTTATGAAATCTCCCCTTAGTTGCTTTGATTTAGTTTTGCTTTTCCAGACTTGGAAGAGCAGTGCATGGGTGTTTGTTCCTGACCTTCTCCAGTCCATGAAGGGTTGATGGGGACCTAGCTGCAGAGAGGGGGATGACCAGGATGGTGGGAGTAGCCCTGGCTAATATTTTCCTTTCTTGCCCCTCTCGCCTTTCTCCCAGCGGCTGGACTCTATTACCTGGCCGAATTGATTGAAGAATACACAGTGGCCACCAGCAGGATCATAAAATACATGATTTGGGTAAGTGGCAGCTTTTTCCCTTCACTCTTTCACCCTACCTCAAAAGGAAAAAGTGGGGAAAGTTTGGCATGGATGTGAGACCTCTGTCCCTGCTGTTTCCTAAGGGTACCACCCCTGCCTCTCTTGCCCTGTCTGATGGGTCTGCTCTTGGTACCAGGTCTTCCCTGGCCTCCTTCTCCAAGTGGCATTGCGTCACTGCAGGCCTAGTTCTTGGTTCCTTAAGGTAACAGTTGAGTGTATATGTTTTGTTGACAGGACCATGGCTTTGCCATTGCTGTCTTCCACTGTCTCTAGCCCCTTGCTCTGCTCACAGCAGTTCAAACTGAGAGGAACATTAAGGACAGTTTTGAGTACTTGTTCACTCACCTCTTTGTAATCAGATTAATTGACTTGTCCTAAGGGGACATTTTTTTGTTTGGTGGGTTTAAGGGGAGAATGCCTTCCCTCGGCCTGGCCCTGCCCTCCCAGGTCTCATGCGAGGCTTCTCTTCCTGAAGACATTGCTGGCAAAGCCACAGGAGTGACTGCTGATGGGTAGATTTCTACCACCTGCAGGAAAGCCTTGGGTTGGGGTAGGGGGAGTCCAGTGCCCCTCACGTGGTGTCAGCAGCCTCTTCCACTCTGGACATGGCCTGGGAGTTAGTGGTGGAGACAAGACCAGCATTCAGCTATGGGTTTTCAGAGGCCCAGCTGTTTGGTGTTGGTACGGGAATTAGACCTTCATTCAGTCAGGTCATTTGTTAAACTCTGACAGTTGTCAGTCCTTCAGACTGTAGTTATGATTATTACTGAATTGTGTAATTGTTCAGTAGGTCATGATCAGCATTTAAAAGAAAAATGAAAAAGACTAGAATTGAAATTTGAGCTTTGATTGTATATAACGCATATGTGTTGAGATCACAGTCTAAAAAAAATTTTTTTTTTACCATGGGTTGCTGTCAAAAAAACTTTGAGAAATGGCATTAAAAGATGCTGCCCTTGGGGAGGTGAGAGTCTAGGTGAGGAAGCCAGACTTGTGACTGTGAAACAAGAAGAGAGAGAACCATAAATAAGACAAACTAGCGCTGCCCAGAGTGAACGGGGTGAGTGGTGAGTCCAGGAAGGCTACCTGGAATTGGCTCCCTGAACTGTGTGCCTCTGGTTGTTTCAGTTTTCCACGGCTGTGCTGATTGGCCTTTACGTCTTTGAGCGCTTCCCTACCTGCATGATCGGTGTGGGCCTCTTCACCAACCTTGTCTACTTCGGCCTCCTCCAGACCTTCCCCTTCATCATGCTGACCTCGCCTAACTTCATCCTGTCATGTGGTGAGTGGGCACAGAGGAGCGGAGGCAGCTGAGGGAATTAGATGTGCCCAGCTCAGTCTTGGGCACTGAAGGAAATCCATAGAAAGGATTCAAACCACTGAGGTCCTCCAGGAAGCCAGGCTGATTGGGAAGACAGGGTCCTCACCCTCAAGGAGCCTAGGGCTCACCCTGGCTCTACTGATGAGCATTTGTGGGTGAGGTGGGTCATGCAGGGAGGGCTTTTCCAGGGAGATAAGTTTGAAGAAGAGTTTGGGAATGGAGAAGAGGTTGTAGGTTGGCTGAGACAAGACCCCAGGCCGAGTAGTTACAGCCTTAAAGAAGCCACTTGGCCAGAAAAAGCCAAGCCCTTCCCTGGTTGGCAGGTGGCCACCTGTCCAGTGCTGTGGCCCAAAGCTGTGATTAAGACTGGAGCCTCATGGGGCTGAGTCCCCTGCAGACACTGGCCTGAGAAACAGTTTCATTTTCTGACTGCCCTTCAGCCTGGACTAGTGTGGCTAGTGGGGGTCCCTTTTCTAGTCTCGTTCTCATTGGCCGCAGCTGCCTGGGGGTTGAAGAAAAAGGGATATATTTGGAGGACCCTGGGCTTCTTGCCTCATTGCTGTTACCACTTTCTGACCCTGGGAAGTCACTTCCCTCTCTGGGCCTTCCTGTCTCCATCTGGTCAAAGATGATGTTATGTTCCTGACTGAACTGTGGGGAGACTCAGCTGGCACATGGTAGATGCTTCTAGATATTTGTGGGAAGCGTTTTGGAAAGTACTTGCTTACCAGGATTGCCATTTCTCCTATTACTTGTTACTGATCATCTTGGCCTTTGGTCAGGCTATCAGATGGAGTTGGGGGTTTTTAGAGCTACTTCTCTGAGAAACTGGAAAAAGAATCTTATCTACACGGAGGGCACAGTGTTATAGGACTGGTTTCTTCTCTGAATGCCCTGGTGTGATTTCAGCAGGCATTCGCGTGGGGAGCCCTCCTGTATCACCTGGTGAGGGAGGTTCTTCCCATTTATCCCCCATCTCCCAGCAGGCTCCCTTGGATTCCTTTTGTTACTCCCCTGACCTTCCCATCAGATGTCTGAGAGAGTTTTCCTACAAGATCTTGTGGGCACCAGGCCCCGTCCTATCTTCCAGTATCCCTTAGCCCTTAGTGTGGCTAGGCATGGCAGAGGTGTAGTTTTTTTTCAGAAGGTGTCTTAGTCATCTAGCGCTGCTATAACAGAAATACCACAAGTGGATGGCTTAACAAAGAGAGATTTATTCTCTTACTGTCTAGTAGGCTACAAGTGCAAACTCCGGGCGTCAGCTCCAGGGGAAGGCTTTCTCTCTCTGTTGGCTCTGGAGGGAGGTCCCTGACATCAACCTTCCCTTGGTCTGGGAGCATCTCAGCACAGGAACCTCAGGTCCAAAGGATGCACTCTGCTCCTGGTGCTGATTTCTTGGTGGTATGAGGTCCCCATGTCTCTCTGCTCACTTTCCTCTTTTATATCTCAAAAGAGATTGGCTTAAGACACTAATCTTGTAGACCTCATCAGTGTAATTGCCGCTAATCTATCTTATTACATCATAGTGATAGGATTTACAACACATAGAGAAATCACATCAAGTGATAAAATGGCAGACAGTCATACAAGGGAATCATGACCTAGCCAAGTTGACAGATATTTTTGGGGGGACACAATTCAATCCATGACATTCCTCCCTTTGGCACCAGAAATTCGTGTCCTTTCCACATGTAAAACATATTCACCCTATCATATCATAGCAAAAGTCTCAATTCCAAGACCAAAATCCAAAAATTCCTCTTCATCTGTGAAACCTAGAATACAAGCTATCTGTTTCCATTGGTACGATGGTACAACAGGCAGGCACAAACTAAACATTTCCGTTATAAACGGGAGAAATTGGAGGGAAAGAAGGGATAATAAGCACTAAGCAAGGCTTGAGGATCTCAAAGCTTAGAAAATAATCCTCTGTTCTCTGAGAGAATTTACACAATGGCCCTGCCCCCTAGACTCTAGGTATTGGCCTCACTCTTCGGATTCTGGGTGGTGTCCCCTTGGCCCTGGGCATCAGCTCCACTTTCCAGGCCCACTGGGATGGCAACTCCGCTCCCTTGCCTTTAGGCACATCATTCGCCTAGTCCATCTGAGCGGTGCCTCCACCCTTAGAAATACCAGAGGCCATGGCTCCACCCTTTGAAACCTCAGAGGTCGAGGCCATATCTTTTGAGACTGAGGCAGCTCTGCTTCCTGTGCTCCTTTTCTCTTCAGCTTGTGCTGCCTGGTTCCTTGGCCCCACATCTGCATCTGCCCTGCTGGGGCAAGAGTTCCAAAGCTCTGTAGCTCTATGGATAAGTACCTGGAGGCACCCTGCTCCACCAGTAAACTTCAGCCAGAAGGGACTTGGCTCTCTTGTTCTGTGGGTCAGCAAGCCTAGCTCCACTGATAAGTGCCCAGAGGCACCCCACTCTGCCAGCAAGTCTCCTGAGGCGCTCAGCTCTCTCTTCTGTGGGTCTGCTCCAGCAACATCTCACACTTAGTCTCCTGAGAGAAGGGGAGAGCCAAGGAAGGAGAAAAGAGACGTGTAGTTGCTGTGTAGTGTGTGAGAGGTGTTCAGTTTGAGGGTACGTATCTTCTGGTGCCTGGCCTTCACCTCACCATGGGAATAGGCGGTGATGCTTGTCTCTAAGCAACCTGTATCCCTAGGCACTCAACTGCTCTCTGTCTTTCATAGATCCTGCTGCACACTCAGGAGCTGTGGGTCCAGAACAGACCAGTTCAGACTAGGGTGCCTTACCTGGGGCAGGATCGGGAAGGACACCCGCCTCAGAATTTTGAGGAACCCTGAGACTGCACCCCACAGCATCTAGCAAACTGCCCTTTTATCCCTGAAGAGTGAGCGCGTCTTTATTCGAGGACCTTCTCCCTGTTGCCCACTTTGCAGTGGAATCTCTTGGGGGAATCTAACCTGCACACCCATCACTTTTCTCTACCCACTGCCCTTGGAGAACTCTCTTCAGGACTCATACCCACTAAAAACCAGGTTAATCGTCACGAAGCTTTGATTATGTAACACCAGAGCCTCATTTTTATAACATTTAGAGAGCTTTCTTACCTATCTTCTAATTTTACTCTTAAATGCCCTCTGCAGTGGGCAGATTGGACAGATGGGAAACTGAGCTCGGGAGGGTAGTATACTTGGTCCAGAGTCATCCTATGAGTTGGGTATAAAGTCAGGACCAAGACTGGCGGCTTCCAACTCCCACGAGCCTCATGAAGGTTAAAAGTCCAGCTCTACGTTATTCTACAAAACTGACTGATTCCTCATTCCCTCACAGGGTTAGTGGTGGTGAATCATTACCTCGCGTTTCAGTTTTTTGCGGAGGAATATTATCCTTTCTCAGAGGTAAGAAGTGTCCAGTAAATCAAACTATTAACAACTGCAGGGGGCGTGAAGAGGACGTGCATGATTTGCTTTGTGAACTTAGGTGTGGTTTGAAACTATGAGTCTATTCAGGAATTACATGTTAAAAAACAGTACAGGTGATTTTAGAAAGCAGTGTGAGTGAGTCACACGAGGGAGCCCTTTGGCTGAGGCGGGAGGGTATACCCTTCTCCAGAGAGTCCTCTAGGTTCCCCTTCCCTGGATTCCAGCCTAACATCTTGAGGTCAGGAAGAGGCAGTGGGGTGGTCTCAGAGGGCAGGGGTGGCCTGCAGCCCTGAGCCTGAGCTCCCCGCAGTGACCTGCCAGGGTTTTGCCCTCTCAGGATTTCTCCACACCCTGCTGCTCCCATCTGGATGCTCAGGGGAAAACAAGGTCACTGCTTGTGGGAGTGTTAGTCAGTCATGGCTTTGCCCTCCATCTACCTCCTGCAGTTCAGAGGAGTTGTTTGTCCTAGTGACCCAGATTTGAGTATCGTAGCCACACACAGTCATCTTCAGCCTCTACCTTTCCCCTACTGAATTACCTCCATGCCTGAGGATGTCCTGTCCCTGCTTCCTGGGCCCTGGTCCCCTTCGGAGGTCAGGTGTGGGGCCTTCCATGCACTCTTGACCACCTTTCTAAGACATGGTGACCACACCTGAACCACCATTCGCACCTCTAGGGGCACCCTCTTCTCAGTCTCTCTCGTTGCCAGGTCCTGGCCTATTTCACTTTCTGTCTGTGGATAGTCCCATTTGCATTCTTTGTGTCACTGTCGGCTGGGGAGAACATCCTGCCCTCCACCATGCAGCCAGGAGGTGAGAAGGGGTTTGGTTGTAAGGGACCAAGGTTGGGGGGGCACCAGCAAGGCCTGACTTAGCTGGGGACCAGAGCCAGCCCTGTGGTGGAGACTCATGGGTTCCATGTTCGAGGTGTTCTGGCTCACACTCAGACACACACTCATCTCCCTGCCTGTGTCTCCACAGATGACGTGGTCTCCAATTACTTCACCAAAGGCAAGCGGGGCAAACGCTTAGGGATCCTGGTTGTCTTCTCCTTCATCAAAGAGGCCATTCTACCCAGTCGTCAGAAGATATACTGACCCCCTTGGGGAGGGGATGCGGGGGCTGGATCAGGAGGGAGTCAGGCCCCTGGGCCTCTGCACTAGGTCAGGGCCATGAGCCTGGAGGGCACCTCCCCCCAGCCCTGGCCTTCCTCTCCTTGACTCTCCCTGAAGCTCCCATCCCCACCCTCCTTGGGGAGCTCAGCCCAGCCCTGACACTGCTACAGGCTGTGACCTCAGAGGGCACAGGGAGGGTGGCAGAGCCTGCTCAGGCAGAAGGCCATGATCCACCTGCTTGTGTGAGAGCGGAGTGCCCCGTGGCCCTCCTCTTGCCCCTCCATGGTGGGTCAGGAGGATTCTGGCCCTGCTGGGACAGGTAGGGCAGGATTCGTGAAGCTGGGAAGCAGACAGTGACAAGTTCTCTGGGTAAATGGCCGTGGGGAGGGGCCATGGCTTGGCACTTCCGAGAGAAATACTTTTTGCTGTTGAACTGTGATTTCTGTCCAAGTGCTGAATCCCGTTTTGAATAAAGATTCTAGGTGGCACTATTTGCCTTAATACCTGGAAAGTTCATCTACCTGTCTTTCTGCAGATCTTCTGCCCTGAACTGAACTGGCTTTTCTGCTCCAGGGACTCCTTTGGTTTTGAGTCCCTTCTGAAGGGACTTTTCTTATAATCCTTGCTGGGAAGGGGGCAGGGACGAAGAGCAGAGCCTGGTCAGTGTGGGGAGTGGAGGCAGCTTTTCTTAGGCCCCTCCCTTTGCTTCCATCTCTTTTTTCTCCAGGGCTCCATATGGAGCCCTGTTCGTGCAGTGTTTAATAGCTTGACTGCTAACCAAGAGGTCGGCAGTCCGAATCCACCGGCTGCTCCTTGGAAAGCCTGTGGGGCAGTTCTGCTCTGTCCCATAGGACTGCCATGTGTCGGTACCTACTTGATGGCAACCAGTGAAGGCTGCATTGCTGTCCTGCTGGGGGTAGGAGAGGTAACAGTTTTAAGGTAGGGTTAGATTTTCAGAACATCGGCAATATTCTATTTATAAGTCTTCCTCTGGGGAAAAGGAGTGGTTGCTGGCTGAATTCTATCTCAGGCTCAAGGAGAAACTGAAAATAAAAAATGGCTTCCAGGCAGCCTAGGCTACAGCCTGATTTTGAAGAAATAGGGCTGGTGAGGAAGTGATTTGTCACTCTTAACAGCACATAAGAGCTGGCCCTCTCTTCTGTGTGCTCTTGGCTTGGGGAGATGATCTCAGCCGTCTAAGAAGATGGGCCAGGCCCTGGGCACAGACCAGCATTTGTTGACCTTGTACTTCAAGTACAGTGCCTTGCAAGAACTCAATAGTACATACTGGAATGAAGTCCCCATGAGAGCCATCACTGGCCATGTCCTATACCTCAAAGCCAGGCTGGCAGGTGTGGAGACAGACTGCACACGTGGAGTACCTTTAAGCCACTGGGAAGACCCCTGTGCTTGAAAATCTTTCTTCTACATCATTTCTGAGGTCCCACCATAGCCATTCATTTCCTTGCCTTTAGCATTTCCCATTCTCTTAAAAATACCAGCCCTCCGCTTTCCCTGGGAGGGTAGCACATTCTGGTCTTCATCTGTCAGTGGGAACGAGATTGCCAGGCCCTTTTCTTCTATGCAGACAAGGACAAGGTAGACAAACGTCATCCTCACCAACGGGCTGGCAACTGGCTCTGCTCACTCCTGCCATCCACTACTTTGTCCCTCACCCAGACGATGTGGCTTTGCCCCGTTCCACTCACTCCACTGCCAGTGCTTTCATGGGGAGTGCCAGTGCCCTTCCTGTGCTAGAATCAGTGGACTCTTCTCATGTTTTATCTAACTTGGCTGATCGATCACCCCGTGCTTCCTGAATCATACTTCCCTGGCCTCTGTGGCACAACACTCAGCTGGTTTTCCTCTTACCTCTCTGGCTGTTCCTTTCAGTCTCCTGTGCAGGCTTTTCCACTTGCCTCATGCATAATGGGGCTTCTCAGGGTTCTGTCTTGAGACAGGGAGCCCATCCATGCTGATGGCTTCAAGGACTCTACCAAGAAATCGAGAGTTGACCTCCAACCCCAACCTCCTTTTGATCTTCTGAACTTCTGGGTTCACAGGGAATTCAAGTTCATGGCCCAGATGGCACTTGTTGCTGTCTTCACAAACCTACCCCTTTTGGTACCTGTCTTGACCCTAAGATCACTCAGAAGCCAGACCAGAAACCTGCTTTCCATCACTGCTTCCTCTTTCTGCCCTCACATCCAATTCTACAAACTGCCAACTCTACCTGCTTAACACCTCTTGGTTCGAGCCACTCCCGCTGCCATCAGCTTTCACCTGGATTTTTTTTGTGACAGCCTCCTGCTTCTCTGTCCCACGACCAGAGTTGTCTTTCTAAAATGCATAGTTGATCAAGTTGCTTCTTTGCTCAGAACCTTCCATGGCTCCCCACTGCCCTCAGGATAAAGTCCAGACCCCTTAGCATGGCTTTTGAGACGCTTGTGTCCTGGTCCCTGCTTGCCTCTCTGGCTTCATCACTTCCTTCTTGCACTCTGGGTACCAGCCTCCTGTATCCAGAGATGCCATGGCAAGTTGTCTCTTGCCACTTTGATTCCCCTTTCTTTCGCTTACCTGGGTAACTTCTCTGTCAACTTATATTTCACTTCTTTTAAGCAGCTTTGATTGTTCCCTCTCCTACCTCCACCCCCACCCCCACCCCCACGCCAGCATTCAGATCACTCTGGGCTTACTTCCCTGCTTACTGGTCTGTCTCCCTACTAGACTGTAAGCTCTTTGAGGGCAGGGACTGTCCTTCAATTTTTGTATTTACAGTGCTCGGCTTGCTGCCTGGCACATAGAAAGCACTCAATAAATGTTTATCTAATGAATGAATTGTAGTGATGTGTACAGGGGACAGCAGGGGACCCAGGATCACTTCCTAGAGGAAGTACAAATGCTTCTGGAGTCTCAGACTGAAGCCACAGATCCTCTCTGCCACAGATGTGGTGTGCCTCCCTCAACTGCAGAAACCTCAGTGGCAGCTGGAAATAAAGAATGGCCCCCCACAGTAGCAGGGAAGCCTGTGCCAGGGTGACAGATTAATAGTTCTTCACCCTGTTCTGGACCTAGAGATGAAGAGTGTAGGCATGGAGCCTGAAGCAGGAAGGACCTAGTCTGAACAAAAACGCAGTTTTCCCAGTGGTCGCTCTGTCCTGGGAGCCTTGTCCCTGGTGATTGGATGGGGCACACTGGGGACTAGAAAGCCACTTTTACGATGCTAGGGCACCAGAAAGTGACTAACCTCCACTCTGAGCCCTGGGGCTGTTTCCTAAGTTGGATCCCCCCAGGGCCCAAGAGATTGCTTTGTAGAGAGAAAGAAGGCCTGAGATCTAGCCTATTGGGGGAGGGGACAGCTCCTAACCTTGAGCTTGAGAGTGAGGAGCCGAGTGTGCATGGTACCTCCGTTTCCTCCCCACCTGCAACATGGAATTATCATACCCAGAGGCTGCCAAAATAACTTTATGGGGAAACTTCGGGCAAGGGCAGGATGGGAAGTCCTTGATGAGCACGCAGCGCTGTCAGGAACGTTTCATCAAATGTCTCACGCAGGTTCATGGCCAAAGTGTCTGTCCAGAAGGTGCTGTCACCCAGGCGCCACTTCCGGGGCACGTCCCTCAAGCTGATGGGGTAGAAACCCTGGGGTACCTTCATCCTGTATGGCTGCTGCGAGGGGTACAGCTCATGGACCACGACTTCAAAAGGCAGTTGGGGCACAGGTGCCACCAGGCGGCCAGTAACTGTGTGCAGCAGCGCGCCTCCTTGCCCGTCGGGGCTCACCTTCACGAAGTTGCATAAGTCATGCTCCTGGGTGGGGTCTAGCTGCACACTCAGGTGGATGCCCTGCGGGTAGCCGATCTTGGCGGTGGGGACTCTGGCAGGGTTACTGCATTGGCTCCACAGCTTAGGCCGTGTGACTATGGACGGCCTATACAGCGAGGATATTCGTGCTCCCATGGGCTGCAGTGTGGGCTGTGGCTTGTGTCGCAGGCGTGCCTTCAGGAAGGGGTGATAGCTCTTAGAAGGCTGCGATCCAGGGCACTTGGGGGTCTTTGTGGGGGCAGTGGCTGAAGGTGAGGCACCAGGTGCCTGCTTGGTGTTGCGGGCCAGCAGCAGCTTGCAGTGGAGCCACTTCTTGAAATCAGCTTCATTCAGGGCTTCACACTCTTTCTGCAACAACAGTGGGCACAGGATAGTCGTGGAGGGCTGCTCCCCCTGTGCGTCTGTGGAAGGAGGCCCTGTGGCTATAGCTGTTGGAATCATCCAGTCTTGACCAGATACAGCCCTTACCTCAGAGGAGCCTGACGGGAGAAACACCTGCCTTATGGGGAGACAACTTTTGCCCTAAGGGAGCTTCTGAGTTGGTCGGGGAGACAAAAGACTCTTCCACAGGGGAGATACAGCCTTCACTCTAGGTGAGGCTTTCATCTTCAGGGGAGGGCAGTCTGCCCTAGGGGGCACCTCCAGTCTAATAGGGGAGATGACCCCAACGCCACCACCAAAGTAGCCCCTCATCTGATAGTGGAGACATGTCCTGCCCTAGGATAGTCTTTGGTCTGAGGGGGAAAAGGCAAATGAGAAGTGAAAACTGCATCCTTGACCCTGGAATAATGCTGAAAGGTTTGGAATGCCTGGAACTGAATGGAGCAAATCTGGAAGCTGTGGGCCTTGAGAAGTCAGTAGGGGAGGATACACTTGGCTGGCTTTCCAGGCTGGGCGCTGATGACTCACTGTAGCTCTCTGACCTTGCCTTCGCTGGAGTTGAACCTTCAACTTGTCACAGAACCTCCCCCGACTCTATCCTGTTGTCTGTGTCTCTTTCCAGCCTCTGTTGCTCAGGTGGTTTGGAGATTGACCCAGCTCCAAGGGTAGGCTCTGATTAGGCTAAGCCAATCATAATAATTCCATCAGCCTTGCCTCAGACCTAAGTCATTCAGCATATGACTTGCCCTTAGCTCTAGGGAAGTGAGAGATGAGGGGAGAATTGCAAGGGGCTTCTGGGAGAGTTACAGCCCCAGGAACAGTGTGATTGCAAGGGCTGATGACACTGACAAAGAGGCGTTTCGGGCTGAGAAAACAACAGAAATGGAGATGGAACAGCTGGAGTATTAGGTTTAGCCAACCCTGAAGTCCTCCTTACCTCTGGATTCCCCTTATGATCTCCAACACCTTTCTGGCTTTTCTGTTTCTTGCATCCTATGTAATTACGCCTGCTTAAAATCCTTTAGCTAGTCCCCTTTTTCTTTCCCAGCCAAGGTCCTTCATGGTCTGGGCCCCTGCCAGAGCTCTAGCTTGTCGATCTCCAACACACACCTGATTCCCTGCCATATGGAATTTGCACTTCTCTGCATACACCATGCTTCCATGTGCCCATATTGCCTTCCTACAGGTCAGCCCTTTCCTACGTCACATGGCCAACTGCTGCCTAATTTAAAAACTCCTCTCAAGCATCATCCCTTCTGGGGTACCCTTCCAAACCGCCTCCTTCTCTGTGGGAATATAACCTGCCTCCCCTGCTAGATTGCAAGTTCCTCGAGTGTGGAAACCACATCTTGTTTGCCTTTGGAGCCTCGGGGTTCAGGTGCCAAGCACAGGGTGAGTGCTCAGTGTCTGTTGGAAGGAGGGATGGATCTTTTTAACCAGAACATAAGTCCCAGTAAAGGCAGGGCCTGGGTCTCAGAGGTTTTCCTCCTCATCCAGCAGGAGGCAGTGCACTAGGGGGAGCTCCATGGGGTTGCCATGAGTTGGAATCTTGTCAACAACTGGTACTGGTAACTGAAGCTGCATTTCCTTTTTAACAGAGGACAAGACTTTTGACCTAAAGGAGCGGTTTATAATGGTGGAATTTCAGCCAGAGTATGGGGAAGGGGGAAGGCTCTTTCTCAGTGGGAGTGCTTCTGACCACACTGTGTGGTTCACTGCCTTCTGTGCTTACCTGCCTTGGTAGCACCTGATACCTGGCACCCCTGCCTGGCCTACTCCTTACCTGATACTCAATCAGGTAATGCCGCTCCAAGAGGATCAGCCTGTCCTTGAGCCTCTTCAGGTCCTCCATCTCACGGGCAAAGTCCTTCTTGTCCCGTTTCCACATGGCATGCTTCAAGAACCTGGTGCCAAGGTAGGGGCTTGTCATCCCATAGTGACTGAGTTTCATTGTGGGCTGGAAAAACTGTTAGCTTTTGAGTGCCCGGATGGAGGTGGGAGGGAGCTGCCAGAGATGAGATGAGCAAGATGACCCACCCCCACTGCCCAGGGCCTCTGGCTAACTGTACTTCCTTTGAGGCGAGAGGAAGGTATCTGATAGCCTCATCACCCTTCTGCTGAGGAGCCAAGGGCCCTGAGCAGTGAGGGAGGGCAACGCTAAACCCAAAGGGGTGCGGCCCTGTGGAAAGGCCTGGGAATAATACCTTGGGCAGGGGGCCTCTTCAGTAGACTTACTTCCCAGCCTATAGAAGACAGGCTACCTGGCTTCCCAGACTCAAATGCTTAGCCTTGGGAGAGAACCTTAGGAAAAGGGCTGGGAGAGGAGAGGAGTGACAGGCTGTGGGTGGTTCTCACACCCTCACCGGGCACAGGTGCGGTGGTTCCATATTTTGCATAGGTCGATGGGTTTGCAGCCCATGGCATCTTGGGCATGGACATTGGCACCATTCTCTACCAGGACCTTCAAACACCCCAACAGGCCCTCACGGGCTGCCATGTGCAGGGGAGTGCGGCCACTTTGTGTTTGACTGTAGGAGGGAAGAGGGAAGAAAGGAAAGACATCAGATAGGTGGGCAACCCACTTCCAGGCCCTGCTCTGCCTCCAGCCCACTGGGTGACCCTGACCACGTTCCTTCTCCTCTCTGTATCTCCATTTCCACAACTATAGAAGGAGGGATTGGACAAAATGAAGGAGTCTGATTATAAGAGGTTATAGGAGGTGTATGGCAGTTAGGAACTGCTGGAAGGAGACCTCGATTGGTGGAAGCTTATACACTACTTGTTTTATCCACTCTGAAACCAGGTGCTGCCTTGCCATACCTCACAGTCCTGCACAGTCTGGGCTCTGCCTCTTCATCTCTTCCCCTGACCTCGCCCCACTCCTTCCCCACACATAGCCTTTATGCACGGCGTTCCTTCTGCCTGGAACACTTTTCCCAGGCTCCTTGAATGGTTGGATCCCTCTCAGCCGTCAGGTCCCAATTTAAATGTCCCCTTCTTAGAGGTGACAGCCCCTTCCAAATTAAAACCTCTGCCTTCTTTACTCCCCACCCCATCACCCTTCATAGCCATTTACCATGTTCTGCCATTATTTATTCATTTATTAGTTTGCTAATTTGCTCTCTGCTCCTGTGCTAGTATGTCTGCTTCATGAGCGCAGGGACCATTTCATTGTTCACTGTTAGTCCCCAAACCCTGGCACAGTGCTTAGCCACAATGCATGCTCAGTAAATATTCTGAATGAACACAGTCTCTTATATGCCATGCACTTTTTTCCATGCATTTCTCAATCATCACAGCAGCCACACGTGATAGGTACTACCATCCTGACCATTTCAGTGGAAGACACTGATTCAGTGGTTCCCAAACTTGGTTGCAAATTAGTAATACCTGGTGATCTTTTAAGACCACACCCTCTCCCAAAGCCCACCACATCCCAGACCAATTATATCCCAACCTTTAGGTTGGAACACAGGCATTGGTGTTTTTGAAGCTCTCCAGGTGATTCCAATGTACAGATAAGTTTGGCAACCACAAGAATGAGGCTTAGAGGTTGACTTGCCCATGGTCCTGCTGCTTGCTAGCAAGTGGCAAAATTGGGATGTGGACTAGGTCTGTCTTCTCCCAAAGCCCAGTCTCTTAAACCACTATGCCATGTGGGCGCACTGACTGCTTCATGTGAGACCCAATCCTTGTCACCCTCCACAGCCCTTCTGCCTGTCCTGCATGGGTCTGCCTGCCTGGAAGAGGGGTTCCTACCTATCTAGCCTGCAGGCCACCCTCCTGATGCAGGCTGGACTCACGCATTGATGTTCGCCTTTTTCTTGAGCAGATAGTGAATGCAGGGGAGGACCATGGTCTTGTTGTCCCTGTGGACAACTAGGTGCAGGGGGGTCTGGCCATTGTTGGTGGGTTGGTTCACAGGAAACTTGTATTCCTCCACCAAGACCTGCAGGCATGCAAGCTTGCCCCGCTGGGCTGCAAAGTGGATGGCGGTGAAGCCCTGCAGGGGCCAAAAGAGGGCAGGGGGAGGTTGAGCAGGAATTGGGGTCCCAGAGTCCACAACCTAACCTATATAGCAACTTCTTTCCCTGTGCCCCTGGGAATTGCTCACTTCCATCTCCTACTCCAGGTGTGTGCACATCAGCTCACTCTACCTTGCTGACCCAAAGTGGCCCCTTCCGTGGCTGGAAGGTGAATTAGGATGATCGTGTTTTACAGAGAAAAGGGTATCTCTGGATGCTCCAAAGTCACATGTTCTTCAGGAGACCACTATGTAAGGAGCCCTTGGCAGGGTGGGAGAGAGCTCGGTCCTTGCCCCCCACTCTCCAAGGCCTTCCTTACCTTGCTGTCTGCTGGGATTTCCCCAGTGTTCCGACTCAAACAGAACCGCAGCCATTCGACGTTGCCCACCGCGGCCGCGAATAACTCATAGTTCCCAGTCTCCCTCTGGCCGGACTCCTCCTTGAGGCTAGTGTGAACATGGGACTGGGGCTGAGCAAGGAAAGGGCAGCGGGCGTGGACGGCGTCCTGGCGGGGTGCCCCCTCGGGGAGGCTGGGGCGGCGCTGCGGAGGGGCGCCAGCGTGGATGAGGGCAGTCCCTTGCCTCCGGAGGCGTTTATGGAAAAGAGGCCAGGGCTGGCTGAACCGGAAGGCCTTGAGACAGCGGCTCAAGTGAGCCCGATCCCAGCCCCCTCCCCGAGCTTCTAGCTCAGCTCGGTCGATTCCTGCCCGCACCAGGCCCTGCCCCTCCAGGAGCGCGGGGACGCTTAGTGGGTGTGCCATGGCCCTGCCTGCGCTCCAACATCAGGACCACGTTTTCCCCTATCCCACCTGAAGTGTCTGGGGGCCTTTGAGAGGGCTTTCTCCGTCCGCCGCATGGTCATTCCTGGACTTGGCCAGCACTGGGCTCCCCGCCACCCCGGTCCCCCGCGGGTGAGAACCGCCGGTGCCGCAGGGCCCCCAGCAGAGTCGTCCGCGGCTGGAACTCGGAGCCGCGCAGGGCGGTTCACCTCCCCGACCTCCTGGGACCCCCAGGCCGCTCCTCCCCTGCTGGCCGCCCTGCCCCGGCGTTAGTGACGAACGCGGGCCCGGGCCCCTCTCTCGCACGAGGGCCAGAGCTCAGACGCCTCCGGGCCCGGCCCGCCGCGGCTCCCAACTCGCAGCTTGGCTTTGGGAGGAGCCACCGGGCCAGCTTGTCCCTATCCAACGTTCCCTATCCCACTGGCCCAGCCCACTGGTCTCTGAAACACCGTCACACAAACAACAAACAAAAAAGACATTTATCTTTTGTTTCTGATTATAAAAGTAATAAATGCTGATTGTAAAAAACAAAAGTACCATGAGGAAATGAAAAATCGTAATCCCACCATCCACAGAAATCAGTCTGTTGGGATATATATGCGCATCATAGATACATTTTGGCACCTCTCTTCATTTATTGCAATATGAATTGGCTCCTAGCGTCGTTTCGCGCACTAAACATACCTTGTGACGCAACAATAGCCCAGCCATCATAATGGATGTGCTGTAGTTTCGCATGCGCTAAAAAAAAAATACGGGCTCATCTCTGGTTCTTTTCTTAGGTTGGATTCCTGAAAGTAGAATTACTAAATCAAAAACCCAGTGCCGTCGAGTCGATTCCGACTCTTAGCACCCTACAGGACAGGGTAGAACTTCTAAATCAAAGGGCTTGAAAATTTTTTAGCTGTTCAGAAGCCAAACCCATTGAGGTCGAGTCACTTCTGACTCATAGGGACCCTATAGGATGGAATAGAACTGCCCCATAGGGTTTCCAAAGTTGTAAATCCTTATGGAAACAGACTGCCACATATTTGTCCTGCAGAACGGCTGGTAGGTTCCAACCGCCGACCTGGGTAACCAAGCGCTTAACTACTGCATCACTAGGGCTCCATTAGCTGTTGTTGCCTGCTTCCAAATTGCTTTCCACTTGCAGTAAAAGAGATTCACTGACTGGGAAAGTTACTGGCCCTGTGTGTTTTGGTTTGTGCATCAGTCACATTGAAATCATAGTACCTACTTCACAAGGAGTGGAGCAGTGAGAACAGCGCTGGCAGAGTAAGCGCTATGAATTTGCTATTATTAAAAGAGGATTAGAAATAGAACTACCATACAACCCAGAAATCCCACTCCTCGGAATATACCCTAGAGAAATAAGAGCCTTCACACAAACAGATATATGCACACCCATGTTTATTGCAGCTCTGTTTACAATAGCAAAAAGCTGGAAGCAACCAAGGTGTCCATCAACGGATGAATGGTTAAATAAATTGTGGTATATTCATACAATGGAATACTACGCATCGATAAAGAACAGTGACGACTCTGTGAAACATTTCATAACGTGGAGGAATCTGGAAGGCATTATGCTGAGTGAAATTAGAGGCAAAAGGACAAATATTGTATAAGACCACTATTATAAGATCTTGAGAAATAGTATAAACTGAGAAGAACACATACTTTTGTGGTTACGAGGCGGGGAGGGAGGGTGGGAGAGGGTTTTTTACTGATTAGTTAGTAGATAAGAAAACTACTTTAGGTGAAGGGAAGGACAATACTCAATACATGGAAGGTCGGCTCAACTGGACTGGACCAAAAGCAAAGAAGTTTCTGGGATAAAATGAATGCTTCAAAGGTCAGCGGAGCAAGGGCAGGGGTTTGGGGACCATGGTTTAAGGGGACTTCTAAGTCAATTGGCAAAATAATTCTATTATGAAAACATTCTGCATCCCACTTTGAAATGTGGCGTCTGGGGTCTTAAATGCTAACAAGCAGCCATCTAAGATGCATCAATTGGTCTCAACCTACCTGGATCAAAGGAGAATGAACACCAAGGTCACACGATAACTATGAGCCCAAGAGACAGAAAGGGCCACATGAACCAGAGACTTACATCATTCTGAGACCAGAAGAACTAGTTGGTGCCTGGCCACAACCGATGACTGCCCTGACAGGGAGCACAACAGAGAATCCCTGAGGGAGCAGGAGATCAGTGGGATGCAGACCCCAAATTCTCATAAAAAGACCAGACTTAATGGTCTGACTGAGACTAGAGGAATCCCGGCGGTCATGGTCCCCAAACCTTCTGTTGGCCCAGGACAGGAACCATTCCTGAAGACAACTCATCAGACATGGAAGGGACTGGACAGTGGGTAGCAGAGAGATGCTAATGAAGAGTGAGCTATTTGTATCAGGTAGACACTTGAGACTGTGTTGGCATCTCCTGTCTGGAGGGGAGATAGGAGGATAGAGAGGGTTGGAAGCTGGCAAAATAGTAATGAAAGGAGAGATTGGAAGGGCTGACTCATTAGGGGGAGAGTAAGTGGGAGTATGGAGTAAGGTGTGTATAAGCTTATATGTGACAGACTGACTTGATTTGTAAACGTTCACTTAAAGCTCAATAAAAATTATTTAAAAAAAAAGAAATCATAAATATAGCACTTCCTGTTCTAAGACTATGATAGAATAAGACAAAATAAAACTGTTACTTAAAATTTTTTGGAAAAAAAAAAAAGGAACTATTCAAACCATTGCTAGCATTTGGATATTGTGATTTCAAATCAGTGCTTCCTAATTTGGTAGTGGAAATGGTGTTCTCTTTTTATTTGGCTCTTCGATTACTTAAAAAAAAAAAAAAACCCCACTGCTGTCGAGTCCCTTCTGATTCATCGACTGGCAAGGGCTAAACATTAATTTTTATGTATTAAAAATTAATAAATAAAATTTATTTATAATAAATTATTAATTTATCTTCTGTGCACTATCTCTTTATTCACATTGTTCTTGAGGGTCTTGCTTTGTTTCTTATTGATTTGTAAAACTCATTAACCTAGTAACCCTTTAGTAAAAGGAACCATGGTGGCACAGTACTTAAAGAGCTCAGCTGCGGTCATGGATTCAATTGTGTCCCCCGAAAATATGTTTATCAATTTGTAGGCCATGATTCCCATTATTCTGTGATTGTCCATCATTTTGTCATCCGATGAGATTTTATGTGTCGTAAACCCTACCTCTTATGATATTAATGAGGTGGGATGGGGGCAGTTATGTTAATGAGGCAGGACTCAGTCTACAAAATTGGATGGTGTCTTGAGCCAATCTCTTTTGAGATAGAGAGACAGAGGGACCTTATACCACCTAGAAAGCAGTGCCGGGAGCAGAGCATGTCCTTTGGATCCAGGGTTCCTGAGCAGAGAAGCTCCTAGTCGGGGGGGAAGATTGATGACAAGGGCCTTCCTCCAGAGCCAGAGCCCAGGAGAAGCCTTCCCCTGGAGCTGACGCCCTGAATTTGGACTTCTAGCTGACTAGGCTGTGAGAGAATAAATTTGTTTGTTAAAGCCATCCGCTTGTGGTATTTCTGTTAACAGCAGCACTAGATGACTGAGACAGCTGCTAACCAAAAGGTTGGCTGTTCGAATCCACCAGCCCACTCTGCTGGAGAAAGGTGTCACGGTCTGCTTCCGTAAAAATTACAGCCTTGGAAACCCTATAGGGTAGTTCTACTCTGTCCTATAGGGTCACTATGAGTCAGAATCTACTCAAAGGCAATGGGTTTGGTTTGACTTTTTTTTTTAACCCATTAGTATATTTGTTGTCAATACTTTCCTTAGTTTGCCTAGTTTGCCTTTTAACTTTTCACAACATATAGTAGCTGAGCAATAAATGTTTACGGAATCAGTATTGAGCCTTATTGAACCATCCGCATCCCACTCCTCAGGAAGATGACCCCAAGCTTATCACAGAGCTACTGAGACCCTGGTCAGCTCTGGGTATGCCTGACCACACCTCCCACTTCTCACCACTTTCTCCCTTCTGCACCCCAACATTCAGGTATTTCCACTGGGGACATCTAAGGAGGGGAGAAGATCCCTTAAAGCCATGATGACTTTCAAGGAGGGACAAAAATTCAGATTCTCCACCCAGAAATGCATCTCCTTCCCAGGAAAACCTCTTCCCAGAGCTTACTTGCCTCCCAAGGGCCTTAAAAACCAGCAAATCATGCTGGCTATCTGTCCAGGTGGGGCCTTAGCAACTGGCTTCAAATTAATTTAAGATAATTAACTAATTTAAGATGATGTGTCATTGCTTTACAGGGATGAAGTTCGAAGATTTTCTGGTAGCTGGGGTATTCTGCCAGCTACTGTTGCTTCTGGGGTATTAGGATCTTAATGACAATAGGACCCTGTGTGTATATTGGGGTGGAGGGCACATCTCAAGACCTCTTCACATTTACCTGGGTATCTTGCAGTCTCTCTACAGTGGTGTGCAACCCTGGCCATATGTTAGGATCACCTAGGGAAAGAAGTACCAATGCAGGGGTCTCACGCCTGAAGATTCAGATGAACTGATCTGGTCTGGGGCTTGTGCATTGCTATTTTGTAAAGTAACCCAGGGAATTCTCATGTGCAGCCAAGGTAGAAAGCGACTTTGAGGCATTGCTGCCTCAGTCCCCTTCCTAGAGAGGCTAAAGGGTGCAGGTGATCCTGAGGGAGCAGAGTCCTTGGGAGGAAAGGATGCCCCACCCTAAAGACCCCTAGGCCAGAGCCATGCTGCTAGGCAGGGAGACAGTGCCTGGTATAACAACAGAGGTGGGACCCTAGGGAGGACTTGCTGTTAGGTGCCATGAGTTGATTTTCAACTCATAGCAACCCTATGTGACAGAGTAGTACTTCCCCATAGGATTTTCTAGGTTGTATCTTTACAGGAGCAGATCTCCAGGACTTCCTCCCTCGGAGCCAGAGCTACTGGCTTGTTTTGAACTGCCAACCTTCCAGTTAGCAGGTGACTGCTTAACTGTTGCACCACTATTATCCAAAGGAGGTCCTGCCTGGTACGGCTTCTCATCAATAAAGACACACTGAGGTGAGGATGGAAGAAGAGCATTTATTGCAAGTGGGCAGGCAAGGAGCAAGGAGGTGTATACCTCAAGTCAAGCTCCCCGAACAAAGGGAGGCGGAACCTTTTATACCGGCCTTTGCAAGGAAGTACACACAAACATCATGGTCTATATAGGTTATCATGGTGAGCAGTCGCAGTAAGACAAATTGCATTTTTTTCTTTAGCATGTACAGAAAATGGCAAATAAGTTCCACCCTGGGTGGAGATTTTAATGTTCAAGTAGGTCTTAATGAGGCTCAAGTTACTTTAGGATACTTTTGAGGCTAGCAAACTGGGTTTGACTGGTTTAAGGCGGTAACTGAGCCACACATAATGCTATCACTCAAGGTTTTGATGATGCTGGACAGGAGGAGCGGGTCTTGCTTGATAGTGGCTGAGCAGCTTTTGGCTGTGCTTACTGTCTCTACCAGGGCTCCTTATGGGAAGGGCAGACAGCTGAAAACTCCCAGGGAAAGATTTGATTTCCTCTCTAGAAGGGGAAGGTAAGAATGTGGTTCTTGGGCAGCTGATCTCTGCAACTCCCAGGCAAGGGAGATGGAAGGATGAGGGGAGGAGGCACACTCAGAGATAAATTGAGGCGAGACCTAGAGAAATGTGTTGTCTCGTGGTCCAAGGGGCAATGCCTGCTTCTCCCCAACTCTCCAAGCCACCTCAGGTTCCTTTTGAAGCTTAAGCTAGTTTTGATTGAGTTTCTGTTACTTTCATTTGCCTGATTAACAAAAATCTCCAGAGGTTAAATTCTTCTGAGGGTCAAATAATTGGGACCAGTGAGGATTATGCTTTAAGTGCTGGGGCCAGTTTGTTTGGGCAGTGCACACCCTCTGATGGGCCTGGGACTGGGGGAGGCAGGCACCCAATTTTCACTGTGGCCTGGTGAGGTGCTTGCCAAAGGATGGTAGCAGAGATAAAGGGTCTTGGCTGTGAGCAGTTGGAGTTCTCTGGTGGTGGGTCTGGGTTCTGACGTGGTGGTAGTGAGGTGCAATGGTTAAGTGTTGGGTTACTAACCGAAAGTTTGGTGGTTCAAAGCCACCCAGTGGCTCCATGGGAGAAAAGACCTGGCGATCTGCTCTGGTAAAGATTACAGCCTAGGAAACCCTTTAGGGTCACTATGAGTCATACAACAACAACAGGACTGATGTTTAGGTTGCACTGTGGGATACTCATTTGTAGTTTGTTGGGGGGAGGATAATGCTGTCTTGATGAGGTAGACGCTCCCATCTGGGTGGGGGAAAGGAAGCTTCAAAGGCAAGTCCTCAAGGTGGGAGAGGGAATGCCTACCATTATGATGGCTGGAACCAGATCTGGAGGAAAGCAGGTATTTGGATACCATGTGATGGGGATAAGGGGCCTGCTCAGGACAGGGACAGCAAGCCATATCTCTTACATCAGATTCCCAAGTTACGTGCTCCTTTCCCCACCTGTTCTTCCCATATCCTGAATGTGAATGGTCCTTTTCTTCAGCCTCAGAGCAATTCCAGAGGATCAGCAGGAGCTGGTGTCTTCCTCCCTCCTCAAGTCTCATAGATCAGTTGCTTTGAGGCTCAGTTCTAGGCGGGTTATTTAGTCAGACTGGCAGCTGAGTATCATGCTTAATTCAAATGATCCTAGATGGAACCCAAAATGTAATTTCAAAGTTTTCTGGAGTGCTGAGGTCAAGCCCCTCTCCCTAAATTCAACTTTTGGAGTGGTAGCATGAGGAGCTCTGGGGACCCACTCCCCAGGAAACAACCATAGCTGCCGAGAATTATATATAAAAAAATAACCATATAAAGTCTCTGGAAGGAATGGACACAGGGAACCCAGGGTGTAAATGGAAAGGGGGAGGGTGCTGATACATTGTGGGGATTGCAACCAATGTCACAAAATAATTTGTGTGTAAATTTTTGAATGAGAAACTAATTTACACTGTAAACTTTCACCTAAACCAAAAAACCAAACCTGTTGCCGTCAAGTTGATTCCAACTCATAGTGACCCTATAGGACAGAGTGGAACTACCCCATAGGGTTTCCAAGGAAAGGCTAGTGGATTCGAACTGCTGACCTCCTTTCACCTAAAGCACAGTAAAACCTAAAAAAAAATTTTAAGTTAAAAAAAAAAGTCTGGCCTTTGCAGCCAGCAGACTTGGGTTTGAAAAAAAGAAGTCTCTGGAAATTATCCTAAGGGCATATAGCCAAATGAGGAAGCACGTATGGAAGAAAATCTACTAAATCTCAGTAAGAACAATGAGAGCCTGTACTGCTAGAGTCATAGCCCACTCCCTCCTTCTGTAGCTCTTCAGTGTGATGACTGAAGCCACAATCCAGGTATTTGGCCAAGAAAATGGAACTCTTTACCCCCTCAGCACCTACTCAAGGGATTTGGTCTTACTGAAATGAGCAGGCCACCAGCATTTCTCAACCTTCCACAAGCTCAGAAATGTAGAGGCTAAATTCTGGTGAGTGCAGCTGAGAGACTGGGGGCTCCCTTTGTCCACCCAACCCCCATTCGTAGGGCGAGAGGCTGGACCACAGACTTCACAGGCTGAGAATGTTGGAGTCCTGATCACCCTTGTGCCTGCTTACTTACTCAAAGGGCAGAGGTTCAATACTGGGAGAGGCATGCTGAGAATACCAGAGGTTACTGCTCCCACCCAGAGTCCTGTTTATAAAGAAGGGGTATCACTCAGGGAGAAGTGGAGCCTTAAGCTCCAGAGCAGGGACTCAGGGATTACACTAGGGGAGAGAGTGAATCCTTAAGAATTGACAGCTACAAAACTCCCAAAGGAACCTATGTATTTGACAAAGAGTGTGTTTCAAATAAGACAAGTTCAAGCCTAAGAGTGCTCTGTAAACAATGGAGATTTTGGTAGTAAGCGGTTAAAAAACAACAAGCTAAACTGTAGACCAGCCAGTTTAATAGAACTAGGAAAGAGACAGCAAAGAGGAGCCCTCCTCGCAGACTGACTTCAAAAACTACCTCTACAAAGGAATCCAAGTTTAATTGGATCAGACTGTGAAGCAATTTTTGTCCTAGGGCATCACTGAAAATAATAGAGCAATAAATTAGCAATTGTTTTTGTTAGGTGCCATCAAGTCGGTTCCGACTAATAACGACCCTAAGTACAACAGAATGAAACACTGTCCTGTGCCATCCTCAAAATCGTTGCCCATTGTTGCAGCCACTCTGTTAATCCATCTTGTTGAGGGTCTTCCTTTATTTCACTGACTTTTTACCAAGCATGATGTTCTTTTCCAAGGACTGATCCCTCCTGATAACATGTCCAAAGTTTATGAGACAAAGTTTCGCCATCCTCGTCTCTAAGGAGCCTTCTGGCTGTACTTCTTCCCAGACAGATTTGTTTGTTCTTTTGGCAGTCCATAGTATATTCAATATTCTTTGCCAGTACTATATTTCCAAGGCATCAATTCTTCTTTGGTCTTCCTTATTCATTGTCCTGTTTTCGCATGCACATGAGGTGATCGAAAATACCATGGCTTGGGTGAGGCATACCTTAGTCTTAAAAGTGACATCTTTGCTTTTGAACACTTTAAAGAGGTCCTTTGCAGCAGATTTGCCCAATGCAATGTATCTTTTGATTTCTGGACTGCTGCTTCCATGGGCTTTGATTGTAGATCCAAGTAAAATGAAATCCTTGACCACTTCCATATTCTCTCCATTTATCGTGATGTTGCTTATTGGTCCAGCTGTGAGGATTTTTGTTTTCTTTATGTTGAGGTGTAATCCATACTGATGGCTGTATTCTTTGATCTTCATCAGTAAGTGCTTCAAGTCTTCTTCACTTTCAGCAAGCAAGGTTGTGTCATCTGCATAACACAGGTTGTTAATGAGTCTTCCACCAATCCTGATGCCACATTCTTTTTCAGATAGCCCAGCTTCTCAGATTATTTGCTCAGCATACAGACTGAATAAGCATGGTGAAAGAATACAACCCTGATGCACATCTTTCCTGATTTTGAACCATGCAGTTTCCCTTGTTCTGTTCTAATAACTTCCTCTTGGCTGTAATTAGCAAACAGCAGAGCCTAAAAGCTGCTGAGGAAAAGAGAGAGTCAAAAATAGTCATGCCAAAACCAGTGCCATTCCAAGGCTGCATCCTCTGAGCAGTCATATCAGAGGATTCACATTGAGGGAGAAAAGGACTTCACTAGCATCCAAGTCACTAAACAAATAAACAACGTCAGGGAATAATCAGGGAAATCGGTATCCAGAGTTGCTACAAACATTACCTAAAATGTCAAATTTTCAACAACAAAAAAATAGTAAGACATACAATGAAACAAGACAATGTGATCCATAGGCAGAAAAAAAAAACAGACAACAGGAACCGCCTGTGAGAGGGCCCAGAGATCAGATTCAACAGACTGGAACTTCAAAACAGCCATTATAAATATACTTATGTGCCACATACTGTCCATTCAAGCAACATCTGACCACATATACATCCGTGGTCTGGCACACACTCTCTGGGGGATACCCACAACCTGACTTGGCAGTGAACCTGCCCTGCTGCTGCCCACCTGCAGGAATAGGCACCCCTGCTGCTGGGAGGAGTGGGCACCCAGTCCTGCTCCTGAATGCCCAAGGTCAGCAGGCATCGCAGGGCCCAGCCAGTTCAGGTGTGCCAGGTTGTGCCAAGACTGTTCCTCTGCTGCCCAGCCTGTGCCTGGAGCCTCTCCACCATGAACTTCATAGGGCTGATGGGCTGTGCACCGGGGAGGACTGGCTGAGCACTCTCCTGATGTGTCCACAGTGGGAACTGCTGCATAGCAGCCCCTGGGCTTGTGTGCCCCAGAGCCTTGCACACCATGGAACCAGGTGTTCACACAATGTCCAAATCACATAACATCCTGTTTCACAGAACATATCATGGACATTAAGCAACACATGACTATATGTTCAAAGGAAACCATTCTTAAGGTAGAAGAAGGTATGATGACAATGTCTCATCAAATAGAGACTACCAATAAAGAGATAACCCAGTGAAGAGATAGAAATTATAAAAAAGAACCAAATGGAAATTCTAGATTTCAAAAGTACAATAACGGAAATGAAGAATTCACTAGAGGGCTCAACAGTAGATTTGAACTGGCAGAAGAAAGAATGAGCAAAGTTGAAGATGGACTGGTGGAGATTATGCAATCTTAAAAACAGAAAAAAGAGTGAAGAAAAATCAGTGGAGCCTCAGAGATACATGGGACACCATTAAACACATAATGGTTGTACCAGGAGGAGAGGCGAAAGAAAAGAGCAGAAAAAATATTTGAAGAAATAATGGCTGAACTTCTCCCAGATTTGATGAAAAACATTAATTTACACATCCAAGAAGCTCATGAACTTCAAGAAGGACAAATGCAAAGAGATCCACACTCAACACATCATAGTAAAAACGCTGAAAGCAAAAAACAAAGAGAACATTTTAAAAGCAGCAAAGAAAAATGATTCATCAAGTGCAATGGAAACCCAAGAAGATTTACAGTTGATTTCTCATCAGTAACAATGGTGGCCCGAAGGCAGTGGCATAAACTATCCAAATGTTGAAATAAAAGAACCATAAACAAAGAATCTTATATTCAGCAAAACCACCTTTCAAAAGTGAAGGCAAAATCTGTATACAGAGTGGACAATTTATTTGTGCATAAATTGAGAGATGACCCTATTTTCCTTAAAGAAAATATGTTTTCTGTGTGAGGTAAAGGAAACCCTGGTGGTGTAGTGGTTAAGACCTATGGCTGCTAACAAAAAGGTTGGCAGTTTGAATCCACCAGGTGCTCCTTGGACACCGTATGGGGCAGTTCTACTCTATAGGTTTGCTACAAGTCAGAATTGACTCGATGGCAACGAGTTTGGTTTGGTTTTGGTTTAGTGAGGTAAATAAAACAAACAGGATTTATTTACCCTTCTCTATTAACTCTGTTTTCGGTCACTTGACAGCCAAATCCCCTTTTTAATGCTCCTTCAAGTATTTTAAAACAGCACAACCCATACTTTAAATGAAATCAAGTGGAACAATTATAAAACAACAAATCAGGATTACGCTTAAATTTAATTTGCTTCTAAAGCAATCAGTAATTATGCACAAAAATTATAATAATTTCAGAATCTAATTTTATTTTCTTGCGTTTTGTGTTCATTGTTCAGAGATACACACACACATACAAAATAGCTGCAAATGATACAGTTCGAGCTACCCTAGAAATTTCTGAATACTCTTCAATTAACCTGAGATGGCTACTCTACCTACTTGGTACATGTGTGAAACTTTCCATAATAAAAAGAATTAAAAAATCTTAGATGGCTTTTTTATTCCAATGTATGCACCCACAAACAAACAAAAGAAAAACCAAGTTAACCTAGCGACACAATTTCACATAGATACCAGTGTTTAACAAATTTTGTAGCATATTTAAATTTATATCATTAAATTAAAAGAAAACATTTGAGAAACTGCTGAAGCATTAAGGAACCCCATGGAACAAAATTCAAAAATCCTGTCCTTCACTATGCATACCTCTTGGGTAAATGCAACTGTAGTCAAAAGCAAATTCTTACAACATGGTCACAAACAAATAAATAGATGGAAAATAAAGATATTACCTGAAAAAAAAAAAACTGAGAGTTTTTTTTTTTTTTTGCTAGCAGCTCTGCCTTTCAAGAATGCCTAAAGGAAATTCTTCAGGCTGAAAACAAGTGACCTCAAACTGTAATTTGAATCCTTGCAAAACAAAACAAAAGCAATAACAGAGCACTGGTAAAGACAACTATAAGACAATATAAATGTATAATTCTGCTTTCTTCTCTCAACTGATTTTAAAAGCTATCATATAAAATAACATGTATATTATTGTACTGTTAGGACTCTAACATATAGAAACGATATATCTAACAATAATGACACAAAGGATGTGGGTGGGAGCAAAGTTGTATTAGAGTAAGGAAATGACACCAGATGGTTACTCAAATCCACAAGGAGAAATGAAGAGAACCAGAAATGATAAATAAGGAGGTTAATGTAACAAAGTTTATAAAGTTCTTTTCTTCTCTCGCTTTTAAAGAACATAAAGTATAAATAATTATATGATATATTGTTGTATAACACATATATATGTAATATTTATGACAATAGCACAAAAAGTGGAAGAAGGGATAGAGATATATAGGAGTGATGCTTCAATATCTCACTGGAATTAAGTTAGTATAAATCAGAAATAGATTCTGATAAATTAAGATGACAGAGCAACCACTAAAAATAATCATATGTGTACATTAAAACAGAGCTGCAAAATGTATAAAGCAAAAACTGACAGGATTGAGAGAATAGACAATTCAACGATAATAGTTGGAGACTTCAATATCCCAGTAGTGGACCAAACAACAAGGCAGAAATACAACAAGGAAATAGAAAACTTGAACAACACCATAAACCCACTTGACCCAACAAACATCTTTAGAACTCTCCACTCAACAGCAGCATGCACATCCTTTTTAGTGCACACGGAACTTCCTGTGTAATCGGCCACACGCTAGGCCTAAAACAAACCTCAATAAATTTAAAAGAATTGAAGTCATACAAAACGTGTTCTTTGACCACACTGGAGTGAAATTAGAAAGCAACAACAGACAGAAATTTGAGAAATTCATAATATGTGGAAATAAAAACACGTACCCAAATAACAAATGGACTAAATAAGAAATCACAAGATAAGTTAGAAAATACTTCGAGATGAATGAAAAGAAAAACATAACATACCAAAACTTCTGAAATGCTGCTAAAGCAATCCTTAGAAAGGTCTCAGTAAACTAAAATTCTACCTTAGGACAGTGGAAGAAGAAAAGCAAACGAAACCCAAAGCAAGTAGAAGGAAGCAAATAATTAAGATTAGAGTGGAAATTAATAAAATAGAGGAAATTAATGAAACCAAAAGTTGATTCTTAAAGAAAAAAAAAAGCAACTTTTTAGTAGATTGAGCAAGAAGACTCAAATTACTAAAGTTAGGCATAAAAGAGGAGACATTACTACAGACCTTAAAGAAATGAAAAGGATTACAGTAGCCCCTCTTATCCGAGATTTCCTTTCCTCAGTTAGGTTACCCACAATCAACCACAGTTTGAAAATGTTAAATAAGTGTATAGCATGATGATATCTCATGCCATCCTGTTCAATCATTTACATAAGTTTTATTATGGTATATCATTGTAATTGTTCTATTCTATTATTAGTTATTGTTAATATCTTCTTGTGCCTAATTTATAAATTAAACTTTTTTTATAGGTAAGCATATATAAGACAAATCATAGTATGTATAGGGTTTGGTACTGTCTTCAGTTTCAGGCATCCATGGGAAGTCTTGGAATGAATACCCCGTGGATAAAGGGGGACTGCTATATAAGGTAATACTATGAACAACCTTTTGCTAAATAATTAGATAGTTTAAGTGAAATGGACAAAAATACTAAAGGACACATACTACTGAAACTGACTCAGGAAGAAAGAGGTAATCTGAATAGACTCATAAAGAGATTGAAGTAGTAATTAAAACAAATAAACTACCCACAAAGAAAAGCCCAGGACCAGATTTTTGGTGAATTTTACCAAACATTTAAAGAAGAATTAATAATAATTCTTCACAAACTTAAAAAAAAAATTAGAATAGTGAACAATTCCAATTCACTCTATAAGGCTAGTATTATCTTGATACCAAAATCAAAGACATAAGAAAAAACGTTTATAGACCAATATCTCTTATGAATATAAATGCAAAAATCCTCAACAAATTACTTACAAACTGAACCAGACAACATACAAAAAGGATTACGTACCATAATAAGGTGGAATTTATCCTAGGTATACAAGATTAGTTTAACATCTGAAAATCAGTAAATGTAGTATACCATATCAATAGAATAAACGACAAAAATCCATGATCACCTCAATAGACACATAAAGAGCTTTGGACAAAACTCAACACCTCTTCATGATAAAACCTCAACAAATTAGGAATAGGACAAACTTCCTCAACTTGATAAAGGACATCTATGAAAAGTCCACAGATAACATCATAGTGGTGAAAGACTGAATGCTTTCCCCCTAAGATCAGGAACAAGACAGGGACGTGCACCCTTGCCGCTTCTATTTAACACTGTAATGGAGGTTATAGCCAGGGAAACTAGATAAGAAAATGAAATAAAAGGCATACATATTGGAAATGGAAAAGTAAAACTGTCTTTACTCACAGATAACAAGACCTCGTATATTGAAAATCCTAAGACATCTACTAAAAACTTATTACAACTAATAAGTGAGTTCAGCAGGTTGCAGAACACAAGACCAATATACAAAAATCAACTGTATTCTTATACACTAGCAATAAATAATCAAAAATGAAATTAAGAAAATAATTCCATTTGCATTTACAACAGAATAAAGAATTAAACACTTAGGAATAAATTTAACAAAGCAAGTGCAAAACTTATGTTCTGAAATCTACAAAACATGGTTGAAAGAAATTAAAGAAGACTTAAATAAATGAAACGACATCCCATGTTCATGGATCAGAAGATTTAAGAGTGTTAACATAGAAATACTCCCTAGACTAATCTACAGATTTAATATAACTTCCATCAAAATTCAAGCTGGCTTCTTTGCAGAAATTGACAAGGTGATCCTAAAATTCACATGGATACTTAAGGAATCCAGAATTGCAAAAACAATCTTTAAAATGAAGAATAAAGCTGGAGGACTACCAGTTTCCAATTTCAAAACTTACCCAAATTTACAGTAATTAAGAAAGTATGATACTGTCATAAAAGTAGGTATATAAATCAATGTGGTAGATTTGAGAGTCCAAAAATAAATCTTCACATTAATGGTCAATTATTTTTGACAAGGATGCCAAGACCATTCAAAGAGTAAAGAACAATCTTTTTAACAATTGGTGTTGGGACAAGTCAACATCTGCATGTAAGAGAATGAAATTAGACTCCTACCTCACACCATATAAAAAATTAACTCAAAATGGATCAAATGTTAGAGCTTAGAAGAAAGCATAGGCATAAATTGTTGTGACTATTAAGTGGGTAGTGGTTTCTTAGATATGACACCAAAAACAAACACAAAAATAGACAAACTGGACATTATTAAAAAGAAAAAATTTGTGCTTCAAAAGATACCGAGAAAATGTAGACAGCTCACAGAATGGGAGACAATATTTGCAAATGATTGATAAAGGACTTGTGTCTAGAATATATAAAGAACTTTTACAACTCAATAATAAAAAGACAAATAACCCAATTTAAAAATGGGCAAAGTATCTGAATAGACATGTCTCTAAAGAAGCTATACAAATGGCCAATAAAAAAAAAACCCATGAAAAGATGTTCAACATCATTAGTCTCTACACGTTGCCGTCGAGTCGATTCCGACTCCTAGCGACTCTAAAGGACAGAGTAGAACTGCCTCATAGGGTTTCCAAGGAGTGCCTGGTGGATTTGAACTGCCAGCCTTTTGGTCAGCAGCCACAGCTCTTAACCACTAAGCCAACAGGGTTTCCTCATTAGTCATTAGGGAAATGTAAATCAAGGCCACAATGAATACCACTTCACACCCAGTAGGATGGCTATAATAAAAAATACAAGTGTTGAAGACATCTAGAAATTGCAACCCTCATACAATGAAGGTGGAAATGTAAAATGATGTAGCCTCTTTGGAAAGCAGTTTGGCAGTTCCTCAAAAGGTTCCACAGAGTTACACGACACAGCAATTCCACTCCTAGGAGTACATACAAGAGAAATGAAAACATATGTTCCCACAAAAACTTTCATACAAATGTTACAGTAGCATTGTTCATAAGAGTCAAAAGGTGGAAACGACCCAAATGTACATAAACTGATGAATGGATAAACAAAAGGTGATGTATTTATACAGTGGAATGACTGTGAATCATTTTGGATATGGGAATTATAATCTCAGGGTCTCCTCTGGTGCCAGCTCTTGATCCAAGAATTCTGACCTGGTTCCACAACACATTGGCCCAGAAGTGAAACATGGCCTTTGCTTAAGTCCCACCCTTGCCAAACCCCTCCACATTCATACAGTGGAATATTATTTGGCAATAAAAAAAAATACTGTTAGATGCATCTTGGAAACATTTTGGTAAGTGAAAGAAGCCAGACCCAAAAGACCATATATTGTATGACTCCGTTTATATGAAGTGTCCAGAATAGTCACATCTATAGGGACAGAAAGTAGATTAGTGCTTGCCTAGGGCTTGGGGGTGGGGAGGGGATGCTTGTGGCTGGAGGAGACTGGGGGATGATGGCTACAAGTGGGTGCAAGCTTTCTTTTGGGGGTAATGAAAAGATTTTAAAATTTTTGGTGATGATGGTTGCATAACTCAGTGGCTATACTAAAAATGTTGAATTGCAGGATTTAAATAAATTAATTACAGGATATGTGAATTGTGTTTTACTAAAACTGCTATTAAAAACAACCCTATGCCTAGTGGACACCCAAAGCTTTCCCCCAAATGACTGAATCATTTTGGGTATGGAAATTATATTCTCAGGGTCTTCTTTGGTGCCAGCTCTTGATCCAAGAATTCTGACCCGGTTCCACAACACACTGACCCAGAGATGAAACACAGCCCTTTGCTTAAGTCCCACCCTTGCCAACCCCCCCCACTCTTAGGAAGCATTTAGGACTTCATTGAAGACGGGGCAGGGGAGCTAGTGGAGGGGATGACATTACAGAAGAGCAGGCAGCTTTCAAGGGAATATTAGGCATCTGGTTTTCAGGATGCTCTTCTCCAATTTCATAACTGGGGGCCTTTCCTCAGCCTTCTGCATTCCTCCTTCCCTTGCCCCCTTCCCTGGTCCTCACTCAGGCCATCTCCCCAGCAACTCTCTTCCTTTCCTCTCTGGAGCAACCCAAATCCCCCCACAGCATCTCTCAGACAGAGCTATTTAGAATCAGACACATCTTTTCTGGCCTTGGTTGTCCCTGAGCTCATATTCTACCAAAGAAATTTATCAAGATATTCTTAGCAAAGATAAACATCTCCCTAAGAGAATTTTTTTTTTAAGTAGAATAGTTTAACAAACCCCATGTACTCATCACCCAGCTTCAACAATGATCAGTTTTGCCAACTTGTTTTGCCCTAAGATAGTAAGTTCTTCGCCTCAGTTCTTATTGGGGGGGGGGGGTGGGCATTTAAAATAAAAAAGAGAGATCTTCCTAGCAGAGCAAAACATAGACTACAGGCTTAACCACTTTCTGTTTTTTCCCCAGTGCCAGGAGTCCGGGGAAAAGAGTGGAGTGTAGGAGCCCCCACAGACGGAGGGTGGGTGGGTGAGTGGATGGATGCAGGGCGTTGAAGGGCGAAGAATCGGTGGGTTCTGACGTGTGGGGCTCTGGCGGATGCGGGAGAGAGGGGATTAACATGGGCGCGGAGGGGAGGAGTTCCAGGCCGCGGGCGGGACTAGAGCGCAGTGGCCGCAGCGGGGCTCTGTGGCGCCCCCTCGCGGGGGTAGAACTCATCGACGATGCTCTGCGGGATGCGCTTCAGCAGCTCTTTGGGGAAGATGCGCAGCAGCTGCCAGCCCAGATCCAGCGACTCGAACACCGAGCGGTTCTCGTAGGGACCTAGGGACGGAGCAGCAGGGCTAGGAATGTGTGTGGTGGCGGAGAGGAGGAGGAGGGAGGTGCCGCCTGGACGCCCCAACGCGCCTCACCCTGGTTGATGAAGTTTTTCTCGAACTTCTGCAGGAATTCCAGGTAGAGCAGGTCCTCCGAGGTGAGCGCCTCCTCCCCCACCACGGCCTTCATGGCCTGCACATCCTTGCCGATGGCGTAACAGGCGTACTGAGAGAGGGCAGAGGCGGTCAGCGGTCACGGAAGTCGGATGGCCCCATCCTGGCAGCACCCCTTTTGGGGGAGGAATTTTGCCAGGAGAAAAGTTCATGGTCCAGATGGGGTTTAAACCTCCAGCTTCTGAAATTAGATTATCTACTAGCCCCTGGGCCCTCTCCTCCTTACCAGCTGGTTGGAGACATCTCCATGGTCCTTTCTTGTCATGCCCTCCCCAATGGCGGACTTCATCAGCCTCGACAGCGAAGGGAGCACGTTGATGGGGGGATAGATCTGGAGGAACAGAGGAAGGCAGTGGCAGACAGCAGGATCCAAACTTTCCTTCCCACCCCTCCCTCTGTGGTCTCAGGAGACTCATCTTCTTTCATCCAACAGACAAATTCTAGATGTTGTGTTATATATATATTTACAGCAATAAAAATAAATACAGGAAGGAAGAACCTGCCAAGCAAAGAGGACAAAGTCATGGGGCTTGCCTTTCACTAGGGGGGCGTGGGGGATGCAGACCGTTCCAGGTGACACTCTTAGAGGGGGTGACACCAAAACGAATGTCTATAAAATTTCTGTGCAATGTTTCAGCAGAAATTTATTGTTTGTTAAAAGACTATCCTGGTAGTTATAACAACAAAAGCAATTTTCATAAGCCCAGTTTACACATATGAATATACCTACAGGGCTAAAACTCACTTCTAATTTATTTTCTGAACCTTGTAGTGCCTCCCTTCCCCGTCAGAGTTATCATTATTAACCAATTACAATGATGCTTCCAATCACGTGGCTTCGCCTACACATGCTACAAGAACACGATGTTGTTTTTGTTGCTGCCGGTCTTTTTGTAGTCGCTGATTTTGTCAAATTTTCTGGTCTTTCAGCTATAATATTGTGAAAATTAGTATTTGTAAACCTTTATCAATAACTTTTTTTGAGAAAGAAGTAGTAATTAAAGGAAAAGAAGAGTGATATACAGGAATTAGAATTCTTTTATTAGTCCAGAAAAACATTACTAAGGATTCTGTATGGTCTGGTATGGGAGGAGGTCCATGGTGGGGGGAATGACACCATGAGTTACTGCACTGGGTGACAGCAACCCTAGTGATGCCACTTTATGGGACAGACACTTTTCGAACCCTTCGTTACATTATTCACAACCTATTTGTGTCATTTAATGATTGTTTTCTGCTCATCTAAACAAATAACTGGAGAGGGAAGAGAAATAGCATTTATTCACCATTCCATGTAGGTGGTTTATGAGTTGGAATCAACTTGAGAGCAATAGGCTTGGTTTTAGTATGTGCCACATGCTTTTTATATGCCACCTTATTTTGTCGTCACAATGCATCTGTGTGATTAGTAGTATTCCCATTTTATAGAAGAGGAAACCAAGGATCAGAGAGGTTAATTTATTTTCTCATAGTGACACAGCCAGACAGGCTGGATTCTACCCAGGACTGTCTCTATGGAAGAACTGTGTTCTTTCTGTAGATCACATGAACTTCCCAAGTGGCTATCTCCTGTTTGGGGCTACCCTTTCCTGGCCCCTCCTAATCCACTGAGAGACACAGCACAAGGAGTGGTGGAAAGCAGGAAGTGGATAGGGAGGGGGCAGTACCTGTCTGTTATGAAGCTGTCTGTCCACGTAGATCTGCCCCTCTGTGATGAAGCCTGTCAGATCTGGGATGGGGTGGGTGATATCTACAAGAAAATACACTGGCCTCAGTGGGGATGGGAACCAGGCCTCACCCACTCATGGAAGTGACAGGGGTGGGAGTGCTGTCCCCTGCTCTGACGGAGGAACAGTTATGCACATCAATGCAAAGCAGTGTGGACCCTCTAAGTGCCGGGGTGGAGAGGGGAAGGCAGGAGACAGTGGGGGGCAGTGGGCAGTGAGGAGCTCACCATCATTGGGCATGGTGAGGATGGGGATCTGTGTGATGGAGCCTCCCCGGCCCTCCACACGGCCTGCCCGCTCATAGATGGTGGCCAGGTCTGTGTACATGTATCCGGGGAAGCCTCGTCGCCCAGGTACCTCCTCCCTTGCAGCTGAGACCTGCGATACCATGGGCATGGGGGTAAGAACAAGGGAGAGAGGCTGACACAAGGAAGAGTGGGTGGGAGAAATGAGTGGGGGCCAGGAGAGGAGGGGCCAGGCTGAGACCAGCCCTGGAGCTTATCTGTGTGTGTGTGTGTGTGTGTGTGTGTGTGTGTGTGTGTAGTGGGGGGTAGGGCTGGGTGGGCAAGCTCCCCTCCACTTGGGGCCAGGAAGTGACTATGAAGGGTGACCCATGGGGTGTATCGCCTAGGAGAGGCAGGGATGAACCAGCCACCCCTGCCAGGCCCCTCACCTCTCGCAAGGCCTCTGCATAGGAGCTCATGTCAGTCAGTATGACCAGCACGTGCTTCTCACACTGGTAGGCAAGGAACTCAGCAGTGGTCAGTGCCAGGCGTGGAGTGATGATCCGCTCAATCCTGGAGGTATGGCCAATGATTAGAGACCCTGGGGGCCCAGGTTGTGTTCCCTTTAGCCCCAGTGCTGAGCAGAAGGTGAATTGGGAACCTGGCATTGTGCGTAGAAGCAGAAGATCAGGTAAGATGAGCTCCTGCCCCCAGGTCAGGCCATAGTTCCCAGGAGTGGGCAACCCTTCAGCCAAGTCTGATACCCGCTCCCTGCTATTCAAGGTAGGAAGGGAGACAGAGGCTGGGGCAGGCAGGGGAGTTGGGTGGCAGGGAGAGAGCAGGCCCAGGAGGTCTGCTGAGGTCTGAGAGGGGCCTGTCCTTGGGGACCTGTAGGTGAAGGGCTGGGAGCTGTGGGCATGAGCTCCTGCCCTAGCTCCACTTTGCCACTGGGCACCCAGACTGGCCTCACCCTCAGGGTCCTCAGGATTCTCCTGTTACCTGCTGTTCCTCTCACGCTCCTGAGCAGGGGCATAGTAAAAGTTAACGAGCGCCCGGGGGCAATCTCTAAATTGCGCCCCTCCACCCCACCCCGAGTTTCAAGATGAATAGACGTTAATAGCAGCGAGGAAAAGACGCCAAGCGGGCCCGCGGGGAGAGTGCTCGATTTCCCGCTGCGCCCACTGAGGTGAGGGGGCGGCGGGGCGGGGGGACTGATGGGCGGGCTCCAGGGGCGCCTGCCTGGGCCGCGGTGATGGTGGCAGAGCCGGCGCGGCGCCTCCGGGCTGGTGAGTCATCCCAGCAGACGTTGAGAGCCAGGGCAGCATAGAGCGGCCCCAAAACATCGCTAAAGCGGGCACAGGCTTTCTGGAGCAGCTCAAGTCCTGCAGAGCTTGGTCTTAGACGTATCTCTGCACCGTGTGCTGTTACCCCCTCTAACAGTATCACAGGTGTGGTCTGCACCCCCTTGGACTTCACCCTGGGACAAGTGCCCCCTTTGCCTCCCCCCTCTTCTGCTCTTGAGCACACTCAATATGAAAGTCTCACGCCCTAGCTTGCCTTTCCCCTTGCAGCCCCCCTGAGTACCCCTCAGGATCATGCCTCTGGCCCCTGGCACTCAGTCCAGGGCTCTGTGCCTGTGGGTCTTCCCCAAGTAATGTCATCGCAGGCTCCAGAATTCTGTGACTTAGTTTTTGGAGTACCCTCAATACCCAGCTAGGCTTAGCAGAATTTTTTTTTCATCCACTTGTCCCCCAAATTTAAAGTCACACTTTTTAAACTTTTAAAATAGCATTTTTCCTAAACATAATGGTTTAGGGAAATAATCTCTTTAATAGTGACTCTGTGGAAGTGACACAAGGATGAGGAATGCTGGCTGGAAGCAGATCCTGGAAAGAGCAGAGGGGCTGGGGGCAGCAGGCAGGGGGGTGGTCTGGCTCCCTCTGTCTATCCATGAGCTATCATTACCCCTTCCTAGGACACAGTTTCCCTGTCTGCACACCGAAGGGTAGGTCTCCCAGCTCTGGCCCATGCCTGTAGTTCTGGGATGCCCCTGAACTCTGGTACTCTGGGTCTTGGACAGGTGCCTGCCCACCTGAGGTCAGTATGGGCATCAGGGGAGGGCTCACGTGGGGTCGTTGGCCAAGTTCAGGAAGAGGCAGACGTTCCCCATGGCACCGTTCTGCTCAAAGTCGGACTTGAAGAACCGGGCTGTCTCCATGTTCACCTGGACATACAGTGGGGAGGGCGCTGGCCTCAGGACCCCACCTCCTCCCATCTCCTCTCAGAAAAGCTTGTCAGCTGACTGTCTGACAGTTACTGGGGGGTCAGGGTACCATGGCCACTGGGATGGCCCTGGTGATTGAGAGGGGAGGGGCTAGGCATGCTGCCCCAGTCCTGGCTTCATCAGACCCCCAAAGAGAGGTACAGGGTTCCTCAAGTGGAGCTCTGTTCAATGCTGTCCCCACCTTTCTGTCCTACACTTGAGCCCTCTGAGAGGACCCTATTTCCTCCTTCCCAAAGTTGTCTTGTTTCCCCAAGTTCCCTGGCTTCATCCTCTCCTAGGCCATCCTGGGCCCATCTGTGACTACCTCAGCCAAGGGGCACCTTGAGGGACACATTGCCCCACTCTGGTCACTAAGCCCACTCTCACCCCTTCAATGATACTCTTGTCTCTGTCCTGTGAGGGCCTCCCTTTCCTATCAGACAGGCCCAGACTCTGATGGCTTCTCAAGGAACAGGACTGTGCCTCCCCCATCAGATCAGGCTGTGCCAGCTGCCAAGAAGGGCAGGGCTGACACCAACAGTTTCCAGAACCTGCCCCTCTTCCCAGCCCCTCTTACCCCCATGGCTGCAAAGACGATGGCGAAGTTGTCATCGTGATAATCCAGTACAGCCTTGGATTTCTTCACCAGCCCAGCTTGGCGGCAGATCTGGGCAGCAATCTGGGCCACAGTGGATGGGGAGGGAGGGAGGACATCAGAGCCAGAACCCAGCACCCACCCCAATTTCCAGTCTGTCCTCTAGACTGGGCCTTTGGTGGGAGGGACTCAAGCCCAGGGAAGTAAAGGGACTGGCCAGGACAACAGCCTTTCTTGGAGGGTGGGAAGGGGGGTGTCCTCTTCTGTGGCTACTAAAGGGCTGACCGTACCTGTCATGAGGAGTGGGCAGGGTAGCAATTTCAAAGTGCAGTTGTCACAAACAGGTGTGGGGCAGCTTGGCTTAGGGCAGTCAGGCCCTTCCTGTCCTACCTCTGAGAGGGCTCTCAGTTATCTCCTCCTCAAAGTTATCTTGTCCTCTCGAGTTCAGGGGGGAGATAAACCCACTGGGGATTTATCTGTGACAGAACTGACACAGGCCTGTAGTGTGTGGGGCTACCAGACATCATGTTGAGATGCCTTCTAACCACCCAGACCATTTTGAGGGTAGACTGGGGCACATCAGAAGTGGTTGGGGCAGGAATCAGAGAAGTCCCTGGAAACCTTGTCACACCAGCTGCTCTGAGAGGAACTGGGCTGTCTGCCCTTGGTGGAGGTGGGGTGGGGAGCCTGTGCAGGGAGGCTTTAGGTGGCCATGTGGCTGCCCTGCAGGGGCGACTCTGTGGGTTTGTCAAGACCATTATAAGGACCAGTGGATGTGGGCTGTCTGCTCTGTTGAGCAGGACTTTCAACCCTGGGGACTACCTGTGGCCTCTTGTGAGCCAGTGAGGGCCCACTCACTGGGGGCAGAGGTTTGAAGACCTGCCAGGAACCGGAAACTGACACTGAGAAGATCTTGTGCAGCCCTGGGAGGACAGCTGTCAGTCTGGAGGCTGGTGACTCTGGCTCACTGGCCCCTACCTGCTTGGCCCACCAGCCCAGACCCCATTCTCACTCTGTCCCTTCCCCTTGGCCATGCTTGTTGGCCCCTGCAGGCTTCACCTCATTATGGGGGAGACCAGCTGCAGAGAAAATGGGGATCTTCTGACCCCGGGCAATGCTGTTCATGACGTCGATGGGAGAAATGCCCGTCTGGATCATCTCTTCAGGGTAGATGCGGCCATGGGGGTTGATGGGCTGGCCTAGAGGGGGAGATGGTGGAGCCATGCTCAAGGGTCCAAGTCCCTTCCCTGCACTGCCCCAACCCTTCCCCACACTGCAGAGCAGCTGCATCCAACAGGACTTCCTGTGATGGAGGGCATTCTCTAACTCTGCTACCCAATATGGCAGCCCTTGCCACATGTGGCTACTGAGCACTGGAAGTGTGGTTAGTGGGAAGGAGGAGCTTAATTTGAATTTTATTTCATTTAAATTTAAATAGCCAAACATGGCCAGTGGCTACCTTGGACAGCACCATTGTAGCTCAATAGAAGCGGCAGGCTGGCAGCGTCCTCAGGCTGAGGCCAGCTTGGGCTGAGGCAGTGCCCTCCTCATGACCTACAGGTGTGTGTGCAGGGTTTGAAGGACCTGAGGGTGACTCGGACACCTCCTGTCTGAGGGTATCGCACCCTGTTCTCTACCCCTGACTTGTGGCGTGGCCTTGGACAACTCCCTGGGCCTCCATCACGTATGTCCTCTGTACACTGATGTGATAGGGTTGGAGAACTCAGGAAGACCCTGACAGCTTGAATGGGGAGGGTCTGGAAGGGGCTGTATCTACTTCTGCAGGCCTCCCCAGCTGCCAGGATTGGGGACAGAGAATGGGGAAGGACAGTGAAGGTCTTGGGGCACAGGTGGAATCTGCACAAGGGTGATGACACTGTTACAGGAACTGGACAGGAAGTGCTAACGGCAGTATTTCAGGCTCTGTGGCAAGTGGTGGTGGCAGATTTGGGGACAGAGAGACCTTCTCTGTACTTTCACACCTGATCTGCTGGTCAGTCTGACCAGACCTATGGGTAAACCCTGGGCAGTTGCCTCTGGCCTGTGTCTGGGGCAGAACTTCAAGGGCAGAGCTGCCTCTGGACAGGTGATGACGGGGTGAGGAAGGTCGCTGGGGTTGGATCCCGAGAGCCATCCAGAGCCTCTGGTCACTCACCATTGATGTCCAGGAAGTCCTCCGCCATGACTACTGGCCCCTTGTCAATAGGTTTGCCAGAGCCATTGAAAACTCGACCTGGGGGTGGGCAGAGGGTGTTGGAGGAGGTTCAAGGCCAGCCCTGTGTCTCTCACTGCTGCCCACTCTCCACACCACCGCCAGCTCCCATCTGTCCTCCCTACATCACCATCTCCCAGTCTTTCCCTGGGTCCCCTCTCAGCCCTCAGTTACCCCCAGGGAGCTGGCTACAGTGGCTGTCCTCTTGGACAGGGCCCTCCACCCTCTCCTGGAAGCCTTTTACAGGCAAAATCCTGACCCAGGACAGTGGCTCTGATGGGGAGAGTCTATGGCAGGAAAGTGGGACAGGCCAGGTACAGTAGGCCTTGGGAGAGAACTAGGAGACATGTAGGGCTTATCAGTCCCTTTCAGCCCCAAATAGGTAGCTACCTCCTGTGCCTTTGATTTAGTGAATCTGTCTTCCTCATTTATTGAACACCTGAGCTGACCTTAAAGAATTCACAGGGGAGCCAGGGAAGCTGGCTGGGAGGGCAGAAGAGAGGCCCCTACCCCTGCCCCTCACCCAGCATGTCCTCCGACACTGGAGTCCGTAGAATGTCCCCTGTGAATTCACAGGTGGTCTTCCGGGCATCGATTCCAGAGGTCCCTTCAAACACCTATGGGGAAAAGTGGTTCATTATTCCATTAAGGGGCTTTCTGGAGAGAATGGCCCTCCCATTCTATACAACCTTGTGCGCCCAGTCCTGGGCTAGGTGCTATCAGGGAAATAGGACATTTCCTGCCTTCAGGCACTTACAAGTGTGGGAACTTGTGAATGCACGTATTCACTCAGCCAACCAGTACCTCATTGATACCACTTGCCTGGACAATTGCCTTGGTCCCAGCCACCTCAAGCACTTGCCCGCTCCTCTGAGTCCCATTGGGGAGGGTGAAGTTGACAATCTCAGCATACTGGGCAAACTGGCAGGAGGGGAAAACAGCCAGAGAGACAGTGAGACTAGAGGTGAGGTCCCTGAGTCCTCCTCCATCCTTCCTTGATCCATCTCAAACCTCTCCTCTTGTGCCCAGACACTTGGAAATGAACTTTGTTATGGATTGTCTTAGTTATCTAGTGCTGCTATAACAGAAATACCACAAGTGGATGGCTTTAACAAAGAGAAATTTATCTCTCACAGTCTGGTAGATTACAAGTCCAAATTCAGGGTGTCATCTCCAGGGAATGGCTTTCTCTCTCTGTCAGCTCTGGAGGAAGATTCCTTGTCCTCAATCTTCTCCTGGTTGAGGAGTTTCTCAGGTGCAGGGACCCCAGGTCCAAAGGACGCACTCTGCTCCCGGTGCTGCTTTCTTTGTGGTATGAGGCCCCCAACTCTCTGCTTGCTTCCCTTTCCTTTTATCCCTTGAGAGATAAAAGGTGGTGCAGGCCACACCCCAGGGAAACTCCCTTTACATTGGATCTGAGTAAGGGTGGTTGTACAATCTCCCCTAATCCTCTCAGCGTAAAATTACAACCACAGAACGGAGGGCAACCAGAGAATACTGGGAATCATGGCCTAACCAAGTTGATACTCACCTTTTTGGGGGGACATAAATTCAATCCATGACATGGATTGAATTGTGTCCTCACAAAAATATGTGCTGGAGCCTTAGCCCCTATACCTGTAGATGTAATCCTATTTTTAAAAAATTATTTATATTTTAATAAGATTTATTGTGTTTTTGGTAAAAGTTTATACAGCAAATTTGGGTCCCATTTGACAATTTCTATACAAATTGTTCAGTGAAATTAGTTACATTTTCCCCAATGCATCAGCATTGTCTTTAATTGCATTCTGGTTGTTTCGTTTCCAGTGCTCTAGTTTCCCTGCCCCCTTACCTTCTCAGAAACCCTGGTGGTGTAATGCTCATTAACTAATGAACGGATAAGTAAAATTCCATCTATGCAATGGAATATTTTTCAGCCATAAAAAGGAATGAAGTACTGATACATGCTACAACATGGGTGAACCTAGGAACATTGTACTAAGTGACAGAAGCCAGACACAAAAAGCTACAGATTGTATCATTCCATTGATATGAAATATCCAGAATAGGGAAATATAGAGAGACAGAAATTAGATGGGTGATTGTGGGGAGGGGAGGTCGGGGGGTGAGATTGGGGGGTGACTCCTAATGGGTACAGAATTTCTTTCAGGGTGATAAAATGTTCTAGAATTAGACAGCAGCAGTGATTACACAACTCCGTGAACACACTAAAAACCACTGAACTGTACACTTTAAAAGGGTGAATTTTGTGGTAGGTGAATTAGAACTCAATTAATAAAGAAGAGGGTCAGGTTGTCCTTCCAGGACCACAGGCATCAGGTGGGCAGGTGAAGCTCTTACCCAAAGAGATATCTGAGCATGCTCAGGAGCCACAAAGCCCCGGTCTTTATGAGACTAAGGAGTCCCTGGGAGGTGCAAACGGTTAAGTGCTCAACTACTAGCTGAAAGGTTGGCGTTTGAAACCCACCCAGAGCTTCCTCACAAGATGGGCCTGACGATCTGCGTCTGAAAGGTCACCGCCTTGGAAACCCTATGGAGCAGTTTTACTCTGCACACATGGGGTCACCTTGAGTAGGAATCCACTCAAAGACAACTAACAACAACAACAAGAGGAGGCTATGAGCTTGGCCATGGAGGCTGGAGTGGAAGAGGAGCCCTCCCCCTGACACGTCCTCAGCTATCAGCAGTGCCAAGACGGTCAGGTCCTATACCTGCTCCTTCTCCCGAGAGGAGGTACTGGAGAGAACACATATCTTCAGAGGCATCTCCCAGCTCCATCACCTTGCTTCCCAGGTTTTTTAAATTACTTGAAGAAGTAAGCCATAGTCTTAATCCAATAAAATTAAATGGTAGAAAGACAACATCTCTCCCCCATTCACAATTCCTAATACTCTGGGGAACAAAGTATTCCTCTAAGTACTTCCTGGACCATAGAGGAAATCAAAACTGAAATGATAGATTATCTGAAAAGAATGCGAAGGGCATCACTTCATGCCAATATTCATACTTACGGGGCGCATAAAGCCGTACTATGTTCTCTGGCTACAATAGAAGTAAGTAAAAAATTGATAACAAAAAGATAGTTAGAAAAGCCTCATACATTTGAAAATTCAAGAACATCGTAAATAGAGAATAGTTGTAATTGGGTTAGAAAACATTTAGTACTAAACAATAACAACAACAAAAACTGTCAACATTTATGTGTTGCATTTAAACTTTTAAATGCTTACGTTAAAAAGAAAAAATATTGGAGAAGCTTAAAATTATGCAGCTTGAGAAGTCAGAAAAAAAAAGAACAGCATTAAAGCTCCAAAGAAAAAAGAAAGAATAATAAAAGAGTAGACATTATTAAAACAGAGAACAAATACATAACAGAGAAGATCGACAAAGCCAAAACTGTTTTTTTGAAAAGCCTAATAAAAGGGACAAATCTCGAGCCACGCTGGTAAAGAGAGAAGGCATAAATAAATAGTGGCTGGAATTAAAAAGTCATAACTAGATATATTGATGATATTAAAAGATAATAAAAGGAATTATGAATAACTTTATGCGTTATATTCGAGAATTTAGATAAAATGAATAATGTTCTAGACGAATACAACTCAAACCAAAACCAATTAAAAAGGAAATGAAAAGCCAGACTAGTCCTTTAAGATATTGAAGAGGTAGTTAAAAATCTTCCCACAAAGAAAACACCAGTCCCAGGTAGCTTAACCAGTGAGTTCTAACAATCAAGAAACAAATAATTAAAGGCTTACTTAAACTGCAAAAGACTGGAAGAAAATGGATGATCTTTAATTCATTTTATGAGGCATGCATAACTTTGATACCAAAATAAGATAATTCTGGGAAAATGACAGGCAACCTCATTCATGAACATAGATTTTTAAATTGAAACAAAATATTAGCATACCAAATCCAGCAATGTATTAAAAAGACCAATTTGGGGTTATTCCAGGAATACAAGGTTAGTCTAATATTAGAAAACCTATTATAATTTACTTTATTAATAAACCAAAGCATTAGAAAAAACTATGATCATCTAAAAAAATTTTAGGGAAAAGAAAAAGTCCATGATTAAAACCAAAACTACTCTTTATAAACAAGGAATAAAAAGGAACTTTCTTAACCCTCAAAAGAACACCTTTAAAAACCATATAGAAAATATCATACTCAATGGCATAATACATAAAGCATTCCCTTTAAAATTGGGAGCAAAACAGGGGTGCCTGCTAACGTCATTCTGTTCAGCGTCTCACAGGAGGAACCAGCCAGAGTAACAAGATGAACAGAAGAAATGAATAAAGATTAGAAGGAAGTAAAACTATTAGATGGAAAGCTCCCCAATCTCCAAATCTAATAAATATAGTACCCAAAAGAAAACCACAGACCAGTTTCTCCCATAGATGTAGAAATTCTAAATAAACCATTAGCCAGTCAAATTAAACAGTGTATTAGATAATTTTTTTTATTAGATAAATAAACGAATACAATCAGGGATGCAAGGCTGGATCAATCGATATCAGGGAATTTGTCGACATCATTCATTGTTTTAACAAATTAAAGGGAAAAAAACATAAAGCTATATAAATAGAAGCCTAAAAGGCTTTTGATAAAATCCAGTGGTTGCTTTTTAATACAATTTTATGTAAAACAGGAATGGAAGGCAATTACTTGAACACTAGACTAATTAAAAAACCAATATCGACATTCTTCTAAATGATGAAATGCTGAAGCCATTTTCATCAAAATCAGCAACAGACAGAGATGCCTGTATCACTGCTATTATATGTAATTGTTTTGGAAGTTTCAGATTATATAATAAAAGATAAAATAAACAAACAGAAGAAATTTAAATGTACATCAGTAAACGCGAGTGAAGAATGTTGTATTTTTTAAAAAGGAGGTGGGAGGGGACTATATTCTTCAAAAATGTCTAAGAAAGGTTATGAAGATGCTGCAGGTTATAGGAGGCTAAGCACACATGACGATTAAATTCAACACCTGTCTCTAGGCTGGATCCCATACGGGAGGGGGGAAATGCTATGAAGGACACTATTAGGTCAACCGATAAAGTTGGAACATGGATAGAAATAAATTTAACAAGAAAGCTATAAGAAAATAATTAAAATCTTATTGAAGGACATAAAACAAGCCTTGGACAAATTGGAGAACACCGTCTTCCATGACAGGATGACTTACTGTCATAAAAATATGAATCTTTTAAAAATTATATAAATTAAATGCATTCCCAATGGATTATTGTTTTGGAACTTGATGAAATGATCTTAAAATTAATATGTCTGAGAATAGCCAAAAGTAGTTATGGAAAAGATCAGGGATGAAGGAATTGCCTGATCAGATATTCAGGCTTGCACAAATAGATCAGTGGGATGGAGTCCAGAAACCGGTCCCAGATGTTACGGAACTCTTATAGGACAAAGGTGGCATATTAGTCCACAGGAGAAAAAGATACAAACGGTGCTAACGTAACGGGTATCTACTTAGAAGATACCCACACCATAAACACAAATACATTCCAGGCACATAAAAAATTTAGTATCAAGCTACAAAATAAAAATTCCTGCCTTTCTCCCTGAATAGTTAAAAAGCCAAAAAGCAGGCCTGAGGAAGGAAGGTGGTTGAGAAGCACAGCAGCCCACCTGTAGTTAGTTACAGAGAGGAGGGACAAGTAATATATTGAGAATAATGGGAGATCCTTATTGTCAGCAAGGGGAGTTAGAAATATAGAAAGGAAAATAAGCTAAAATGAATGCTGTGGTGTTGGACCGGAATTGGGGGTTTCAGGGTGGACCCATAGTTTTCAAAAATGTATGGATACATTCTATATTTATTGAAATATAAATAAAATAGAGAAGTGAATGTACACGTTTCCTAGCTCTGTGCTAGCACACCTAGTATCCAAGTCTCGTTTCTATGTACCATTCTCTATTAAATGGAACCATTCTCATCCTCAGAGAAATGGCTGAGGCAGGGAAAGGGTAAGATGACCCTGGACCATCTTATACTAGAAGGTAAGAAAGTGGTTAAGCATGGTGGGGACGTGTCTAAAAGACACAGAAGCCGACTTGAAGGAGCTCACGCTGGCCAAGTCTGAGACAATTGGAGCATCGAAATAGTAATGATAGTAATCAATTACATCCCTTTGAATAAAATAGAAATCTGAGCCTCAGATGATATACATTTGAAAATAAATGAATGGGATGAAAAGAAACCTTCTTCTTACAATAGAATGCCAAGTAATAAATTCAGAAGAAATGATTTAATTAAAAAACCACCATCAGAATAAAAATTCAGGCAAGAAACATCAATGGGTGCTGAAATCCGTAGGTGAAAGTTGGATAAGGAATAGGATACTTACATACTGTCAGGGTATCTGCCCACAGAATATGTATAAATGAAAAGGAAAAAAGAACAAACTTACAGGGGAGAAACCTGGAGGTGCCACTCTCCCAGGGGACTCTTGCTGGGCTCAAACCTGTGACAGAAGGGTTTGCAGCTCTGCGAATTACTGAGGAAGACTCTGGCTTGGGTCCCTCCTTGTCCTGTGAAGAGGATGCCCCTCCGGCCGTGTAGATTGGGGGACCTTTGCAGGTGGGGGGAAGGAGGCTTGCCCAAGGTCTGAGGTCTGCAGCGCGGCTTGACGCCAAGACTTCTTTGGATTCTGCACCACGAGAGGGCGCCCAAGAGCAGAGAGAGCAAGAACTCGAAAAGCTGGTGAAATACAAGTCCTGGCTTTTTTTCCTCCTCACCCTGTGCGGCCCTGTGTCTCTCAGGCCTCATTTGTCTGTGGAGGTGATGGTGGACTGCTAACCTCAGGAGGAAAGTTGCTGGACAGAGCCCAGGACACAGTGGGCTCAGAAGAAGTCAGACAACAGGCCCAATACAAACCAGGCAGCGGGGAGATAAAAAGTGATAATTTTTATCTAGGTTTATGTGGGTTTACCTAGGTGAGGAGCCCTGGTGGAGCCGTGGTTAAATTGCTCCGCTGCTAACTGAAACCAGCCATTCCTCGGGAGAAAGATGTGGCAGTCTGCTTCCGTAAAGATTTACAGCCTTGGAGACCCTATGGGACAGTCCTACTCTGTCTTATAGGGTCCCTGTGTGTCAGAGTCGACTTGACAGCAATGAGTTTGGTGGTTTTTTGGTATGTAGGTGAAGGAGTCCCTGGGTGGTGCACACGGTTGATGCTTGGTTTCTAACCAAATGGTTGGCAGTTTGAGTGAAGGGGTCAGGTACATGGAGGACTAGGAAGTTCTTAGCAAGCCTGGCAGGACTTATACACAGGAGTGCTGGCCTTCAACGCCTCTTCTTCTGACCGTGCCCAGGGCAGGTTGGCGCTCCTCTTTGGAAATTGTCTTCAGAGCTGATGCACATTCTTTTGAAAGTTCTTTTTCCTTTAAGAGCATGGGAGCCACCCAAGACATTTGGAAGGACTGATTCGAGTCACAGAATGTAGGAGCTGGAAGAGCCTTTGGTAAAATGGTTCTCAAGATGTACAGCAAGGTCAGCACCGTCTGCGAATGTGTTAGAAATGCACATTCTCAGGCCCACCCCAGACCTGCTGAATCAGAAACTATGGCATCCCTGGGGCCCAGCAATCTGGGTTGTGACAAGTCCTCCAGGTGATTCTGACGCACCCTCAATTTTGGGAACCAACTGCTCTAGTGAAATCTCTCGGCACTACCCCAGACAGATGGATGTCAGTAACGCAGACTTCTCTTTAATGCTTGCAGTGACCTGTGCGAGAGTGCACGTGTGCGGCAGGGGAGACGTTACTACCTAATCCATCCTCACACAGCTCACTTGCTGGAAGCTCCATGATATCAACAGGAACCTGCCTTTGTTGTGACTTCCACCCACTGGTCCTGGTGCTGCCATCTGGCGTGACACAGGACAGCTCTGTCTCCTCTGTCAACCTGAAGGCCTCTCACAGATTTGAAGCTCTTTTTGGGTACTTCCTGATTATTCCCTTTTTTCAGGCAAAACCTCCCCATACCTACTCACCTTGCTTTTAGACCTTACTTCTGCTCGCAGCCCCCAGTTCTGGTCAGTGGACTTCCCCGGACCTATTCCAGTTTATCCGTTTATCTGTGTCCCCCAGAACTAAAAATTGAGCTGCAGAGTGGTCCGGCCCCACATGCATGTAGAGGAGCTGTGCCTTTATGAGATCACAGCTGGGGGTGTGGGCGTTTAATGATCTAGGGAGTCGGTTTTACACTCTACATATTAGTTTAGCCTTTTCTGGGTCACACACCCTGGAAAAGCAGATCAAACTGGACACTCTTCCCAGAAAAATACACACAGGCTTTCAGAGGTTTGCATACAGTTTTAAGGACCTTATTTTCCAGGATAAGAACGTCTGATCTACATCCCACTTTGGAGAGTGGTGTTTGGGGTCTTAAACGCTAGCAAGCGGCCATCTAAGATACATCAATTGGTCTCAACCCACCTGGAGTAAAGGAGAATGAAGAACACCAAAGACACAAGGTAAATATGAGCCCAAGACACAGAAAGGGCCACATAAACCAGAGACTCCATCAACTTGAGACCAGAAGAACTAGATGGTGCCCAGCTACCATGGATGACTGCCCTGACAGGGAACACAACAGAGAATCCTTGATGGAGCAGGAGAACAGTGGAATGCAGACCTCAAATTCTCATAAAAACACCAGACTTAATGGTCTGACTGAGACTGGAGGGACCCTAGAAATCGTGGCCCCCAGACCCTCTGTTAGTCTAAGACTGGAACCATTCCTGAAGCCAACTCTTCAGACAGGGATTGGACTGGACTATAAGACAGAAAATAACACAGATGAGGAGTGAGCTTCTTGGCTCAAGTAGACAAGTGAGACTATGTGGGCAGCTCCTGCCTGGAGGCGAGATGAGAAAACAGACTGGGACAGGAGTTGGTTGAGCGGACACGGGGAATACAGCGTGGAGAAGTGGAGTGTCATCACATTAGGTGGTGGGCAGTGAGGGTTGCATAGCAAGGTGTGTTTAAGTTTTTGTATGAGAGATTGACTTGAATTGTAAATTTTCATTTAAAACACACACATGAAAAAAAAGAGCCTCTGGTCTATGCAAAATTCTCCCTCCTCCTCCCAATTTTTCCATTTGGGTAGGGTGGGAGCAGGAAGTATAATTCTGTGATTCAAGGCAGGCAGCAGGTGGCGCTGTAGAGACAGAAATGTGACATTTTGCCCAAGCAACTCTTGAGTAGGGAAAGGGGTTGTAGGGCAGTGGAGAGGGATGCAGAGAGGTACTTTCTCCATCTCCTGAACTTATGAGACTATAAACTGCTGATTTCTTTCCTTCCCTCTGCAAGCCCAGAGTTCTCCAGGTGCCTCCACCACCCAGTAATTCAGCTCTGCAAAAGTTACAGGTGTATCCAATAACCACAAAACGATAGGTCCAGGGACCTCCAGTTTCCTAGTTGAGCCCTATATTTGAAGTTGAGAAAACGGAGGCCTGTGTAAGTACTGATCCCCCCAAAGTAACAGAGCAGGGGGCAAAGCTGGGACAAGACCGACTTCCTGACTCCCGGCCCATGTTCTTAATCATACCAAACCGGGTCCTATATGGACTGGTAGGTGAGGTAGGGAGTGTGGTGGGGAGGGTGAGGGGAGCATCAGAAGGCACTGATTTCCATCAGCATATTAGCATTTCTACATTCCAGGCAGAGCTGTTGGTAGCTCTTCTCAAGGAAGAATAATACAGTAAAACCTGCAAAAGCCCGAACCTGTGTAAGGCTGGAATCTGTCAGAGAAGGAAAACTCAAATCTTTTCCACTAAAACAAGCAATAGAAAAGTGGTAAGGCTGCACCCTGTCAAGGGTGTAAAACTTGCAAGACTCCAAAAAACAGGGTAGCCCCATTGAGTTCCGGCTCTCACAGGTTCCACCGTACACTTACCTGATTTGGTTCTCACGACAACCTTACTACCATTTAATAAATGAGGAAACTGGGGTTTGCCACCCTAGACTGATGACTCTCGAACTTCAGGGAGCATTAGGTCACCTAGAGGGCTGAGGCCCACCCCCAGAGTTTGAGTCCAACAGTCTAGGGTGTGGCTCAAGAATTTGTATTTCTCACAAGTTCCCAGGTGCTGCTGATCTTGACTAACTTGCTCAGGGCACAGGTAGCTCAGTAGAAAGGGCAGGATGGAGCTGGGATGGAAATTCAAGAAGTGTGAGTCAGGCTATCTAACCCCTGTGCAAACATGAGTGGTTACCTCAACCACACCTCCTCGCTGGGCAGCCCAGACACTGATGGGTGAAATAGCAATACCCCTGTGAACTTGGGACCTGATTTCCAGGAGTGAGTAAGTCTGATTTCTTTCATATAGTTGGCTCAGCTCTTGACAGGTCTAATGTGAACACTTATTCATTCATTCACCTCATTCATTTACTCACCTTCGTCTGAACAAACGTGTACAGGGTTCCTACTATGGGCTGGTGTTCAGTAAAAGCGCTGTGTGGTTGTAGCACAGAGGGCTAAGGAATAATGAAACACTGACCATGCCCCACAGGAGGGCACGGTGGGGTGGGGTGGGGTGGGGTGGGGGGGTGGGGTGGGGGGGGAACGTGTGGCCAGGTGGTAACCAAATGCCTGGATGGATGCTGCTCATAAGACTCATCTGTACAGGATGCTGAGGAAGGCCAGAGGACGGAGATCCTTGCTGTTCAGAGGCCTAAGGGAGGTTTCCAGGAGAAGGGGACCTCTCTCTCAGCTAGCCCCAGGGATGAGTCAGAGAGAGAGGATGAGGGATGGGCAGGCTAGGAGTCAGAGGGGAAAGTATGTGCAAAGGCGCAGAGACTTCAAATGGCAGCTCCAAACAGCCACAGGCTGGATTTCTATGTGGGGAGGGGGCAATGAGATGAGAGTGGAAAGGTGTAGGAACACTTATGGGCTTTATAAGGGGAGGCAATGGGAGCCTAAGTGAGTCTGAAACAGGAGAGTGAAGGGGTCAGGTCTGCATGGCTGCAGGGTGGGTAGAAAATGGGAGGGGGCCAGGCTGGGAGCCCAGAGGCCACTGCAGTGATAAGGTAGTGGAGGGGTGGGAAAGAGCTGACAGAACACCAGCACTGATACAGGTGGGGCCCAGAAAGACAGGAGTCAGGAGGGCACCAGGTTCCCAGTCTGCCTAGCTGGCGGGTGTTATAGATCCCACAAAATTATGTATTGTAAACCCTAACCTGTATGCCGTATGGAAATGGGCTGTCCTTGTTAGCTTAAAGAGACAGGATTAGTAGGGTGTGTCTTGAGTCGACCTCTTTTGAGATATAAAAGAGATTAAACAATCCAGAAGCAGAGATGGGGGAGGAGAGATGCCAAGCCATATGAAGATCACCCAGGAGCAGAAGCTCAAAAAGAGACAAGGACCTTCCTCCAGAGCCGACAGAGAGAGAGAAAGCCTTCGCCTAGAGCCAGCACCCTGAATTCAGACTTCCAGCCTCCTAAGCTGTGAGAAAATAAATTTCTGCTTCTCAAGGCTACCCATTTGTGGTATTTCTGTCACAGCACTAGATAACTAAGAAGTAGGGGTGGGAGGTTGGGAAGCTGGAATGGGTTGGTGGAGGGAGGCCAGCAGGGTGGTCCCATACTTTATGACTCAAGAATCCCCAACCTCAGGACTCGAAATGCTGGCAGTGTCTGCCAGGCTCCTACAGTTCCCCAGAGGCTACAACACAGACTCACACCCCATCCCATTCTATGAAGGCCGCTCGCCTCCCACCCACATGGCCAGCACCAAGACCAAGACATTACAAAGGCCTTTGACAGCCATCAAGCTCTGGAGAAGCGTTAGCTGGCATTGGCCTGCTCCTGTTCCTCTTTTCCCTTCAGCCTCCTTTAAAAGAAGACCTTGTGAGAGCCGTGGATGGGGAGAGTTCAGCCTTATGAGGGAGTTAGACACAACGTTTCTACTGATGAAGAAAAGGAGGCCCAACAGGCCCAGGATCCCCAGCCCCTTAGTGGTAGAAGCAGGTTTCCTAAGGCCTGGAGAGGGGCAGCCTCGGGTGGCTGGGAGACAGGCGGGGAAGGAGAACGTGAGGATGAAAGGGTGTTTAGAAAGAGCAGAACAGGTCACGTGGGGGGCAGTTTAGAGGAAATCCTGGTGGGGGGGGAGGGGAGCCCTGGGATTTGGCCTTGGTGGGAAATCTCACCCAGAGGAGGATGAGGCAGAAGGGTCTTACCTTGACGTGGTCCAGCACCACCAGGGGCCCGTTGACGCTGCACACGGTCTTGTAGGCTGGGGGAACGGCAGGATGGATGAAGGTCCGCCTGGTCCTATCTCACACCCAAACACACAGACCCTCTCTTACACACGCACACACACACACACACACACACACACAGAGGCATCCTGCCTTTCTGCCCCTACGCCTCCCGCCTCCTCCCCAGCCTGGGCCATCAGGGTCATTAGCTGTGACAGGGCCAGTCACCATTGCTGTAAGGGTCATGCCCCTGCCCACAGGGCCCCCGCAGCCCCGGACACCTGCAGGAGGCTGGGGAGGGCCAGCGAGGGCAGAGGCCTCCTTGGAGCACCACTCCCCCAGCTCCCAGCAGTGGCCTTTCTGGTCCCTAATGCTGCTTAACCCCCACTGTACCCTGTCCCTCCTTTCTGACTCACAACATTTGGAAAGCTTCTGGCCCCCAGCTGTGGCCAGGAACTGCCCTCCCCTGCTCCTCACCAGGACCAGGTTTCCCTCGTTCACCCCACACTCACTGAGCACTGTGTGGGGAGAGGGATGGGAGGGGTCACGGCACTGGTGAGAAAAACCAGACAGGGCCTCTGCTTTCAGGAACTTTCTCTAAATGCTGAGCCTTCTAGGTCCCAGGCTCACTGGGTGCCCAGTGAGGGAGGGAAAAGAGCTACAGGAAGGAGGAAGCAGAAGGTCCCACAGACCTGGAGAGACCTGCAAATAGGGAAGGAGTGCAGGTTACCCAGTGGAAGGATTTGGTTAGGTATCAAGAACACTTCCTAACTTCAGTGTTCGGTCTCTGATGGAAGAAGCCGTGGGCTGGCAGACAGGAAGCTGAGTTTTGGTTCTGCTAGGAGCTAACTGAGAGACCCTGGGATGGTTCCTCCCCCATAATCGTGGGACACCATAGCCCTTCCTTGAGGTTCTTGTGAGGCACCAATGAGACAGCTGAGATGAAGGAACTTGTCAATGGGAGATGGGAGGGCTATCTGTGAGGTCTCTGGATCCCTGACAAGCTGCAAGGACCTCAGAGAGGAGTGGTCCAACCCTTTGTCGCCCTCGAGGAAAATGGGGCCCAGAAGGGTGAAGAGCCTTGCCCAGGATCATACAAGGTCCCTGGGTGGTACAAAAGGTTTGTGCTCATTTATTAACCTAAAGGTTGGCAGTTTGAACCCACCCAGTGATGCCAGAGCCCACAGAAGAAAGACCTGGCGATTTGCTTCTGTAAAGATTACAGCCAAGAAAACCCTATGGAGCAGTTCTACTCTGTAATACATGTGGTCACCATGAGTCGGAATCAACTCTACAGCCATGGCTGTTTTTTTTTTTTAGAGTCATATAGTGGTGCAGTGGTTAAGAGCTCAGCTGCTAACCAAAAGGTCAGCAGTTCGAATCCACCAGCCGCTCCTTGGGAACCCTATGGGGCAGTATGGGGCAGTTCTACTATGGTCTATAGGGTTGCTATGAGTCAGAATTGACTCAAACCTAGTCTCAATCCACCCCAGGTCAGAGGGAAACTAAAAGCTCTTAATCCACACCCTTCCCAGGCTGGGACTCAATGGTCACACTCTTTATTTTTGTCTGATCTGAGTCCCTTTCACCTGACGTGGGCAAGAACACTGACTGGGCCAGATGATTCTTGTAAGAATCTTTGCAAGGATCCTCCAAGAGTAAGGATTGTTTGGAAAACTCAGGGGTACTTGGATGGGCACAAGAAGATAAGTCCTTGTGCTTTGGCTCAGAGCAGGGAACTCCTTCAATTTCCTGCTGTCAAGCCTACAGACCCACTTACCCCTGAGCCATCCTCTCTCCTCCTTCCTCCCTATTCAGATGAAGGAGGTGTCCTACCTCCCATCTTAGGCCAGTCCCTCGCCCGTGCCCTGGAGCCAGGTCTTAGAGACACTTCTTCCTGGGTAATTGCCAGTGCCTCTCTGGCTCTGTAGTCTTCCTGTCAAGCAAGAACAGGTATCTGATCTTAACAAACACTCCCTCAGCCTCGATCCTCCTCCAGCACCTGACCGATTTCTCTCCTTGCCTTCACTGCCCTTGGTCCCTGGTGGGAAAGGTGAAGAGCTAGGCTGTTAACCAAAAGGTCAGCAGTTCGAATCCATCAGCCACTTCTTGGAAGCCCTATGGGCTGTTCTACTCTGTCCTATAGGGTTGCTGTGAGTCAGAATCAACTCAATGGCAATGTTTTTTTTTTTTTTTCCCTTCACTCCCAGCTTCTTATAGGCATGCTCTCCAATTGCTCTCACCTTCCCCACTTTCCACTCACTCCTGCCCTCTCCAATCTGGCTTCCTCTCTCTAGACTTCCACTGGCCTCCAGAGGGCTAAATCCAGAGGCACCAGCACATTGAACCAGAGCCTGGGTGCACTCTCCCCTCGTAGCACTTGGGACCTTGGGACGTCTCACACTTCCCGCACCTCTCTGGCTACTCCTCAGTCTACTCTGAAGACGTGTCCACCTCTGTAAGACCTTCGGATGCTAGAAGACCTCAAGCTCAACCTCCGGTTTTCTCAGTTTTCTCTCCCTAGAAGAGCCTTCCTTCCTTCCCTGCACCATTCCTTCCTTCACATATATTTCTGGGCACTTCTTATGTACTCGGCTAGGCAAATAAAGAGTCCCTGAGTGGTGCAAATGGTCAGCACTATTGGCTGCTAACTGCAAGACTGGAGGTTTGAGTACACACAGAAGCACTTCAAAAGAAGTGTGTATATTTTCAACAACACCAAAGTGAAGAAATTTTATAAAAGAAAGAAAGGCCTGGCAAATCTACTTCCAAAATGTCAGCCATTGAAAACCCTACGGAGCACAGTTCTACTTTGTCACACATGGGGTCACCATGAGTTGCAGTCTACTCGATGGCAACTATTTTTTTTTAAGATAAATAAAAGGGAAATGAGACACGGAGCCTATAATCTAAAAGGGATAAAGGTAATTACAAACTTTGGTATGTGCTACGAGTGGAAAGAACAGGGTGAATGAGTGAGAAGGAGTGGGAGGACTAGACAGGGTGCCACTGGGATCCTTGCAAGAACCAAGAACCATTTGAGCTAAGGCTGCAAGCTCCAACAGTAATTATCCAGCCAGTCCATGAGTTGGGGAATGGGCACATTTGGCAGAAGTGAGGAGGCCCAGAGGTGAGAACGTCGGTGTCTTTGGGCACAGAAAGAAGAGCAGTATGGCTGGCGTGCATAGGATGCCTTCTGGGGTGCAGGAAGAAATACCAGCTCCATGAGAGTGGGGCTGTTGTCCACAGTGTTCATTGCTGACTCACCACCTCTTAGAATAAACCTGTTGCCATCCAGTTGATTCCAACTCATGGTGACCCCTTGAGTGTCTGAGTATGACTGTGCTCCTTGGGGTTTTCAATGGCTAACTTTTTGGAAGTAGATTGCTAGGTGTTTCTTTGGAAGACTTGGGTGGTGCAAACAGTTTAGACACTTGAGGGGTGGGAAATTCAAGTTTACCCAGGGGAGCCTTGAAAGAAGAGCTCTAGAATAACATATGGGAGGCATTCAGTAAATATTTGTTGGATGAATTATAGGAGGGCATGAACAGACCCCATCAACTCATTCCTGTATTTCCCACATCAGAACTGAGTCATTCCCTCACTACTTTGTCTACACCCCAAACAAAATAAGGGTCCCGCATTTGTCCCGTCTGAGAGGCTGCCCTGCTAGCTCCAGCTGCCCTCCCTGTGAAGCAGTGTGTGAAGAGGTGAGAGAGAGGATGCAGAGGGGTGTAGGCACAGGAAGACCCCCACGAAGGTGGGTAGGTGGCAGAGGCTCAGGCATCAACCTCCTCCATCACGGAAAAAAATCACCCAACAGCCAGCCACTCACTCCCTTTCTGCTCACACGGTATTTTTGACCAAAGTAGAACTGCTTGGAGGGGGCAGAGGGAGGGAGGAGAGGAGAAACAGAGGAAAGCCGGTAGTGAGGGTTGGGGCGGGGGAGAGGATGGGCACTGGGGCGGGGAGGGGCCCCATTTCAAACAGCCCCAGGAAGGGCAGGAGTCTTGCAGGCCCTGAAGAGAAAATGCCAGACCAGCCATAAGGGCTGAGATGGGGGAAGAAAACAGTGAACTCTGGGGTGAAAAGATGCTGAGTGGGTGGGCCAGGTGAGGAGGAGGGGGTGTGGAGGGAAGGAGCCAGAAAGCCCCAGGGGATCGTTTCCAATTCCGCCTAGGGGACAAACCTTTCGACTTCCTCCCTTCCTTCACAGCCTGCTCCCCCCATTTCACAGCTCCTGTCACAGGAAATCTGCGTTAGCCCTGACATCCAACAACTCTACCTCGGGGGGTGGTGCGCCTGAGGACCGGGGCGCAAGGCTGGGAACCGTGGAGGTGGCGCAAAGAAAGGAGGGGATCCCTCGCCCCGCCCCCCGCCTCGCACTGTCCCCAGGAGGCGGGGCTGGTCTGGGAGGAGCCAGGGGCCGCTGCGAAGTGCTGCCCTGAGCGCAGAGCAAGGCGGCCTGCAGGTCTCAATCCTACGCTGCGAGTCAGGGTGGAAGGTTAATGCCTCCCCCAGCCAAGGCCACACAGGCGGCCACAGTCAGGTCTCCCATCTCTTCTCACTAGCCTCATTTGTAAGCCGCCTTCCCAAGCTTCTAGAAAACACAGTGCCTGGCACTAGGGGGCCTTCATAAAGAGTCGCAGGATGAATGAACAACTCCACAGCCTGGACCCTTCCTGGTGGATCACGCACTGGTGTGCCGGTGTCTGTCTCAGCACGGACTATTCACATCCTTCAAGGCCTTGCTCTTGACCGACCAGTGCAGCCCACCAGTTCTCTCTCCCCTGAAGTCCCACCTCACAGTCTGTTTCTCAGTGATAACGGTGTGTCTCTGCCCTCAGACTAGACCACATCTCTTCCTAGAGGCCGTCCAGTTTGGACACAGCCAGTGTGGTGGCTGAGCAACCAAGGTGTCCTCGACTGGGAGCCAGGTCTTTTGTTGTACTCACTCCCAACCCTGATTGTGTCTGTTGCATGAAGTGGCAAGCAGAGGCCCAGATTACGGTCAGGATCCCAGCCCCTCCACTCTGGACAGACAAAGGGGGCATGCAGGAGGCAGGGGACTGAACCAGACAGAAGACCTCTGAGGGCATTCCCTCAGTGGGCCCTCTTTAGACTTTGCAGACACTCCCTCCAGCTGCCTGCCCACCTCCTCCCCATTGTCCTAGCTGACACTTTGGAGGGGCTGCAGGCCTGGCGGAGCCCCCTTGCTGTCCCCCCGCCTCCCTGTCAAAGGCTCAGCGGGAGCTCCTAAGCAGCGCACTAATTAGGGCCAGCCCAGCCACACCTGCAGCGTCCTGGGAGAGGGCTGAGACCAGCGCCCATGCTGTGAGGCCAGGATGGGGGCAAGCCCAGGGCAAGCAGGTCTGCACCTCCTCCCCATCCCTTCTGGAGGGATTAGGGGAGGGAGGGCAGGGGCTGGAAGGAGAGGGTTCTTAGAATCAGCTCCAGGCCCTGCTGGTTGGAAGGCTCTCAGTGTAACCTTCTCCTTTCAGTTGAGGAAATCAAGGGGGGCAGTGGTTTGGCACTCAAGCCCCTGGGGCACCTGACCTGGCTGCAACCCTCAACCAGGCCAGCAGCCCTTTCTTCCACAGCTTCAATTATGCTGTGCCCCAACCCCTAGGCTTGCATCATTTGCCCCCGGAGTTCAGATGCAGCCCCATGCCACCTCCCCACAGCTGGGATCCAAAGCCTTTAGGGAACAACTCCGGCTCCATGGGGGCAAAAAAAAGTTTGAAATGGATATTGGTCAGGGTTGAACAACATGATGAACATAATTTAATTTTTTAAAAAATTTAAAAAGATTCCTTCTTTCCCATTGTGAGTCACCCACATCCACTCTGACTCTATCCTGCCCCTCCTTCCTGGCCAGTTCCCTTCCTTAGCCGCTGCAGTCAAGTCACCCTTAATGCTGCAGGCTTGTTTAAACCATCTCCACCAAGAAGCCTGCTTAAATTGGCCTGAACTCACCACACCCATGGCTGAGTGGGCCCTGGGGACTGGAGCCAGCTGCCCCTATCTCCAGCCCTCCAGTCCCCCAGCTCTCCTTCCAGGCTCTATCTGTCCCTACACAAAGTTCTCCTGCCTGGAAGTGGTTAGAGTCCTACAGTAGAAGGCCAGACTAAGGGAGGAGGCAGAGAGAGACTCCCAGTAGGAGTCCTGCCTCCAGCAGACTGAGGGTCTGCAGCTCTGGGGAGTCCTTAAACCCTCCCTGGTCCTGTGCCTCTCTGCTTCCCAAGGAGAAAACTCTGTCACTTGAGGGGGTGGGTGCCGGAGGAGAAAAGTAGAAAGCTGCAGGTGCAGAAGCAAGCTTGGGGATGGGGAGCTGTCAGGGCCAGGATGGGGGTGGGCCCCTGGGTGTACCTCCTAAGGACCCACAGGGTGCAGCAAAAGCAAAGGTGATGGCCTTGGTCACTGCAATACCATCTTTAACAAAATCAGTGAGCAAAGTTCCCTGCACCAACCTTTGTCAGCTGTAAGGTGTGGACACATTTGCCTAGGAAGGGGCCACAGGAAGCCACCATCACAGGAGGGATGCAAACATGAGGGTACTGGTTCTAGCCTGGTCAAAACCTTCAGAGTGTTTCCCTTGTGCCAGCTTGTTGACTATAAACAGGGCTGGCTGGGAGGGAACTGGCTGGAGGCTGCTCCAGGCCTGGGAGTTCCTGCCTGGAGGAGGAGGCCTGTGGGAGAGAGAGGGCTGTGGGGTAAGTTTGTGCTCTGCAGGGTCCCTGGGTGTGCACATTATAGGAAGAAGGAGAGCGGAGCACAGAGGTCCAGATCCCACACCACACTTGGCTCACCAGCAGCTCTCCTGTTCCCCCAGGGGGACGAGTCTGGAGGGGTGGGCCAGCACACCGACACCTCAGCTCAGGCCCCCAGGCCTTGGCTGTGGAACCAAAACCAAACCCATTGCCATCGAGTCGATTCTGACTCACAGCCATCCTATAGGACAGAGTAGAACTGCCCCATAGGGCTTCCAAGGCTGTAATAATCTTTACGGAAGCAGACTGCTGACCTTCTGGTTAGCAGCCAAGCTCTCAACCATTGTGCCATCAGGGCTCCTTCTGTGGACCCAAGGGAGTCCCAAACCAAAAAGGCTGTGAAGTCAGTTCCAACTCTTGGAGACCCCATGTATGTCAGAGTAAGATTGTTAACCACAGGGTTTTCAGTGGCTGATTTTCTGGAAGTACATTGGCAGACCTTTCTTCTGAGGTGCCTCTGGGTGGACTCCAACTTCCAACCTTTCAGTTAGCAGCTGAGCAAGTTAACCATTTGCACCACCCAGGAGGCCCAGTCACTGCATCTGTCCATGCCTTGGTGACCTCAGCTTTGGCCTGGGGGAGAACCTATACCTCCCAGTCTCGCCCCATGGAATGCCCTGTAGGGAGGACTTCCTTGATAAACATGGTCCCACCCCACTCACACCTCTCCTTAGGTGGAATGTATCTCCACCCTCAGCACCTGCCTTGGGCCTCAGGAATGCCCCCCACCCCCACCCAGCTCTGCTTCAATGGGGGCTGGCCCACTCTTCTCTTGCTCTGTTCTCTGTGGCTATTGGCCCCCCACTGCAGACCCAGCTCCTGGCTGCCTTTCAGTTCACTCCACCTTCCCTGTTAGACCAGGTAGCTAAGAAGGGAGGAAAGGAAGAAGGGAGGGGTGGCCTGTGCTAGGCCTGCTTCCCCCACCACACACCCTGTTAGGAGCTTCTGGCTCTGGGGCTGGCCAGGCCGGTTTACCCAGAAAGCAGGGCAGTCGAGAACCTAAGAATGCACCAGACCTGGGAGTGTGACCTTGACAAGGTGAGATGGGGGCAGGGAAGGAACCCTCTTTGTCTTTTGGACCTTGCCCAGTTCTCTGCCCAGCTGCCTTTGTCCCCAGTAGTCCAGTCCCCCAACTCTCCTCCCAGGCTCTTTCTGTCTCTACACAAAGTTCTCCTGTCTGGAAGTGCTTAGAGTCCTGGAGTAGAAGGCCAGACTAAGGGAGGAGGGCAGAGTCCTGCCTCCAGTGTATACACTGGGGGCCTGTAGGCCCTCATCATAACAGGCATGAGCCACATTCAGGCCTGCTCCTCTGAGCCCTGCAAAGATCCCCTTAAGCACCCATGGGCACACACACACACCTACATGTGGACATTGGGCACTGGCCCTCACCCAGCTGTATGCACACATTTCCACACACATCCGTGTGACCTCACCTGATCACACATCACATGTGTTCTCATGAGCATGAGACATACTCACATCAGGTTTACGGCCCCAACCCAAGCACACACTCACCCTCATCCTGGGTGTATAAGTGTTCACACACTCTCGCACATTTCCTCACTCTGATCACACACACATTCGCACATATCTTCACCCAAGTGACGGTGGGTGCACCCCCCCCAGGTGCTTACCTTCACCCAATTGTACACTTTCCCTCAGAAGCCACACCTAACACACAACCATTGACCTGACACAGTGTCATCTATTTCCTTATCCAGAGAACACACACACACTCTAGGTAGTACACAGAGCACCCCAACTGTACGTCATCAAACACTTCCTCATGCTGAGCGCTCTTGATGTGCACACACAGACAATCAGGGGCAGGTGGGAGCTCTCTCCTAGCTTTGGCAGAAAGCTGAACTGGACTTGTGGTCTCAGTGCAGAAGGGTAAGTTCAGGGAGATGCCTCCCCTCCAGGGTAGCCTGGGCTGGGGAAAAGTCCCCAGACCTCCATCCCTCCAGCTGCACAAGCGGCCCCACCAAATCATGCCCACTGCACTTGGAGACCTAGAGCCCCTGGGTCTCAAGCCTTGGATTCTTCTTTCCTAAAGCCAAGAAGCATTGTCTGGGGCCTGGCAACCCACCCTCAGCTTTCCACTTCAACCTCACCAGCTGGGAGGTGTACTCACTGACGCGGGGGTGGGTGATGTAGTTGCGGGTGACCGCCTGCTTGTGCTTTCGGGTGGCACCCAGGTCGCAGCCACTGCCAGGGAGCCCCCCAGGCTTGCTGTCTAGCTTCGTGGCCATGGCACAGTGGTGGGCTGGGAGCTGAGTGCCTGAGCCCGTTGGTGGTGGCAGCTATAAAACTCCAGGCCCAGCTGGAGCTGGAGAGAGCCGCCTGGCCTGCCCCAGGCCACCCCTCCCTTCTCCTCTCACCGACCTCTCCTCCCCTCCCCCGTGTGGACTGTAAACAGGAAAGTTGGTGCTCTAGCTCTGAGCTCTTCACGACCAGCTCAGCTCTGTGGTGCAGGTGCCCTAGGTCTCCCCCAGCCAGCTTGGGTCTTCTTAAGTGTTTCTGTCTCATAATGTTAAAATCCCCCTGAAAGCCAGTGTGGTCTCTCTCCATCTGGTCTTAGGACCCTGTCTCATTTTACATTTCACCACCAGTAGGCCTGCCCCTGAGGTCAGCAGGCCCTGGCCGAGAGCACAAACAGAAGTCCAAGTAAGTTTAAGTATTTGGAGTTGAAAATTGAGCTATCAGAATGTAATCATCAAGGTTTCTGAATTATATGTGTGGAAGTATTGAACTGGTATTTTGTAGTGTATATTTCCACCACACACACACACACTATCTAGCTGTGTCCGCATGGAGGCCTGTGCTCCACCCAGGACCTTACCACTACTTCCCAGGAGCCCTCCTCACTCCCAGGTGGCTGAGATGGCTGTGCTCTGAGGGGCTCTAAGGCACTGTGGGCAGGGGAAGAAGAAGGCACAGGGGTAAGGCTGAATTTCTCTACCTCTGTCCTTGGCTGTTCTTCTGTCCCTAACCTGCATTGAACTTGAACTTGGTTTTCTCCCTCTGGAACTTCAGGTCTTCCCAACAGTCCCACATCCCCACATCTCTCCCTGATCTCCTCCCCATGCCTAGTTTCTGGCAGTCTGCCTTTTCCTGGGGTCCTCTCCTCACTATTCCCCTGCCTGCCCTCGCCCTATAACCTAATGCCCTTGTGCAAACTCCATCTTCATCTTTTTTTTTTTAGTATCAATTCAGGATCCTTTCCTGGCCAGCTTCAGTGCCACCTCCTACAGGGAGCCCACCTGGAATCCTTCAGCCCGCATGACCATCTGCCTGTTCCCTAGCTTCCAGATGGCTGCAGTGACCCCTCACCTTGGGTTTACCACACCTCTGATCTCTTTCCCATACCATGGCCTTTTGTAGAGGGCTCTCTTATTACCACCACTCATCTGTGGTCCCCAAAAGCTGGGCCTGTGTCTCCCCCTGATGGGAGACTTGGATCTCCTTAAGTCTTTCTGTCTTACAGTGTTGAAAACTCCCTGAGAACCAGGGTGGTCTCTCTCCTTCTGATCTTAGGACCCTGTCTCATCTCACCTTTCACCACCAGTAGGCCTGCCCCTGACATCAGCAGGCCCTGGCTGAGAGCACAAATGGAGGTCCACATATGTATAAATATTTGGAGTTAAAAATTGAGCCATCAGAATGTAATCATCAAGGTCACTGAATTATATGAGTAGAAATCATTGACTTGGCCAATATTTTGTTTGGTATGTTTTCACCACACACACACACACACACAGTCTATCTATGTCCATATTTGGGCCAGTATTCTACCCAGGACCTCACCACTGCTTCCCAGGAGCCCTCCTTATGGGTGGCTGAGGGAGCTGTGCTCTCCCCTGGGCCCACAGATGTGGCATGGGTCTGTAGGGGGCAAGGCAGGGTGAAGCTGCGTACTTGGGCCTGCCCAACCAGGTCTGCGCTGGGCACTCCCACAACTCATTTCAGACTCAGGATTTCCTGGTATTTCCACACACTTCCCAAAACTATACCACCTGGGCAGAGAGAAGCATAGACACACAATTTTCTGAGGATCCCGGGCTCCTAGCACCACATTTTGGGTGGCTCGGGGCAGCCAACTTGAAACCAAAGCATCGACTGTTTCCCAGGGCAGGTTGCTTTTCTTTCTCCCCACACAGTTGAAATCCAGCCCGTGCCCTCCCTCTTGCCTGAGGAGTCTGTTGCAGCCTCCAGCCTTTCTCCCAGTCCTCATTCTTCCAAAGAACTGTCTAGTAGAGGGCAGGAAGGACAGGGTTACTACAAAGGGGAGCTTGAGGAGATCTTTGTGGTGACCAACCGGTTCTGTATCCTAACTGCTGGGAGGGATGGTTACTGGAGTCTACATATGTGATAAAAATGACTTGGGACTGCACCCACCCACCCACCCACACCCACACACACACACACACACACACACACATACACACACACACTCGGTACCAGTGTTGGCTTCCTGGTTTGGGTATGGTACTATAGTAGACATAACCATTGAAGGAAACTGGATGAAGGCCACACAAAACCTGTCTGTACTACATTTGGAGGTTTCCCGTGATTGTATCATTATTTAAAAAATAAAAAGTTAAACAAAACTGTCTCTCTTGAGCAAAATAATTTAAAAAAACAAAAAAAGTTTCACCTGTGGTGTTTTTGATGGACAGACCCTTGAAAGCACATGGGGTCTTGCTTGGGGTTACCTTTGATGTCCTTTCTCCCTCCCTCTGGATTCTGGTCTTACCTTTCATCGTCACTCTCTTGAAGGACTTAAGTTTCCTTCTTCCAAGGATTTTTATATTTGAAAGAGGAGCTTGCAAAGGGCAATGCTTAACCAAAGAAGGCATCGGTGTTGATGTGGTGGGCCTTGGGATGCTTGGGTAGGCTATAATTTGTAGTGGGGGTCATGTGCCTGTCAACCCACACACGTGGGCATCCCAGTGCCCCCACAACTGTGAGCATGGTGCCTAGTTTCTGCCCTCTTTCAGTCAAGCTCCCCTGACTCAGCCCATTTTTCTCCCCACTGAGGACAGAGAGGGTTGACGCTGAGTGGTGCAGTGGGGGCTATTTCCCTTCTTGTCACCATTTTTCCTTTTATTTCAGTGAGATACACGCACACAGCACTCGCACACACAAGCTGCAGAACCAAGGCCATTTGGTCGAGAGTCTCTGAGCCGGAGGGAGGGTGGGGGAGGGCATGTGGCTGCCACCCCCCCTTTGCCTCCAGGGGCCTGCTCAGTGTGGGCCTGGGCCTCGACTGCTGGGGCCCGGGAGGCTGGGGTGGTGCTGTGCTCGGGGACTCGGTGTCAAATAGGGGTGGTAGGCTTAAGTGTTAGCTTTCTTGCTGCCAGGGCTGCCTACTTTCTGTTCTAGCCGGCTGTAGGGCTCAAAGGCTGAGGAGCCCAGTTCGTACCCAGCAGGCAGGTCCAGGAGCGGGGCCGCAGAAAAGCAGAGGGGCGGCGGAGAGGGCAGCAGTGGGGGGGACGTCGAGGCCGCAGTCAGCTGGTTGAGGCGCAGGGAGGAGTTCCTGGGGTCACCCGAGGAGATGCCCCTATGGCTAGCGGACAGGACTGGCAAGCTGGGGGTCAGTGCCAGGAGGCCTGGGGCCCTGGGCACAGAGAGCAGGCGGCCCTGCTCCAGCAGCTGCAGGATGTTGGAGGTGGCGAAGGCCTCAGAGGTGGAGGACGCCCGCTTCTCCAGGTCTCTGCTCTGGTCTTTCTTCTGCTTGGTGCGGCGGTTCTGGAACCAGACCTTCACCTTGGGGCAGAGGGTGGGCAAGGGGTTGTCAGGAGGAAGGGGGAGGGGCAAGGCAAGAGGGGATGCAGGGAGAGAAAGCAAGGAAGCAAAAGGGCAGAGTCCAGAGCAGAGGGAAGGAGGGGGTAAAGGAAAGTAGGGGCAGGTAGAGGAGACAGGAGGGAAGGGCAAGGGCCAAGGGAAGAGTCAGTGGACAGGGGAGAGGGGAGTGGTGGAGCAAGGAGGAGGGAGAGGGGAAGAAGAGCAATAGATTGTCATTAAAGTCCTCCCACAACCCATCTGCTCTGGGTAAACTGATGAGGGACCCTGGATCCCCAAATTGTGGATCCCCCCCACCTCTGCTAAGCTGGGTCTGGCCTAGGATGGAGGAATGGATTGGCAGATGGACAGTGGAAGTTCCACCCTGGCCCACACACCCTATGCCACACACTGTCTCTTCTTAGCCAAGTTCACGGCTTCAGCCACCATTATTTGGTACAATTCCCACCTCTACCTCAGGCCCAAGGCTCTGACTGAGTTCCAGGCCATGTATCCAACCCTCTGTTAGACATCTCCCCATAGATGTCTCAAAAACACTGAAACTCCACACACACAAACCAAGCTCAGATGGCCTCCTCTGGCCTGGGGCCTCTCCCAGATGCCCTCTTTCATCATGGACACCTCCAGCCACCAAAGCAGAAACCTGGGGGGACCCGCAGAGCCTCCTTCGGGCCTCCTGCACACTCCCACTTCCCAGTGCAGACCTGGTTCTCCTCCTGTGACGTCTCCTGCGTGGACCACCACAGCAGTCTGTACAGCAGGGCCTCCCAACCCTGGCTATCCCCCCATGAGAACCACCTGGGGAGCTTAAACTGCTAACTCAGACCTAACCCTCGACCAGTCGGCTCAGAACGGTGATGGGTGGACTCGGATACTAGTGCTTTTAAAAGCTCACCTGATGATTCCAAGGAGAGCGAACCACTGCTCAAAGGGTCTCTCGGCAGCAGGTCTGAACTCTAACATCCATAGGGCCAAAGGCAAGAGGAAACATGGGGGGTTCTGGGTCCCGGCCCACCCTGGCTCCAGCCACACTGTGTGGACCTTGCTAGCATGGATGGGCACTTCGGTGCATGTCAAAGCTCTGTTCTCACTCTGCAAACAGCGCCCCTCACCCCTTCTTGGGTCTCGGGATGTGAATAATGGCTGTATGGTCTCTTGGCAGGACTGACCTGGAGAAGGGCCCAGGCAGGTGCTTGAAGCAGACTCTGGGACACTTGGCAGGGAATTCTGGAACCTGGGTACTTGGGGTATTGTCCAGGAGGTGGGGCACCACCTTCTGGTGGGCATGGCCCTTTGGTCCTGCAGTCTTCCCTCCATGGGTAGGAGCACCACCAGAGCGGCACCAGACCCAGGATCCAGACCAGGATGGGACCATGTCTACCTCCAATCATGGCCCCTCTTCTCCCCTCCCCTGCCCCCACCTGTGGAGTGAGCTCTCTCTAATCCAGTGGGATCTTGCCATCCCTCTGTTTGAACTTCAGCAGCCCCCTTGTGCCCCATCAGCTTTAAAGACCAAGCTTCTTAATGTGCTAATAACTGTAGCAGGATGTGGCAGGGTGTTGGGGGGACTTCCAATGGCCACACACTCAAAGCTGGGGACAAAGAGGTCCCAAGTACCTCCTATAGAGGGCCATCAAGAACAAACCAGAGACCTTTGTCAGGGCCTATGAGAAAAGGCAGCACTAGCCCTGCTGGCACCACCCAGCACCCAGCACTCCAACCCTCTTCCTGGTCCCCATGAGAAAAGGGGGACCAGGAGGGGAGCTTGCTGGTCAGCCCTGTGGAAGTGCAGTGTGGATGGCGACAGGAGGGTCCCTCTCCTTTCTGAGGGGGTTGCCTCCCCCACAGAAGGCAAGTGCAGGGTGCTGAAAGAGTCACTGTAGGGACTGGACATGCCTGCGAGAAGAAGAGACTACCGTTCACTCTCTGGCTGGAACACTTGTCAAGTCACACATCTGCAGGCCCACATCACTGGTGCCACCATTGGAACATGTAGACTTGTGTCCCCAGGGGCACAGAGGCTGGCTCTGCCTCTCACCTGGAGAACAAAGAGGGCTGGCTGCTGGCAGAGCCGACTGCACCAACAGGAACATGGAATACAGGGCCTGAAAGAAAGGCTGGGCAGGCCTCCTTGCTTCCCTCTAGCTTTCAGAAAACGTTAAGAGTCCACAAGGCCCGTGGCTCCTTCACATGGAGAGGTGTGAAGAGGAGGCACCTTGCCAGGGTGAGAATCATCAGCCGAGCTATGCTGCCTGGGGCCTGGGGTGATGCTGAACAGTGCCACCAGAAACCATGGCCACCTATAGGAGCAACCACTCCTCCAGCAAAGGGCTCCAGAACAGCCAGGCCTGGGTGCCTCCCCAGCCTTCCCTCAGAAGGGGCCCAGTGATTTAAAAAAGATCTCTGCTTCCCTAACTGCCACCGCCCTAACCCCAACCCTGGAGGAGGTAGCTGATGGTGGGGAGCAGGTGGCTCCAGCAGATCACACTGCCCTCTGGAGGTTGCAATGGGAGGTGTTAAAACGTGCATGTGCTCCTTGCCCTTGCAAGCTCCACCCCCAACCCCGCCCCAGCCCTGTGTCAGGCCTATTTGCGTCGGAAGGGGAGGAGAAGATACGATTTTAAACACACATGAGTTTGGTGCTTTAGAGGGGATTACATTGAGTTTCAATAACCAAAAGTGTCTAGAACATTCTGGGATCTACTTGAGATTGAGCGATTGATTCACTCATTAGTTCGACAAATGTGCGTTGAGTGCTCACTATGTGCCAGGCACCGTTCTAGGCTTGGGGGACCAGCAGTGAGCAAAGCAGAGCAGATGCTCGCCATATGGAGCGGACAGACAGTGTAATGTGGGAGACAGGCAATAGACAAGAAATGAAGGCAGACTCGTATACCTGCTGGAAATCCTGGTGGCGCAGTGGCTAAGAGCTAACTAGGGCTGCTAACCAAAAGCTCGGCAGTCCGAATCCACCAGGTGCTCCTTGGAAACCCTATGGGGCAATTCTACAGCGTCCTATAGGGTTGCTATGAGTTGGGATCGACTCTATGGCAACGGGTTTTTTTGTTTGTTTTATACCTGTCAGGTGGCAATAAGTGCTTTGAGCAGTGTTTCTCAATATATTTGTGGTGAGGAACCACTTTTTAAAGTTTCCATTCTGTTGTAAAGTACAATTAAAATGAATTATTAGAAAAATTGCTTTATACATTTCAAAATCCTCTCTATTTTTGTCCCTAATTTGTCACGGATGTCTAAGAGTTTGTGGGCTGGCACTGGTCCGAGGGACACACTCTGAGGGAACTGTTTTAGAGAAATGTGCCATGGTAAGGGGGGAGCAGCAGGAGGCAGTGACCATTTATTAATGGTGGCACTTGAAGGCGATATTGTAAGGCACAGGAAAAGAAGACTCAAAAAAAAATATTTTTTTTTTGGAAAGAAGAAAACACTTCTGTTTGTCACTCTTGGAATTTAATCACTCAATGACGCCATCTCACCAGATCCTTGGCGATCCTGGGTCTGCAGGTGGTGGCATCCTTTTCCCTTGCATGAACTCCTCCTGGCCTCTTTGCCTGGCTAGCACTTACCCCTCTTAGGACCTCATGCCAGGCACTACCTCTAGGAACCCCTGTACCTCAGTTTCCTCATCTCTAAAATGGGGAAGAGAATATCTAAGCCATTGTGGGGATTCATTTAAAAGATCCATGTAAAGGGCTCGGCGTCATGCCTAACCCGCGTTAAATGTGAGTTACTATTTTTTATCTCACGTTCTCGGCTCCTAGCTCAGAACTAGGGGGAGAAGGCAAACACAGAAGTAGTGGTTCCTGCCTTCAGGAAGCTGCTGGTCTAGTCAGGAGGCAGCACTAGCACTCCAAGCACTCAGAGGGCAGCTGGGTACAAAGACAGTGGCAGTAGCAAGGGGTGTGACCCAATGCAGAATAAGCGACTTTTACAAGGTGGTCTTCCACACATCCTGTCCTTTGTTCCGCTCTGGGCTGTGGGCTGGCTCTGGCCTGGGGAGTCTCCTGTGAGGATGGGTCTGGAAGGGGAGAGAGGAAATGGAGGCAGGTGGAACAGGGCCCGGGTACTGGCACACTCATTTTGGGAACACTTTCGGGCTGGATCAGGGATTCTCCATCCTGGTGCACACTGGAATTACTTGGGGACTTTTTTCTAAACCCCAATGCCCAGTCCCCATTCCACACCCATTACACCAGAATTTCTAGGGGGTGGGGCCTAGGCACCTATATATGTATATATGTATTTAAAGCTCCAGTTCTACTCTGTCCTATAGGGTTGCTATGAGTCGGAATCGACTGGACGGCAGTGGTTTTATTTAAAACTCTGTGGGTGATTCAAATGTGCTGCTGGCCTTGCAAACTCTGGAGGCAGATGCTGGAGCTGCAAGGGTGGGAGTGAGAAGACCTGCCTGCCTGCACTCCCCTCCCGCAATGGATCCCACAGTCCCTAAGGGATTCATTCCTATGGCTCAGGAAAACAGAAGACAAACTAAGGGAGAGATAGGCTTGATAGGCTCGATGCCCTCTGAACTTGTCCTTCCTCCTCCTGAGAGCCTTCAGGTCCATCTCAGGGGTCACCGTCATGACTACTCTCCCACAAGTCTGTTACTCCCCAGTCTTCTCAACTCAGTAAATAGGATCACCATTCACCCATTTGTCTGAATCCAAACCACTTCCCTTTCCCTCACCCTGGGCATAGAATCCGTGAGCAACCCACGGGAGTTCTATCTCCGAAACAGAGCACATCTCAGACCAGTCCACCTCCACCCTCCTCTGCGTTAGTAGCCCCTAACTGGTCCACTCTTGCCCCCATGATCCAGAGGGTAGCCCAAGTGGTCTCTGTAAAATGTCTATCATCTTATGTGACCCTCCCTCTGATGCCTTACTATGGCCTCTGAGCACTACATGATCTGTCTCTACCTTCCCTTCCACCGTCCAAGCTCCAGCCGTGCAGGCCTTCTGATACTTCTAGAACATTCTATGTCAGTTCCCTTCCTCTGGGTCTTCACAGTTACCCTCTGCCTTGACCTCTTTTCCTCTGGTTCATCATCTGGCTGTCTCTTTCTCATCATTTAGGCCTCCATTCAATGTCATCTCCTTAAGGAGGCCTTTTCTGACCTCCCCAATATAAGTTACCTCCTTCTAGTCTGTATCATATCACCCTGTGTGGTGGTTTGAATTCTGTCCCCCCAGAATATGTGTTGAATCCCTGGCTCTTGTACCAATGGATGGGATCCTATTTGGAAATAGGGGTTTTTCTTTCGTTATGTTAATGAGGTCATACTAGTATAAGGTAGATCTTAAACCTAGTCAGACTTCTGAGTTATAAAAAGACCAGCATAGACACAGACACATGCAAGGGGACGAGGAAAACAGATGATGGAGACATGTACCTACAAGCCCAGAAACGGCAAGGATTGACGGTTGCTAGAAGCTGAAAAGGAGCCCTGTTAGCACAACGGTTAAGCACTCGGCTGCCATTTGGTTGGTGGTTCAAACACACCAGCCACTGTGCAAGAGAAAGACGTGGCAATCTGCTTCTGTAATGATTACAGCCTTGGAAACCCTATGGGGCAGTTTTACTTTGTCCTAGAAGGTCATTGGAAACCCCGGTGGCACAGTAGTTAACAGTTCGGCTGCTAACCAAAAGGTCAGCAGTTTGAATCCACCAAGCGCTTCTTGGAAACCCTATGGGGCAGTTCTGCTCTATCCTATAGGGTCACTATGAGTCGGAATTGCCTCGATGGCAACGGGTTTGGTTTGGGTTTTTATCAGGTCACTATGAGTAGGAATCAACTCAAGCACATCCAACAACAACAGAAGTTGAAATAGACAAAGAAGGACTTCCCCTTAGAACCACACCCTGAGTTTGAACTTCCAGTCTTTTGAGCTGTGAAAAAATAAATTCCTGTTCTTTAAAAGTTTTACACTTGTGGTATTTCTGTTATGGCGGTACTACATAACTAACATTCCCTGTTTTGTCTCCTTCATAGCACTTAACAGTCTCTGAAATGCAGTCATTTGTCTCTCTCTCCATAGAATGTAAACTGTATGAGGGCAGGTACTCCCTATTTTGTTCTCTGCTGTATCCCCAGTGCCTATAACATACCTGGTAAAGAGTAGGCACTCAGTAATATTTTTGAACAAAAGTATGCATGAATATACTGAGGATTCCACAGAGTTCTAGCTGTGTAACCTCAGGAAAGTTAATGAACCTCTCTGAGGCTTAGGGATAATAAAAAAAATAGTACCCATAAAGCCATCTTTTCAAAAAGATTAAATGAATTAATGAATGTGTCTGGCACTTGGAACATAGAAGATGCTGAATAAACCATAACTATGATTATTTATTTATTTATTTTATTGTTGTTATGGGTCCAGGATTAAAGTTGAGAGATAAATTGAAAAATAGACACAGCCTCCGCCCTTGAGAAATGGCTAGTCAGATGACAGAGGTAAGACATGGACGTTAAATACCAAATTTCCAGCTTGGCCACCCGCATTGGCCCAAGCTGGACCCTCAGGAAGTACAGGCAGGGAAGTTGGTGTGGGTAGCTTTCCACTGTGGGATTTGAGGTGCTTGCAGGACATCTGAGTGAACAACTGAGTTTCCTGACAGAATCCTGGCTGGAGGTAGAGACATGGGAAAGGAGAAGGTTGAAACCACAGAGTTTTGTTTGGCAGAAAAGAGCAGAAGATGAAGGAAGGTCAGCTAGTGAAGAAGGCGGGTGCGGGGCTGGATCCAAGGTCCTGAGGAAGGGCCAGGTAGGGTACGGGAACCAAGGAGTCTCTAAGAAATATGAGACTTCCAGAGATTTTATTACTGGCAGAAACATAAACCCTCAGCCATTCTCTGGCAGGCAGGTGTAGGTAAACCATGCTCTGTTCAAATGTCAGAGAGGATGCTCCAAAGAGTGGTTGTAAAACCCTGGATTTGCAGAGTACCCTCTGGAAAGGACTTGCTGGAGAGGCAGGCAAAGGCATCCAGCCTGGTCCCTTCCCCAGCAAAATCATAAAAGGGAAAAAAAGAAGTTCACGTAGAGCTGCTTTAAAACTTGAGCAGGTTATTTAATTTCTCTGGGCCTTAGTTTCCTTCTCTTTAAAGCAGAATAATAAAGACCCATACCACACAGTTGTGGTGAGGGTTGAGTGAGTTAGAACACCCCAAGGCCTTAGCATAGTGCCTGGTATGTAGGGGGCCCTCTATAAATATTAGCTGTGTGTTAGCTATATTATCTGAAAACCTCCAGGACTGGGGACAGAGAATGAGAGTGGCTGGTAAGCAGTAACAGGTAAGTTGAGGGTTCCTTGCGGGCTCACTGTGTGCCCCGCTGTGTGCTGGGTGACCCAAGGAGGCCAGAAGAGGAAATGTGGCCTTGACGCATTCTTGTCTTTGGGAAGTGCATTTTGATTGGTGCCTCGTGGGCGCGCGCGCGCGCACACACACACACACTCCACAAGGCAGCCACTGGGAAAGGTCTCCTGGGAAGATGTCAAGAAGCCTTAAGGGAGGCTTCCTGTGACAGGAGGGGCTTGGGCTTAACCTCCAAGTGCAGGTAAATGTAGGGCACATGGTGAAGATGGGGTGGGAGAATGAGGTAGCAGGGGCATCTCAGGTAACCTTGGAGAGCAAAGTTTCTGGGCAGAGATTAGGGCCAAAACTAGGTGAGGCAGAGAACGATTAGGACAAACAGAAGAGGCAGGTATTGCAGGGTGACTCTGAGGAGTCCTGGCTGCCTCCACTCTGCTTGAACTTCAGGGTTTGAGGGTGTCTCCCTGATTCCCTCCAGCCACTGTAGCCACCCGCCCTCCCCCACCGCCCCCATCTCTAAGCATAAGCCTGCTTTCCAGCCATCCTGGCCGAGCCCAGATGGATGGAGGGCAGGCTGCCCCAGGTCATCTGCTGGGTTGTTTGGGGAGCTATAAAGCAGCTGAGGAAACAGGTGGAGATAACCTGTTCCTGCAGGTCACAGCAGCTCTCCACCAAGCTTGCCCTCCCGGCCTTCCCCTCCTCCTCACCGCCTTCTCTGCCCCACTCAGAGCTGTTTGTTTACCCCAGGAGAAGCCTGCTCACCCTGCAAAGGGAGCAGCACATCCAGGCACATCTATCCACGCCCCACTACCTGGCGTATAGTTGGGCTGGACGGTGTCCTGTTAGTGTGATTTGAGGAGCCGGAGGAATTCTGAGGAGGGAAGCCGTGCAATCCTGACTGAATGGAAGGGTGACAGCAGACGTCACACTGAGAGGTCTTTCACAGACCCTCTAGCAGCTTCTCCAGGAAGGGAGGACCAAGCACCCTATGCCAGCCTCTCTGCTTCTTTACCCTCTTTCTCTCCTCTTCCCTTTATACATCTTGTTTTGGCCATTGTTTGAACTAAAACTATTGATTGATCCCCCCGCTTATGTGAGATGATATTACAAGAGCTGTAGCTAAACTCAGGGTCTCTTGGTTATTCTTTGGCAAATGCAAGAAAGATCACCTATAAATATGTCACACTGCTCATCCAAATCCTGGCTCTGGAATTTATTGGTCATAAGTCTGGACGAGATACTTAACCTCTCCTCATTTATAATATAGAGATAATACTGGTCCCTACATCAGAGAGCTGGTGGAAGGGATTAAGTGAATTAAAAAAAATAATAAAAACCATGTACAAAACACTTAGAGCAGTGCCTGGCACGTTGTAAGTACCAAGGTAAGTACTGGGTGGTGCGAAAAGTTCACACATTCGGCTGCTAACCCGGAGGTGCCTCAGGAGAAAGGCCTGGTGACCTACTTCCAAAAAACCGGTCACTGAAAACCTTAGGGATCACAGTTACACTCTGACACACGTGACGACACCATGAGTTGGCATCAACTTGAAAGCAACCGAGGTGGTGGTTAAGTATTATTTTATCATCATCACCATGGAACCCTATCACCAGCTTGAAATGCCTCGTTCACAGAGAGTAGGTGTTCAGTTTACAGAAGAAGTCTTTTCCTTTGGGTTGACCATATTATTGTTAAAATGCCAAGCCTTTCCTATGTAAAGAGGGTGTTAAGGGCTCTCCTCTCTGACAAGAGGGATTAAAGCACACTTGGATGAAGGGAGGGTGGTGGAGGGTTGGAAAGGATGCAGAAGGAGGAATCAAGAAATTTCTAGATCATTTTTGTAAAGTCCGATCTCCTTCCAGAATCTTTGCTCCCAGCAAACCAACCCCTCACCATCCCTTCCTACAGGCTCCCCCCACATGCCAAGACTCCTCTCAGGCACTCTGTCATGGATTGAATGGTGTTCCCCCCAAAATATGTGTCAACTTGGTTAGGCCATGATTCCCAGTTTTATGTGGTTGTTCTCCATTTTGTGATTGTAATTTTATGTCGAGAGGATTAGGGTGGGATTGTAACACCACCCTTACTCAGGTCACCTCCCTGATCCAATGTAAAGGGAGTTTCCCTGGGGTGTGGCCTGCACCAGCTTTTACCTCTCAAGAGATAAAAGGAAAGGGAAACAAGCAGAGAATTGGAGACCTCCTGCTGCCAAGAAAGTAGCACCAGGAGCAGAGCGCGTCCTTTGGATCCAGGGTCCCTGCACCTGAGAAACTCCTCCACCATGGGAAGATTGAGGACAAAGACCTTCCTCCACAGCCGACAGAAAGAAGAAAGCCTTTTCCTGGTGCCAACACCCTGAATTTGGACTTGTAACCTACTAGACTGTGAGAAAATAAATTTCTCTTTGTTAAAGCCATCCACTTGTATCTCTGTTATAGCAGCACTAGATGACTAAGACACTCTCTCCATCTTGAATTCCCCCCTTCATTTCTCTAGCCTTTTCCCGTCTTCTACCCAGGGTACCTGACACATCTGGAAGGCCGCTTATTGGCATTTGCCCACTCTCTCCTTCTGACGCTGTATTTATATGCTCTAGGTTGCCTGTAGCTTTAAGTCCTCTCCCCATGCAACTGTTGGAACTCCCCCAGCAGCTGGGGACTCCCCATAGCAACCCATGGCCTCACACCCCACGGGCTACCTGGGCTGCCAGGGCAGGGTGGGGTGGCTTGGCCCTCTTACCTGGGTCTCGGAGAGGTTCAGCTGGCGGGCCAGCTCAGTGCGCTCCCGGCCCACCACATACTGGCAGCGCTGGAACTCCATCTCCAGGCGGTACAGCTGCTCGGCCGTGAAGGATGTGCGGGTCCGCTTGGGCCGGTCCAGGTCCAGGCCCTTGGGGAGGACAATTTCCCGAATGGTTCCTTTGGCATCTGCAGGGGCCACGAAGGGAGCCAGGTTAGTTCACTAGCTAAGGAGTCAGGTGCGTTAGTAAGAGGTAGTACGATCTAATAGGGAGCTCCTTAGGCCTGGTCCTGGCTGTCTCACCTCTGACAAGTTGCTCACCTTCTCTGGGCCCAGCTTCCTCAACCACCCAGTGTAGGATATTGTATCTAATGGGTATTGGTGTGTGAACCAAAAACCAGTGCCGTCAAGTGGATTCCAACTCATGATGCCTCCACGCGTGTCAGAGTAGAATTGTGCCCCATAGGGTTTTCAGTAGCTGAGTTTTCAGAAGTAGATTGCCAGGCCTTTCTTCCAAAGTGCCTCTGGGTAGACTGGAATCTCCAACCTTTTGGTTAGCAGCCAGCACATTAACAATTTGCACCACCCAGGAACTCCATATGCGTATGAATAGGCCTCAATACAAATGGCAGGTCTGCCATCATGGCCTGGGCAGAGAGAACTCAGTCTGGCCACCCCAGGATTCTGTATGGAATAAATGGAAAGAGATATGGCAAGTCCCAAGGGCTAAAGAAAACACTTGGGTTAGAATTGAGTGGGATAAATCAAGGAATGCTTACTAGAGGAGATGTTCAGAGTTAGGTCCTCAGCCCTTTGTGTGTGTGTGTGTGTGTGTGTGTGTGTGTGAACATACTGCTTCAAAGACCCTCCTGCGGTCATGACGAGGCAAGCTGCTGAGGGGTGCAGGATATACTGGGGAGCTGGTGTCCAAGAAGGAGCCCAAGGATAATTGCCACCCCACCAGGCTGCTCAGAGTACCTTCTAGAAGGAGGACTTCTGCACTCTCCAGGTACCTGGTCCTAACAGCAGGGCCTCCCTCCTGGGCTCTGGACCAGTGCCTTCCATGTGCAGTGTCTCCAGTACTTTGGAGCTCACTTAGGAGAGGAAGAAGGCCCCATAACCTACATTCCCCAGATATTCCCACTTACAGAATTCAACGGCAACAACAAAACATCCAGCAAAAGTAAAATACTGGGGGAGGGGGTAATATATACACATCAGTTTTAGCTATAGGTTTAGAGATGATCTATGCTTGAACCACACACACTGATGGTTTGAAATCTAGTTATTAGAAAAGCTCAGGTCAAAAATTAGACTGTGAAATAGACATCATGATATTTTGTAGGAATGACCAAACCATTCCCAACAAATATTGTGAATAACGATGAAGCTGAACTAAGAGAATTGGCCATTCAATAGGAAGAAGAGTAGCAACAGAAAACTCTACCAACTCAAGGCAGCCCTGATTAGGTACAAGTAACAAATCAACCCTCGACAGCTGCAGAAATTCTAGGGGGTCTGTGCAGCTGGGGTTTGGAGCATGGTCAGTAGTGTTGGCCGTGGCTGCTCACGCATTAGTCATAATAATAGCTGACACTTCCCTGGTGCTTGCTGCGTGCCAGGCACTGTTTTAAGTTCTTTAAGCTTCCTGATGTCTCAATGAAGTTGGAACTAGTATTATCTCCATTGTATAGATGAGGAAATCAAGGACAAAAGTTTCAGTTACTTGAGGTCACATTGACAGTCTTCAATAAACTCTAGAAACACCCTCTTTCTATTTCATGGATACCCTCTTTTAGTAACCTTTAATCATTCAATTGATAGATTATAACGAAGAGAATGAAAAGCAAAGATGTCACCTTGAAGACTAAGGTGCGCCTGACCCAAGCCATGGTATTTTCAATCACATCATATGCATGTGAAAGTTGGGCAATGAATATGGAAGACCAAAGAAGAATTGGCGCCTTTGAGTTGTGGTGTTTGGTGAAGAATATTGAATATACCATGGACTACCAAAAGAACGAGCTAATCTGTTTTGAAAGAAGTAAAACCAGAAAACTCTTTAAAAGCAAGGATGGCGAGACTGCCTCTTACATACCTTGGACATGTTGTCAGGAGGGATCAGTCCCTGGAGAAAGACATCACACTTGGTAACGTACAGGGTCAGCAGAAAAGAGGAACACCCTCAACGAGATAGATTGACCCAGTGGCTGCAACAATGGGCTCGAGCATAACAGTGATTGTAAGGATGGCACAGGACTGGGCAGTGTTTTGTCCTGTGGTACATAGGGGCTCTACGAGTCAGAACCAACTAGACAGCACCTAACCACAACAACAACAATGAAGAAGACTTTGATCATGGGTAAAAATGGAACCTTCTGGACCGGTTCACCACTCTCCTAGAAGATGTACGAAAGGGGCTGCATTTGGAATGCGCTCTGTCTGCCAAGAGGCCCGTTCCTACTTTTTGAATCCCTGATTGGAAAGTGAATTTGAGACCCCTCCCTCAAAATACCCCACACTGTGATTGATCAAGGTTGACTGTTCTACTTCCGTCCAGTGCCAGTTAATGCTCACTGCTCCAAGATTCTCTCTTGCTCCTCATGGGTTCTGAGCTCGCTAGTCCTGGCTCTGATTGCAGAGGTTTTCAACACTTTCACATGCACAGTCGACTGTCAGGGAGAAGGTCAGTCGGGGTGGGGGGGATACAGTCACTGTTCAGGGGTGGCCTTCTCTCCGAGGGGGGTCCTCACGGTTGGGGCCCTGGGCAGAGCACATCTAATGGAGATGGACCCTGCTCTTAGGAGAGTCGATGGGAGCCACAGGCCTTTTGAGGGATCTTAAGCTCCCCCACCCCACTTATTTCTATATTAAAGAAAGGTGGGGTAATATCTGTGGCCCTATTGTGCCTGGGTTCCTTTGCTCGTGTTTCACCATTTCCAACTGTGAGACCAGACTCAACTTCCTCAGAACACCCCATGTAAGTCCATTTCCAAAGTCATTGGAGACAGATGTAGATTTTATGAAAGTTTCTTTGCGACGGGGTGTGGGCAGAAGAAAGGGTGGTGGAAAATTAGTATCCTTTCCCTAATCAACCTCTTGGAGTCCACTCTAAAGCTCTACTGAGGTCAAACTGTACAAGGGCCCCATCCTTGTCTCTTCGTAGAAGGGTTCAGAGGAGCAGTCCCACCTCAGGGAGCAACCAAGGTAGGTTTTCTCCCTCAGGATCAGTGGAGGCAGGAGCTACATAAGAAAGGCAAACTTAGACCTGCCCGCCAGATACCAAAATATACCATACAAACAAGCACATGAAAAGATATTCAATACCACTCGTCTTTAGGGGAATGCAAATCAAAATCACAATGAGATACAACTAAAACCCCAAACCAAACCCACTGCCGTGGAGTCGATTTCGACTCATAGCAACCCTGCTGGCATAGTGGTTAAGTGCTACGGCTGCTAACCAATAGGTCAGCAGCAGTTCAAATCCTCCAGGCGCTCTTTGGAAACTCTATGGGGCAGTTCTACTCTGTCCTACAGGGTTGCTATGAGGAGATACAACTACACACCTGTTAAACCAAACCCAAAACACACCTATTAGAATTGTTAAAATTAAAAATGCGGGCAGTACCAAATGCTGGCGAGGGTGCGGAGAAACTGGATCTCTCATACATTGCTGGTGGGAATGTAAGATGGTACAGCCACTCTGGAAATCAGTCTGGGAGATTCTTAAAAAGTTAAACTTAATTCTTAACATACAACCCAGAGATCACACTCCTGGGCGTTTATCCTAAAGAAATGAAATCTATGTTCACCAAAAAAACCTACATACAAATGCTTATAGCAGCTTAATTTGTAATAACCAAAAAAAAAAAAAAAAATGGAGACAAACAAAATGTCCTTCCTTAGGTGAATGGTTAGACCAACTGCAGTGTGGCCATATCATGGGATACTACTTAGCAATAAGAAGGAACGACTACTGATACAGGCAACAACTTGAAGACTCTCCAGGGATTATGCTGAGTGAAAAAAAGCTAATCCTCAAAGGTTACATACTGTGTGATTCTGCTTATGTAACATTGTCAAGATGATAAAGTTACAAAGATGGAGAACAGCTTAGTGGCTGCCAGGAGTTGAGGGAGGAGAGACAATGTGATTAAAAAAAAAAAAAAAAAGGTAGCACAAGAAAGTTCCATTGGTGATGAAATAGTTCTATATTTTGATTGTGGTTGTGGTTATATTAATCTATAAATGTGATAAAACGTCATAGAACTACATGTAAATAAATAAATGAGTATATGCAGAAACGGGTGAACTCTGAGGAAGGTCTGAGAAGTGCTGCGTGGGTAGCTGGTCTGAAGGACAGTGTCCTTCTAACTTGTGAGCTCTGACCCAGCTCCGGTGGCTACGGTAAGAGAGAGAGTGCCACGTGGGTGCTAGTGGCGACGGGGAAATGGGAAGGTGAGGACTGGATCAATCAGCACATTTTGGGAACTGGGTTCATGTTGATCCTTACCATGCAGTTGGCAATGAAGGTGAGATTTGCCCCTTACTTAACACAGTAAAGAAATGTTAAAACACTTAAAAGAGACAAAGAAATAATAACTAACATGTATAAACTGCACCTACAAATGGTTTCTTTAAAAGTGAAATAGCCTAGTAGAAAAATGGTCAAATAATTTAACTGAGCCATTCATAGAAAAAGCCGTCAAATGGCCAATAACATGAAAAGATGAGCAGAACTCTACAGAAATCAGGATTAGTGCAAGTTCAAGCAACAATGGAAAGTAATTTCTCTCCCATCAGATTGGAAAGACATTACTAGAAGATATAAATAATACAGCAATGATGCACCATGGAAGAATCACATTCTAATACCTTGTCGGTAGGACCATAAGCCATCGCAACATTTCTGGCTGTATTTGTCAAGATTAAAGATGCGTATATACTTTGCCCCAGCAATTTCATTTTAGTAGGTATTTATCCTAGCAAAACAATGGCTCATGTGCTTCAAGGTATATATCAAAAGGATGTTTGTTGTAGCATAGTTCAAAACATTAAAAATTTGAAAGCATCCTCAAAGTTGCCCACAAAGGAGATGGTTGAAAAAATTATGATACCATCATACTGTAAAATACCGTGTAGCAATTAAAAAGAATGAGGCAATATCTATATGAACTGACACTAAGTGAAAAAAAAAGTTACGGAATAATATATTTAATACTATTGCATTTATGTTAGCACCAACAATGGACTCAAACACAGCAACAATAATGAAGATGGCACAGGACTGGGCAAGGTTTTGTTCATTACACATAAGGTCACCATGAATTGGAGCCAACTCAATTGCAACTAATAACTACACCATTTCATTTATGTAAATGAAAATGATATTATATATTTAAATATTCTTGGCTGTAATCTTTATGGACAGAGCCTTGGTACTTAGTAAGTACCTACTATGTGCCGAGTGGAAACCCTGGTGGTGTAGTGGTTAAGAGCTATGGCTGCTTACCGAAAGGTTGGCAGTTCAAATCCACCAGGCGCTCCTTGGAAACTCTATGGGGCAGTCCTACTCTATCCTATAGGGTCACTATGAGTCGGAATCGACTGGACGGCAACGGGTTTTTGGTTTATGTGCCGAGTACTGTTCCAGTGTCTGGAGACGGAGAAATAAGCAATATTGACAAGATTCCTGTTCTCATAGACTATGAATTTGGGTAGAGGGACAGATAATAAACAAATCTTAAAACTGAATATTTAAGGTAATGATAAATGCTGGGCGGAGAGTAAAACAAGATAAGGGGTTATTACTGCCCCCCTCAAAATAATAAACCAACAACCATCGTGTGCGTGTGGGGTGGGGAGGAACGGATGCTGTTTTATCTAGGGCAGTCAGAGAAGACCATGCATCAAAATCAAGTTAGTGCATAAATCACTGATGCCCTTCACCAAGTGCTTCCTACTGTGCTTCCAAGCACATGGTGGGTGGCATTTTTCTGCCTCTTTTGTAATTAAATATGACCACACGATTTGCTTTAGCTAAGACCAAGGGCTGTGTGTCACTTTCAGGTGAACATTTTGAAAGCCAGTTCATAATTCTTTCCCCCGCCCCCCAGTGGTGGTCCTAAAAGCAGGAGTCAAGTTGGAGCTTCGTCAGCCTGGGTTTCCAAGTACCAGGGTGAGCCTCTGCCCACCAGTGATGGACTTCTCTTGTGAGTGAGAAATGCACTGTGCTTTGTTAAACCTCTAAGATCTGGGGGCGTTTATCCCTGAAGCAAAGCCTAGCCTGTTCTCACTGACACAGCACCCTTCTCTGAATTGCTCCTTCTCTGGGTGGAACCTGGGGGAAAGCACCAGGAAGGAGAAACAGCTTTCTTGCCAGGGCCTCCTTGGCAGTAGCACCTGGTAGAGTGAAAGCGCTTGAGTCTAAATGGATTGACTCCTGGGAGTATGGGGGTGGAAGGAGGGGAGGGAGGTGAATTCTGCTCAAAGAACCTTTGTCTTGGGGGAGGCGGTAACTCCTGGTCTGGTAACAGTTAGCTTATGTTCCAACCTCCAGAATCAAGTATTTCCCACCCTGGTATCTCTCTCAGGTCCCTGGGTGCCACAAACAGTTTGTGCTCAACTAGTAAGCTAAAGTTTGGCAGTTCTAACCCATCCAGCAGCACCATGGAAGAAAGGCCTGGAGATCTGCTTCCATAAAGATTACCAAAAACACCAAACCTGTTGCTGTCAAAATGCCTCATAGGGTTTCCAAGGAGGGCTGATGGATTTGAACTGCCGACCTTTTGGTTAGCAGCCATAGCTCTTAACCACTGTGGCACCAAGGCTCCTTCTATAGAGATTACAGTCAAGAAAATCCTGCGGAGCAGTTCTACTCTGTAACAAATGGGGCTGCTACGAGTCTGAATCAACTCAATGGCAATGGGTTTGTGTTTGTTGGTTTGGATACCTCTCCCAACAGGCCCCCACCTCTTAGTCCAGGTGAGTCCATGCACAACAAGGTGTTCATGCGCTGACTTCTAAGTGTGGACCTTCCTGCCGTAATCTACAAATACAATGAGATTGTATAAAAATTCTTAGTGAGATTGCAGAAATGGAAAAACCAATCCTCAACTTTACATGGAAAGGTAAGAGGCCCAAATACCTAATGTTGAAAGAGAAGAACAAAGCAGGAGGACTCACACTTCCTGATGTTAAAATATATTATGCAGCTACGGTAATCAAAACAGCCTGGTACTGGTATAAAAATATACATACAGACCAATGCAATAGAATGGAGATTCCAGAAATAAACCCACACATCTATGGTCCACTGATTTTTTTTTAATAATATTTTGTTTTTTAGTGAAAGTTTACACAGAAAATGACGTCTCCATTTGACAATATCTAAACTATTATTCAGTGATATTAGTTACAATGTGTCGACATTCTCTTTCCCTGTCTCCTTAACGTCTCTGCTTTAGAGTAACTGTTGACCTTTTGGTCTCAGGTAGATGATTTTTTAATGTAGCACCATACTCACGGATAATGTTTTGTATTCTGTATGCCAATCTGTTATTTCGCTAAAAGGCGACCTCGGGGATAGCTTCTGTTCAAGGTTTAAAAAAGATCTCAGGGTGATAGTCTCAGGGAATCCTCTAGACTCAACTGGTTTAGTAAATTTGCTTCTTAAGAATTTGAGCTCTGTCCTGCATTTTTTCCCCATCCTATCAGGGTCCATCTATCGTGGCCCTGATCAGAATGGTCAGTAGTGGTAGCCAAGCACCACCTAGTTCTTCTGGTCAGCTGATTTTTGGCAAGGGTGCTAAGCCTATTTGTTGGGGAAAAAGAGTCTCTTCAATAAATGGTGCGGGGAAAACTGAATTTCCACATGCAGAAAAATGAAACAGGATCCATGCCCACACCATACACATACAAAAATAAAAAAAAATTCAAAATGGATTAAGGACCTAAATGTGCAAACTAAAGCCATAAATTTTTTTAAGAAGAAAATACAGGGCCAATGCTTTTGAGCCTTGCTTTTAACAATAGATTATCTAATATAATAACAAAAGCACAAACAGCAAAAGACAAAATAAATAAATGGGCCTTATAAAAATTAAAAACTTTTGCTCATCAAAAGATTTTACAAAAAAAAGTGAAAAGACAAGCTACCAACTGGGAGAATATCTTTGGAAACCATATATCTGATAAGACTTTAATAACCAATATATGTATAAAACTTTGACAATGTAACAACAAAGAAACAACCCAATCGTAAAGCGGGCAAAGGACTTGAATAGACATTTTATCAAAGGGGACATTCAAATGGCCACCAAACACATGAAAAGATGCTCAACGTCACTAGCCATCCGAGACGCAAATCAAACCCACAACAAGATACCATTTCACTACCACTAGGATGTGTATAAGGTCGCTATGAGTTGGAATCAATTCAGTGGCAATGGGTGGGTTGGTTGGTTGGTTAGCATAGCTACGACTGAAAAAAGAAAAAAACTAACAAGTGTTGGTGGGAATGCAAAATAGTACAGCCATTGTGGAAAACAGTGTGGTGGTTCCTCAAAAAACCAAAAAAAGAACTACCATATGACCCAGCAATACCACTCCTAGATATATACCCAAAAGTCTTGAAGGCTGAGACTCAAACAGGTACTTGTACACCTATGTTCGTTGCAGCACTGTTCACAATAGCTAAGTACTGGAAATAACCTAAATGCCCATCAACAAATGAATGCATAAACAAAATGTGGTAAACACATACAATGGAATGCTACTCAGTCAGTAGGAGAAATGAAATCTTGATACATGCTACAGTATGGATGGAGACTGAAGACATTATGCTGAGTGAAATCAGTCAATCACAAAAGGTCAAATATTGTATGACCTCACTTATATAAAAAGACAAGAAAGGCAAATGCACAGAGAACAAAGTTTGTCAGTGGTTACCAGGGGTGGGAGGGAGGGGGGAGGGGGCTATTGCTTATGGAGTACTGAGTTTTGGTTTATGGTGTTGGAAAAGCCACACTGATTAAGGGTAGGGTTGCATAGCTGATTATTGTAATTGCTGTCAATAAGTGGTAAAACCACCTGTAAAAAGTTGAATTGACAAAAGTTGTGTGATAGACATATTTACAAAAAAAAAAAAGTAGCTGCTGAGGCTGCTATATACAGCCAAATACCTCATGGGATTTAGTTCCTTGGTTTGGAGGTTTAGGGTCATGGTTTTGTGGACATTCCAGTTAATTGGAGTGATACCATGTTTAGTACTTTTGTTCTACTTCCTAGCTCACTGCGTAGTGCCTGGGGTCTTAAAAGTTTGCAAGGCTCCATCCAAAGCACAACAATTGTTCTCCACATGCCTGGAACAACAGAGGAAGAAGAAAAGTCAGGAATAGGAGAAGGAAATGCTCAAGGAAATGGGTATGTTGCTAATTGCCTCCATGAACAACTGACTCCTTTGCCAGGAGGCTAGAAGAACTGGATGGTGCATGGGTACCATCAATGAACATTTTGATTAAGGATTCTAGAGAAGAATACTGATCAAAAGGGTGGGAAATGCAGAACAGCATTTCAAATTCTCATGGAATCCAGGTTTTCTGGAACCATGGAGGCTAGATGAACCTGAATTAATCCTTAAATCTTAAGCCAAAAATTAACCCTGAAGTCTTCTTAAAACCGATCAGTGGTTTAGCTTAACTAGTAAAGAACGTCTACCTTGAGTATTGTGCTCTTTTGAGATCTATCTATATGGAATCAAAGTGACAACAGCAAATCAAAAGATTAGACAGGAACCTTGGGGACTGTGAGTTTATGTCAACAGGAAACAACTCAGAAAAGGAGGGTGAGAATGGCTGCACAACTCCAAAAATGTAATTAATATCTCTGAATTATAAACGTAGAAATTGTTGAATTGGTCTACGTTTTGCTGTGTATATTCTCAGTGACAAAAATAAAATAAATTACTTTAAAAAATGGAAGAACAGCTAAGGAAAAAATGTTAAGGAATAAGAAGGAAATACTTGCATTACGAGATGTCACTCTGAAGATTAAGGTGCGCCTGACCCAGGCCATGGTATTTTCAATCGCATCACATGCATGTGAAAGCTGGACAATGAATAAGGAAGACCGAAGAAGAGTTGACGCCTTTGAATTGTGGTGTTGGCGAGGAATATTGAATATACCACGGACTGCCAGAAGAATGAATAAATCTGTCTTGGAAGGAGTACAACCAGAATCCTCCTTAGAAGCAAGGATGGCAAGACTGCGTCTTTCATACTTTGGACATGTTGTCAGGAGGGATCAGTCCCTGGAGAAGGACATCATGCTTGGCAGAGTCCAGGGTCAGCGGAAAAGAGGAAGACCCTCAACGAGGTGGATTGACACAGTGGCTGCAACAATGAGCTCAAGCATAACAATGATTGTAAGGATGGCGCAGGACTGGGCAGTGTTTCGTTCTGTTGCGGATAGGGTTGCTATGAGTTGGAACCGACTCAATGGCATCTAACAACAACAACTTGCATTACCACACACACACAAAATTACAGATGTACAGTAACTAAAACAGCACGATGCTGGCAAAACCCACGCATGTATGGAGGTTTAGTATGTTCTAAAGATGACATTTCAAATCAGTTGGGGGGAAAGGCTGGATTATTAAAGAAATGTTTTTTGGACAATTTGCTCAACATTTGGAATAAAGTAATTTATCTCCGTGCAGGCAAAAATAAACACAAGATGTATTTAAAAATTAAATGTAAAAAATACAGCTCTAAAAATTAAAGAAAAAATAAAAGGACTTTTTAAAAAAAGAAAAATAAATAACAGACTTGAATACTCAGAAATAAAATCTCCTGCAATTGAAAGACAAATGACAGAATGGAAGAAAATATTCATGAAACACGTATAACAGAGTCTGATGTCTAGTACCTGCACAGCTTCTATAGAACAATGATTTAAGCAATCCAGTGGGAAAATGGAAAAGTTATACAAAAGGGTCATTCAGAGAAGAAGATATAAAAATGGTTAATAAAAAAAAAAAATGAAGCCAGACGAAACCGGCTAAATAAAAGTTGGATCAACAATGAGATGTTGTGTGTGCTTGTGTGTATGTGTCTCTGATACCTTATCTATTAGACTGTGTCTTAGTCATCTAGTGCTGCTATAACAGAAATACCAAAAGTGGATGGCTTTAGCAAACAGAAGTTTATTTCCTCACAGTTTGGGAGGCTAGAAGTCCAAAATCAGAGCTCTGGCTCTAGTGGAGGTTTTTCTCTTTCTGTCCGCTCTGGAGGAAGGTCTTTGTCTCTTCAGCTTCTGCTTCCGGTTCCTTGGAGATCTCCCTGCGTCTTGGCATCTCTCTTACCCCGTCTCTGCTCTGCTCTCTTGTTTAATCTCTTTTATGTCTCGAAAGAGATTGACTCAAAATACACCCTACACTAATCCTGCTTCATTAACATAACAAAGACAACCCACTGCCAAATGGGATTATACCCACAGGCATAGAGATTAGGATTTACAACCCATATTTTTGGGGGGACATAATTGAATCCATAACAGACTGGGAAAATTGTTCTGGCAAAGGGAAGGTGAAATAGATTTTCTCAGGACTTGTTAGTAAGAATATAAATTGATGCAAAATAAATTTGGGGGGGGGAGGACAATTTCATAGTTCCTAGCTAAATTTAAAACGCAGTCTATTTGTCCTAGAAATTTTACAGAGGTTTCTAGTCCAGAGAAATATCGATATACTGTTTGTAGGATAGTTTATAAGACCAAAAAAAAAGGGAAAAGTTAAACGTTTATCAATAGGAGTATCTTGATAAATCCTAGTATAGCCCTGCTTTGGACAACTATGTAGACATTAGAAAGAATGAAGTATTTTCTACATGTACAAATCATCTGGACGGATGTCCATTACATATCGCTAACTGAAAACAGTGTGTATAAATCCGTGTTTATTTAAAAAAAAAAAAGAGTACAACCCAATTCTGTGCACATGCACATGCGCGCCCAGGAACAAACCTGGCAAGATTAACCCCTCACTCTCCGGGTCCCTGTGGGCGATGGAAGCCAGCCGCCGAGGGAGAATTTCTCACATCTTACTTTGTGGACCTCTTTATTATTTGGTTCGTTGCAAAGACTATGTATGACTTCTGTAACGAAAACTTTTTAAAGAATATTATAGAGGAGTCTACATAAAAATATTTTTATCTGGGGATAAGAAAGACTTTTCTGATCAAGAATTAACACCTAGAAGTCCAAAAGGAAACAACTGTTAGATGTGATTACAATTAAATTTGGGTTTAGAATTAAAAAAAATCTCAGAAGCAAAGTTAAAAAAAAAAAAAAAAGACCTCTGGAATAGCTTCAAGACCTGCCACAGAAAAAAAGGGCTTCCTTTGGGTTTGGGTTTTTTCCCTGTTATGTAAATAGCTTTTAAACCTGTAAGAATGTAAGAAAACAATGGAGAATCCCTTAGAGAAAAGGGCTAAATACCTGAGTAAATAATTCACAGAAGAGGAAATAAAAACTGAAGAATAAATATATGAAAATATGCTTGACCTCACTAGCAATTAAAAATGGTAGTAAAAAATAGTTTTTCACTTTACACAATTTCACTTTAAAAGATGAACACATTCTGGGTTGGGAGGATGTGAAGATATGGCCTGTTCATATACTATTGCTGGCAGCATGAATTGGTAGGACATTTTTGGCATGCAATGTGAAAATATCTGTCATGATTTTCTGCTCATCAAAAGGGTCTCGGTTCAAACCCACCCAGCAGCTACACAGGAGAAAGACCTGGCAATCTGCTCCAGTAAAGATTGCAGCCTAGAAAACCCTATGGGGGCAGTTCTGCTCTTTCACATGGGGTCCTGATGGGTCGAAAATCCACTCCACAGCGCCTAACAACAGCAGTGATAATTTTAAGTGCACACGTGAATTTCAAAATTTTCCTTCTAGAAATTTATTTCATTATTATATTCATACTAGGTGTATGTCAAATGATGCTTATTATTGTAAACATTTTAATATGAGAAATTTCAAACACATACAAAAGTAGAGAGATAGTATAATGAGCCCCATATACCTATCCTCCAACTTTAACAACTATAAACTCAGGATCAATCCTATTTTGTCTACAGCCCGTAATTTTAAGCAAATTCCAAACATATAATTTCATCCATAAATATTTCTATATGTATTTCTAAAAGAAAGGATCCTTAAAAAAATTAACCACAATACTATTATCACAACCAAAAATTAACATAATTCCTTAATATGATACACTGTTTTCACATTTTTCAGACTGTCTCATAAATAAGACTAAAACACACATACACTTATTTGTTCAAATTAGGATACCGAGGTGTTCACTGCAGCATTGTTTATAATCGTTTTAAAATTAGGAACAACCTAAATATTCATCAATAGGGAACTGGTGAAAGAAATTATGTTTATATAGTGGAATATGATGCAGTTGTTCAAAGGTGAGGTATTTCTAGAAAGATTGATTAAATTAAAAAAAAGCACTTTGCAAAAAAAGACATCTCATTTTTTGCAATATGTAACTTACATATTTGTGTTTTTCTATCACAAAGGAAAATTTGGGAGGTTACATCCTGGGAGGGAAACGTATTGTGTAGGGGAAATGAGAGATTTTTCTTTCTATGTTCACATAACATGGCAAAACAGCATACATTGCTTTTATACTAAAAAAAGATACTTTCCCGCTTCAGAAAACAAAAAAGACACCATCAACAAAATTAAAAGAAATTACAATCTAAAGAAAAATTTGCAACATGTATTGAAAGCAACGGATTACTACCCATAATACAGAGTTTCTACAAATCAATAAAGAAAAGGATATTTGAAAATTAGATGGGTGAAAGGCAATGAATTGATAAAGAACAAAAGAAGAAGTGCAACTGGCCAATGACCATGAAAAGATTCTCACCTTCCCTAACAATCAAGGAGGTAAAAATTAAAATGCCAGTTACGTAGTATTTATCACCTGTAGGATTGGCAAAGGTGAAAAAGATACATATTCAATGTGGGGAGAGGGCATAGATGGGGTATAAATTATTAAACTTCCCTCCACCCTGAGCAATTCGACAATATTTACCAAAACATAAGGTGAGAACTGTGATGGCAAGATAGGAGTGCAAATCGTTATAATCTGATGCAGGGCAATTTGGAATTACCTTCAAAATTAAAAACACAGATATCTTTTGACCCAATAATTACACTTTTAGGAATTTTCTGACCTTTGTGGGAATGACCAAGGTGCAAGGTCATTTATTGCAGCATTGTAGGTAATAGCAACAGATAGCAATCACACCACATGTCCACCAATAGGACAGCAGCTACGTACATGAAGTCCGTGTAAATGGAAAATACGATGCACTTGTAAAACACAGAAACAAGAAGTTCTTTACAGCCCAAGATATATTAAGTAAAAATAGCACAGTGCAGAAAAAGATTTGGAGATGCCACCAACTGAGTAGAAAAATAAAATGAAGAAAAAATAATATCGCTGCACTGACTTGCATATGCATAAAAATTACCTGGAAGGACATAGTAGAAAGCAGTAACAATGGTTGCCTTTGAGATGGGTGAGAACTGGGCGGTGGGGGACAAGAACTGAGAGATAATTCACTCTTCCTTAAAAAAAAAAAAAACACCTTTGTTTTTGTTTAAATCATATGAATTACCTATTATAAAATTAAATGAAAAACAAAAAATCAAGTGTGTGTAAACCTTTTGAGGCAGTAATTCCATGCAAGAAATTTATCCAGTAGAAATACTCAAAGAAGTGCGCAAAGACCCAGGCCCTGGGAGTTCCTTTCACAGTATCTAGAATAAAGAAAAACAACTGGAACGCCCTTCCAGAGATTAAGGGAATTAGGCTTTCCCCAACCAACGGAACACTCTAGAGTCACGGAATGAGCAAGAGCTGAAAAAGATGATCGTTGCGGGTTAAGTTCTTAAAAACGTAAATTGCAAGTCTATAGGATACCGCTACTTATGTTAATATGTTCGTCTAGGAACGTGGGAAAATCGCCTGGAAGGACCCACCCGGACCTGGGAACCGTGACTGTTCCTGCGGCGCCTCCGTTGCTTTCTGTTTTGCTTTTACTTGGAGCACGCAGTATTTTTTTTTTTAATAAACTATCAAAGAGCTCCGATGGCACAGTGCTTAAAGCAGGGGCGAAAACACTGGGCTGCTAACCAAAAGGTCGACAGTTTGAACCCACTGGCCCCTCTGGGGAGAAGGATGGGGCAGTCGGCTCAGTCAAGACTCACAGCCTTGGAAATCCTATGGGGTAGCTCCAGTCAGTCACATGGGGTCGCCATGAATCACTATCTACAGGAAGGCGCCCAACAACTATTTGTCTTTGTCGCGTTGCTCCCCGGGAGACCCGGTCCTCGGTTTGGGGTGGGGATGTCTTCCGCCCGCCCGGCCCTGGCGCGATGGACCCGCGGTGGGGCAGCAGGAGCGAGCCAGCGGACGAGCCGAGGCCCACGTCGCGCCCTCGGGACCCACGCTCCGTGCGCAACCCAGAGCAAACCGCGGCTCCGATTCCTCCATTGCGCCAAGCTCCAGGCGTGGGCTGGAGGCCTGGGAGGTGAGGGGAGCGAAGAGCGCAGATATAAATACGAGTTATTTCTCTCAACCCTCTGGCCGGCTTTGCTGGTGGAACCTCACACCCAGGAGCTGAAGAGAGCCTGGAAACTCACTACCGACGTTGCGGTTCCTGCGCTCCCCACGACCCCCCACTCCAGCCCCATCCTGCGGATCCAGTTACCAATGAAACAGCTAGATCGGAAATTTTTCAAATTTGATATTTCAGTGGCTCCCAAAGTTGCGGATTTCCACAAACAAAATTCCAAAAATATGGTGGTGATAGTTTATCCCTTAACGAATATTCTATCCTTTCCCTTCACCGCCATTACATGAAACGAAAGACATTGTGACGTCAAAAAATAAAAATGTCAACTCAGAGCAGACATTCTTGCTGGGAAGGGCTTTAGCCGCCTCAGAAATACACATACAAGCCATATTGACTGTGTTGGCTCCTTTCGTTCCTTCGGCAACTATTTATTGCTTCTTTGAAACCCCCTGGGGCTGTTCTCCTTTGCCCTACTGGGTCGCTGAGTTGGAATCGACTAGATCGCAACGTTTTTTTTGGGGGGGGGGTTACCGTGTGCTAAATTCACATCGGGGAGATCAGGTGAATTTGGCGCACACGATGACCGCCTCCCACGTGGTCATCAAGCAGCACTAAGGGCACCTGGCTGGGGCACCCGTCTCTTGTAACCTCAGCGCCGACAACTCTCCCCAGCCGTTCCTTCCCCGCCGGATCCGCAACCACGCACACGGCATGTCAAAGACAGTCTCTTGGCTGGAAAGCTGTGTGCCGGCAGCTCCAGCCCAGGGTCGTCTAGCATACAGTTGTTGTTCTTAAGTGCCCTCAAGTTGGTTCCGACTCACAGAGACCCATGCACAACAGAACGAAACACTGCCTGGTCCTGTGCCAGCCTCACAATCTTTGCTGTATTTGAGCCCATTGTTGCAGCCACTCTGTCAATCCATCTTATTGAGGGTCTTCCTCTTTTTCGCTGACCCTCTACTTTACCACGTGTGACGTCCTTCTCCAGGGATTGGTCCCCCCATCACATGTCCAAAGTAGGCAAGACAAAGTCTCACTATCCTTGCTTCTAAGGAGCGTTCTGGCTTTACTTTTTCCAAGACAGATTTGTTCATTCTTCTGGCAGTCCATGGAATAGTCAATATTAACCAACACCGTAACTTAAAGGCATCAACTCTTCTTCAGTCTCCCTTATTCACTGACCAGCTTTTACATGCATATAAGAGTTGGAATCCACTCCACGGCAGTGGGTTTTAAGATGATTGAAAATACCACGGCTTGGGTCCTCCAGGTGAATCATTGCTTTTTAACACTTTAAAGAGGCCTTTGGCAGCAGACTTGCCCAATGCAATGTGTAGTTGGATTTCTTGACTGCTGGTTCCTTGGGCATTGATTTGTGGATCCAAGTAAAATGAAATCCCTGACAGCTTCCATATTTTCTTCATTTATTGTGATGTTTCTTAAGGGTCCAGTTGTGAGGATCTTTGTTTCTTTATGCTAAGGTGGGAACCATACTGAAGGCTGTAGTCTTTGATCTTCATGAGTAAGTGCTTCAAGTTCTCTTCACTTTAAGCAATCAAGGTTGTGTCATCTTCATAATGCAGGTTGTTAATGAGTCTTCCTCCAATCCTGATGCCACATTCTTCTTCATATAGTCCAGCTTCTAGGATTATTTGTTCAGCATACAGACTGCGTAAATTGGTTAAAGGATACAACCCTGATGCACACATTTTCTGATTTTGAGCCAGTCAGTATCCTCTTATTCTGTTCAAAAGACTGCCTGTTGATCTATGTACAGGTTCCACATGAGCACAATTAAGTGTTCTGGAATTCCCATTCTTCACAATCTTATCCATAATTTGTTATGATCCACACAGTCAAATGTCTGCATAGTCAATAAAACACAGGTAAACATCTTCCTGATATTTCCTGCTTTCAGCCAAGATCCATCTGACATCAGCAATGATATCCCTCATTCCACATGCTCTTCTGAATGCAGCTTGAATTTCTGGCAGTTTTCTGTCAAATGTACTGCTGCAACCATTTTTTAACTATCTTCAGCAAAATTTTGCTTGCGTGTGATATTAATGATATTGTTCAGTAATTTCCTCACTCTGTTGGATCACCTGTCTGTAGAAGGAGCACAAATATGGATCTCTTCCAGTCAGTTGGCCAGGTAGCTAGCTGTCTTTCAAATTTCTTGGCACAGACAAGTGAGTACTTCCAGCACTGCATTCATTTGTTGAAACATTTCAGTTGGTATTTCATCAGTTCCTGGAGTCTTGGTGTTCACCAGTACCTTCAGTGCAGCTTGGACTTCTTTCTTCAGGACCAACGGTTTTTGATCATATGCTACCTCCTGAAAAGGCTGAACGTCAACCAGTTCTTTTTGGTACAGTGACTGTGTATTCCTCCCATCGTCTTTTGATGCTTTCTGAGTCATTCAGTTTTTTGCCCTTAGAAGACTTCATTATTGTAACCTGAGAGCTGAATTTCTTCTTCAATTCTTTCAGCTCGAGAAATGCTGAGCATGTTCTTCCCTTTTGGATTTCTAACTCCAGGTTTTTGCACATTTCATTATAACACTTTCCTTTGTTTTCTTGAGCTGCCCTTTGAAATCTTCTGTTCAGCTCTTTTACTTCACCATTTCTTCCTTTAGCTTTAGTCACTCTGTGTTCAAGAGCAAGTTTCAGAGTCTGTTCTGACATCCACTTTGTTTTTTTCTTTCTTTCCTGTCTTTTTAATGACCTTTTGCTTTCTCCATGTATGATATCCTTGATGTCATCCCTCAACTTGTCTGGTCTTCAGTCATTAGTGTTCAATGCATCAAATCTATTTTTGAGAATGAGGTGGGATATACTCAAGCTTGTATTTGGCTCTTGCAGACTTGTTTTAATTTTCTTTCAGTTTCAACTTGAACTTTCATACAAGCATTGATGGTCTGTTCCCCAGTTGGCCCCTGGCCTTGTTCTGACTGATGATTTAGAGCTTCTCCATCTTGTCTTTCAACAGATGTACTGGATTTAATTCCTGTGTATTCTATCTGGCAAGATCCACGTGTATAGTTGCTGTTTATGTTGTTGAAAAAAGGTATTTGCAATGAATAGGTCATTAAATCTTGCAAAATTCTATCATGCGATCTCAGGTGTTGTTTCTATCACCAAGACCGTATTTTCCAGCTACTGAACCTTCTTTGTTTCCACCTTTCACATTCCAATCACCAGTAATTGTCCAATCACCAGTAATCAAACATCTTGATTGCATGTTTGATCAATTTCAGCAGCAGAAATTGGTTAAAAAAATTCAATTTCTTCATCTTTGGCAGTAGTGGTTGGTGCATAAATTTGAATAATAGTCATATTATCCTTGTACGTGTATGAATATTATCCTACTCTTTGCAGTCATTTCTTCTAAGTTGTGCCACATCACCAAATGAAGGTCTGAAAGCTTTATTGCATCCATGCAGTTAAGGTGGACTCTACTTTGAGCAGGCAGCTCTTCCCAGTCCTATTTTGAGTGCCTTCCAACCTGAGAGGCTCATCAACAACCACTGTATCAGACAACATTCCGCTGCTCTTCAGAAGGTTTTCACTGACTAATTTTTTCAGAAGTAGGTCATGAGGTCCTTCTTCCCAGTCTGTCCTAGTCTGGAAGCTCTGCTGAAATCTGTCCACCATGGGTGACCCTGCTGGTATTTGAAATACCCGTGGCATAGCTTTCAACATCACAGCAACATGCAAGCCACCACAGTAGGACAAACTGACAGCCGAGTGGTGGTGGCACACAATGGGTACCCATTGTTTGTTGAATGGAATTAGGAACAAGGGAACGGCAAGGCCCTGGGAGAGAGTGGGAAAGATGGCAACGGGCCTCGGCGGGCCCCCATGGGAACCTTTCACCCTACTCAGAGCAGCTGGGCTTTCCCTGGGCAGCCATCCCTCGGCTTCACAGGCCAGATCCGCCCTGGCGCCACCACCTCCTTCTGCAGTGCTTGATGCCACTCAGGCACCCGGAGCGTCCTCGGGCGGAGGAAGAGCCCGTGAAAGGGAGACCTTCTACTGCTCTCTGGACCCAGTGTGGCACCCCAGGGGGATTGATAGTGAGGCAGGGCGTGCGAACCAGGAGTCTAGACCACCCTGGGCTCAGGGGATTCCCGGGAAGGCTCACTCCACGTTAGGGTCCTTTATACAGAGCTTCCCAAAATGGAGACGGAACCCGGCGCACAGCCAGGTAACCGGCTGTCATCCTCTGAGGAGCTGGGTCGATCGTTGTTTTGTATTAAACAAATACAAAATAAGAAGGAAAATTTCTATGCCCTTTATCCTAGTTAAAATAGAAATCAAAGAAACTTAGCGAACCAAGAGAAAATTTGGGCTACGGCCCCAGATCCGAGGTAGGGCGCTAACTGAGGAAATGGCATCAGAGTCGGGGGCCCACACAAAGCGTATAGCTGCCTGCTCTCCCCACAGGCGACAAGCAATGTGAGAAGACCCAAGTGTGGTGCCTGCGTAGACCGGCCCTCCATCACTCTTCCCCGACACCTGGTGACCCACTCACTGTCCAGGCCTCCAAAGACTCGGTCTCCCTGATGGCGGGGTCCCCTCTGAGACACCCGGGGATCAGTCCCTGCGTGTGTGTGTGTGTGTGTGTGTGTGTGTGCGCGCGCGCGCGCGCGCGCCCGAGCGCACAAGATGCAGGGGCTGATCAGCCCGAGCCCGGCTTCGCGCAGCCACCAGGAAGGGCAGAAACAAGAGTGAAACTTGCAGGAGCCATGTGCGTAGTTCCCTGAAAATGAAAACAGTGCCCACAAGACACACCAAGAAGACGATGCTGGGTCACATTTGGTTGCTAGCTTGCTTCTCTGTGTGTATGTGGGGGGGGGGGGGTGGCGGGATATAACCGGAGAAATAAAACTCAAAATGAAAGGTCTCGGCATGGATCAGCCAAGAGAATGTGGGTCTTCCTGTTAAGAACAAAACAAAAGGGAAAACAACAAACAAAACAATTCCAGGAAAATAAAAAAGATATCTAATACCCCAACAAATACCAAATACCCCTAAAATAAAAATTAAAAAAAAATTCTCAAATAAGGTCCCCCCGCAGGAGCCATTTAAACTTTCCAACACGGCCTCGAACGGATGGTCCTGAGCTACCCCGCCTTCACTAACAGACTCAAATATTGAGGATAGGCCAACTCACTTGCAATCCAGTGCTCATTCCAATAGGGCCTTTGCCCCGCACCTCCGTTTGCCCAAACGCCCGGCTCTGCAGGCGCGTGCGTGCGGGGTTACAGGGACCGGGGGAGCGAGGCCTGCTAGGCCCAAGCTGTCTCCCTAGGTCCAGCGGCTGCTGGGAACCCAAGTAAAGAGCGAGCGGGCGCCGGGCGGCGCTGCGCCGGGACCGGCTGCTCGGAGGAGGGGGACAGCTGTCCCCGCAGGTCACTCCCAGCCCGAGCCCCCAAGCCCCGGCCCCTTGGCCTGGCAGGGCCAGGCGTTTAGGTGGGCGCGAGGGCCCGCTGGGTGCTCGCCACTGTGCTGCGTGTACGTGTACGGACGTGTGTGTTTCTGGAGTGCGGGTCCTGGGCTGCCCGCGGAGTCCGGAGGGGCTGGGGCCCCATAAGCTCACACGCACCCCCGGCCGGAGTAGCCCAGCCAGAGCCGGATGTCCCGGCTTCGCGCGGCCCTCCACGTCCCCAGCCTCCGGCGCCTCGGTCAAGATCCCAGCCAACTCGTTTCCGCTGAGGGGGGAACAACGAGTTTTTCCGCTGGGTACCCGCCGTTATCCCGCCCTCCAGCTCCCAGGCGGAGAGGTGCAGAGCCGGGCGGGGAGCGCGGCAGGTTTCGAGACGCTGGGGCGCTCTTGGGGTGGCCTCTGGGCCCGGCTCATCCCGCCCCAGGCTGCCCACAGAGGTGGGATGGAGGATGCTGCTCGAATGGTATTTGTGGGACCCGCAGGGGAGGCGCCCAGGCCCGGGGGCCGCTGCGGGTGAGCAGGGACCGGTGCCAAGCATCGCCCGTAAACGTTGCTGGGTCGGGTGACGCTGGCGCATTTCCGGGCTCTATCAAAACCGAAACTGGTTATTGAATTCACTTCCAAGTTAATCTGGGAATCCCGTGGGCGCGTCTGAGCCGGCGAGTGCGAGCGTGGGTTGTGGGATTGCAGGAAGTTTAGGGTGACAGTTATCCCACCTCTTCTGCCTGCAGGGATCCCCGCTCCACCGAAAAGGCGGGTGCGCAGGCTCTGCCGGCGGCTAGTTGTGCGCGGCGGCCGCCTTGGGCTGATAGAGCTAGGCCTGGAAAGCGGCCTGCTCCTTTCGGCTGCCTCCTGCCCGCTGCGGGAGTGCTCTTTCCGAATATAAAATAAAAGGATCCCCCTCACCCCTCGCCGGCCAGTGCGTGTGGTGAGGTGGTTTGGCCTACCGGGCTGTATGGCCCCGGTGGAGGCCTAGTTATGTCCTCGGTGGGCTATGAGCGGCTGTGTGTGCCGCAGGCCTGTGGTGTGCACATGCCTGTCATCTTGGTGGCTGTGTATGTGCCCCTGTGTGAGGTGAAGTAGCCTCCATTTTGAGACAGGAGATGCAGCAAGATCGGCCTCCCTGGCCCATATTCCGCAGAGGCAGCCAAAAGCTTAAATCTTTGTTGGAGCAAGAGTCCCTCCAAGAGGCTTGGGGAGGGCTGCAGGGTGTGGTCTGCAAAGGGGTACTGATCTCCTTCATCATCAGCCGATTCTTGACCCCTAGGTCGCTCGCCTCCCATAGCCCAGCACTGGACCCAGGGCCCTGAAGCAGACTGTGTATGGGGTAGGGAGGAGACCTCTGGGGAGCGATGCTCTCTGCCTCACCAGCCAGAAGTGGTTTTGGTGGTCACCTTGGAGTCCCCCCACTTCATTCAGGGAATATCTGTGGTGCTCCAGCTGGGTGTAGTTTTACAGACAACACCGCTGGTCTTTGGCACAGCTCTTCAAGATAGCCCTTATCTGTACGGAGGAGATAATGGAGATGCAGAGAGGCAAAGAAACTGGTTCTAAGAGCTATAAGGTGGGGATTCGAACCCAACCTTTGCTTAACTTCAATGCCCAGGCTCTCCTTCTATCCTCCTGCCCTGAGACTCCTCCAATAGATGTCTTATCCTGGGGTGGGGCCCAGGGAGTGAGTGGCCAGGGGAAAAGAAAGTGGAGGTTCAGAGGGAGTGGGTGTTCTGGGGTCCTCACCCCATCAGCTTCCTGACAGCTGCTTGCTCCTTGGACAAACTCCTCCCTTTTACCCTTTAATGGCTTCCTCCAAGGTACTAGGGGGGGATGTGTCCTCGAAGGTCAAGGGCAAACTGCACTCTCTGCTCAGAGCCTACTGAAGGGAACTCTGTTCAGGGCCATGGTAATGTGGGCTTTCCTTCACCAGTGCTGAGCCTATATCTTTAGGTACAGAGCCACCACCCTGAGCCACGGCAGGGCCCTAAGTGACCAGGTGACCCTGGCTAGGAAGGATTAGCAGTAAATAATGTTACAGGGCATCTCTGACCTGTAATAACCTGCCCGACATTAAATGGGGAAGGGCACAGGGATTTATGATGGCCCCGTTTGACTTTCTTTTCCATTAGGCATGTAAATACACCCTATATGCCTTATAGTGAATATTTTCATTATTATAAAATACCCCCAAAACAAAAATAATTATATTTATAGTATTTCATTATTATATTACCTATTTTTTTAAATGTAATGGCAGTGCTGTACTGCTTACATGCATTTATAAAAGTACACCGCCTGTCGGTGCACACAGGCCCCATATTACAGGGGTGTGTCCAGCTCTGCCTGGCTGTGGATTGCTCCCAGGTTGGGTGGCCCCCACCCCACAGGGTAGAGGGTCATTTTCGACTGCAACCTTCTATGAGTCTACCCCTGAGAGCTATTTAATTGGCATCTATACAAAAATTTTATTTGTTCTACTCACAGGGTTAGTAGAGTGGAGGGAGTGGCAAGTGGGTACAGAATTCTCACTTGTCTGAGCAAAGGAACTACCCCCCCCCATCGTTGGGGTGTGAGGTGGTGAATGTCACAGGCAGAGGCCTGGTGTCTTAACCCTGGGAGAATGTGGACTTGGGGTGGCTGATTTCTCCATCTCTGGAAGCCCTGCGGATTTCCTTAATGGAATTTAGAGCGGACTGCTCACACAGGGCACTCATAGTCTGTGGAAAGAAGCCTAGTTGAATCCCAGGTGCCTGACAGGTCCACACACCTGCTGGAATCCCTGCTGGGAGGTACCGCCTTGACCCAAGCCTGCCCCAGAGCAGCTGTAGGCTCCCCATCTGGGGTAGCCGCACCTGGCGCCAGATTTTCTCAAGGGCCGAGGTCCCTGAACCTGTGGCTATAAGTTATCAGTTGCCTCTATGTTGGGCTGCCCCTATACTTTATCCAGCCCTGTAGCCCATCTCCCAGCCACCCCTACCCGGAGGTTGCAGGGATGGGTAGGGGAGGCAGCACCCAGTGGTTCCCCTGTGGGCGTCTGAGCAGTCGAACTCAAGTCAGAAAAGTCCGGGAACCCCGCGCTAAAGAGATCCCGAGCCAGCGTCTAGCAGGCTTCCCAGGTTTCCCGGCTTCCCCAGGCGGGGTCGCCTCCCGAGGCCCCGAGGATCGCAGGACCGGAGCTCGGGAAGGAGAAGAGGCAGGAAGAAGGCAGCGAGCGGAAGCTGGGCGGGGAAGCCGGGGAAGCCGGGGAAGCCGGGGAAGCCGGGGAAGCCGGGGAAGCCGGGGAAGCCGGGGAAGCCGGGGAAGCCAGGGAAGCAGGCCCGCCAGTGGCTTCTGGTGGGACTACAACAAAGTGGGGGAAACAGTCCCCAGGCTCTGGCTGCGGCCTGAGGACCGGCTGGGGCAAGACCTGGGAATTCCCATTCTCCTATCTGGCCGGTGAGGCGCCGGGATTTGGCGAAAGCCGGGCCGGAGCTCCGCGCCGCTGGCGTTGGGGCCCGGAAGCACCGGCCTCGCGCATGAGGCCGGGCATAGCTGGGTACGCGGACGCAGTCCAGACCCAGGGGCTTGCGGGAAAGCGGTGCTGGGAAGGCAAATTCGGCGGAGAGAAAAGACTGGGGCAGAAGAGAGGACTGCGAGGGGCGAAAGGGCGAGGGAGGAAGGGAGGGACGAGAAAGACCAGGCCGGGAGAAGGCCGCGCCCGGAGGAGCCGCGAGGAAGTGAAGCTGAGAATGAAGCGGAGGCGAGTGAGTGCCGCGCACACCACCCTCCGTGTCCCCGAGGCTTTCCCTGCGAAGGACCGGCGCCGATCCCCACCGCTGGGACAGGAAACTGTGCTGGGCAAGAGGCGGGGACGCGCCCCGCCGCGGTGCGGAGCCGAGGCCTCTTCCCCTTGCTATTCCGGACGCCGGTGCCTCTCAGTCCTGAACCTGCGGGGCGCGCGTGCCGCCCTTCTGGGCACCTGCCCGGAGCGGCGCGGAGCCGAAACCTGCCTTCAGCCTTTCGCGCACCAGTCTCTGCCCCTGCGGCCGCTGTAGGGCGAGGGACCCGCCGGAGAGGCTGAGAGCTGTAAGGCGAGGTAACTGGGACCTCTTGGTCCCATTCGCTGCTTTGTCCCCACACTCCGCTCGCCGTCCGACACACAATAGGCGCTCGAAGGAATATTTGCTGAATGAATGATGAACGAATGAACATAAGAATGGGGAGGTGGAGACTGCAGGAAGGTCAGAGGCTCCAGCAGGGGTAGCGTGGGGTCCCGTGGCCCCGGGCCGCAGGCTGTCCCTTACCTCGCACCAGGATGCGGCGGCAGTGGTCCGCCTCACCCGGCCCAGGCTGCCCGTCGCTGTCGGCGCCGCTCTCCCTGGTGCCCGCAGGACTGGAGGCCGAGGTACCAGCGACCTCTCTCGTGCTGCGGCCGGCTCCACCAGAGCGAGAGTCCCCGCTTCCGCCGCGGTTCCCGCCTTGCCGGCTGCCGCCGCCGCTACCCGACTCCGCCCGGCGAGCGGGACCGCGGTCGCGCTCGGCGCCCCCATCGCCCATGCCGGTCGCCACCGCCGCCTTAGCTGCTGCAGCGCCAGTTCGGGCTGGTGGAGCGCGCGCCTCCCTGCCCTCTGCGCCCCTGCCCGGCTCCTCCTCCTCCCGGCCCGCACCGCCCCGCAGCTCCTCCCTTCCCTGCTGATTGGGTGCGAGTCGGGGGTCTTCAACCCCCGGCGGCTCACTAGGGCGCTGAGCCTGGGCCGTGAGGGGAGTGGCCCCGCTTCTCCACCCCTAGTCTAGCCCGGCTGGGAGCCCGGCGGAGGCAGGCTGGGACGGCCCTTGGGTACCGAGGAACGTCCTGCACCCTTTCCTGAAGTTTATCAACCCCTTTCCGACCCCCGCAGCCTACTCCCCACCCCACCCCATCGATCCCCGGGGAAACGCAGCCTCGCCACTCCGGCTGGTTCAGCGGGATCAATAACCAAAGCGCGCGAGGAAGGCGACCCCGGCGAGGCAGAGCAGAGAAGAGGAGGTTGGCTTCGCTCGGGCGCATGGGGGTGGGGGGGTGGGGGTCTGGAGGCGCGGCACAGGCCTGGGGTTTAGTGCGTCACTCCCCAAGGTTCACACCCACAGCCACACTCGTGAACACACACTGCAGGCTCCTCTGGGCGCTCCCTGGAGACAAAGGCTGAAAATGGGGCAAACAAGCCCGGAAAGATGAGGCAGGGAGACCGAGCAACTCACCCGTACCCGCGGGCTAAGAAAACAGACAACCAAGTTGAAAAGCCGAGAGGGTCGACAGAGAGCTCGAGACCGTGGTAGGCAGCAAACACTCGGCTCCACCGCGACTCTGAGGGCTTCACTCATGGTGTAGCACCCTAGACAGTAAAAAACAAACAAGAAAACACTTCCTTGTACCCCCACCCGCGGAGGCCCCAATGCCCTGCTCCCCGTCTGGCTCTCTGTAGGCTGAGGTGACACAGACGGTGCTGGGGGAGACAATGGGTGGGCGGAGGAGAGCACGGTGGAAGACAGGTGGGACTGAGGAACTGAGCACTGGGGGTCCCTGGCCATAGATAACACTGGGACCTCCATAGCGATCTGGCCTTAACCCTTTCTGGGGAGCTCAGGGCTCGTCACAAGTCTGGTTTCTTTCTCGGGCACGCCTGGAAGAGCCCGGCTCAGATTGCACTTCCTTTGCCTCAGAGAGAGGCTTTGAAGAAAGGCTGGGGGACACTAGCGAAGATGTGTGTGCAAACATGCGTGCCCCGAGGGCCCACGACCCTCTCCCAGCGGGCTGTAACTGCAGTTTTTTTCTTTCCTTTTCTGGCTAGCTTGCTAGGATGAGCAAGGGTGTTTTGGTCTATCTGTCCGTGGGTGTGCTGGGTATAAGTGGCCCTGTCACTGATGCAGGCTCCATTGGATCCTGTGCAAATGTATGAGCGTGTCAGTGCCTAGTGTGTGTCCAGTGTGCTTGTGAGCAATTAGGTGTGTGTACATGGCCAATCTTATATGTCCCCTGCCTAAAGCAAGAAGGGTCATCAGTTACCTAATTGGTTGACTAATGGTGCCACTGTGGAGGGTTTGGGACCTGGCAAAAGGGGAGAGTAAAGGGGTGGAGGCTACTAGCCCCGGCTAGTGAGAAGGAAGGAAGGAAGCAAGGAAACCCAGGCCATAAGGCGATTTGAGGGGGTGGGCAGGAGTGCCAGGGTATGGGGCGGGACTGTGCAGAGCCACAGCAGCATGGGCAAGCTTCAGGTGCTGAGAGTGTGTATTAGTGGGGTGCGGGCTGTTGGAGTGTGTAGGCTGTGAGAAAGGTTTATAGAGTCACAGGAGGGTCCCCAGGAAAGTAGGCTTAGGACCAATGCCCAGTGGGCGTGGTGAGCCCTGAGCTGGGACCCTCCCCTTCTGGCACCTAGAGGGACTGCCAAATTTCTCAGCAACCCTCCCCCACAGGTGAGGGCTATCCCCAGCCCAGCAGGACTCCTGTCTCCTGAGGGGGCCCATTGCCTCCATTCTCACCCCAGCCTTTCTCAAGATTTTTATTACTCAAGTAAGAGTATTTCTATACTCAAATTAAAAAAATTCTAAGCAGAAAGCACTCAGCTGGCCCCCCTCCCCATTCCTGATGCCCAGACCTGGCTGTTCCATTTGCCACAGGAGCCTTGTGCTTTTGTTCAAACAAAAATGGGGCAGCAGCGCTGGACCCACCGAGCTTTGTTTTCACCGTTTTAATTTTTCATTCTACGAATGACATCTTTCCAAGTCCCCGTCATCTTCTGGGATTGGCAGATGGGCTTCCGGGGCAGTGCTCAAACTCTTGGGGGTGCCAGGGGGCAATCTCCCTCCTGGGAGAGGCGGGTGGCCTCCCGCAGAGTCCGGCGGAGCCTTGACCTATGAGGTTGGGGCAGCTCCCCCTTCCAGGACTGCGGGGGGAATCCCGCAGGGAGCACCCGGGCGTCCAGGCTAGTCCCTTGTAGATTCCTGTAAATTCCCAGTCTTCTCTTTCTCCCGCGCCCTTTCTCGGCCTCTCTTAGCAGTACGGAATTCGGCCTGTCTCAGAAACCCTGGGCTTTCTGTTTCCCGCAGGCCTGGGCGCGGGGATCGAGGGAAGAATCAGGGCTTCTGCGGGCCAAGGCGACCCGTGTTGGGGGAAGAAAGCTGGCTCCCTCGTCCAGTCAGTCCCTGCCCAGGTCAAGCTGGGAGCCTGGGAGGCCGCTTGAATCCCGGACTCTAACCCCCCCCCAAAAAAAAACACCCCAGGCTGCCTCAAACCCCTCTTCCCTCTGGGGGCACGCTTCCCGTACGGCCCAGTTCCTCGCCCCAAGAGGCGGGTCGTGCAGTGCCACTGGACTCCCGCCCGCGTTCTTCCCTCCGGAGCAGCCTCACCATTCTGGGCTACCACCCGCCAGACCTGGGGAAGGCTGGGAGCGCCTGTGCCCAAGTATGGCCACATGGCAGAGGCCTGAGGGGTCTGCCCTTGCTGGGGGAGGGGGAGAATGCGCGAGCTTTGGGTGCTCTGGGAGACCCTCCTTCCTTTTTTGCAAAGTAATTGAGGAATCTAGACAGGGATCCCTGGCGGTAGGGGGCGGGACAGAAGCCTAAACTGCTTTCCCAGTGTCTCGGGCCTTGCCCTGGCTCCAGTGTAGACAAAACCCTAATTTCCGACCTGGCCCTTCCTGGGTCCCGCAGGACCGCCCCAGCCCCAAGGCCTAGCTCAATACCCGGGATCGATCTCTCTGTCGGTCTCCTCCGGGTCCCAGGAATTAAAGAGCTTCTGCCTTGCGGAGTGAGAGCATGCTGAGCACAGTGTTTTGTCCAGGGCTGAAGACGCAAGGAGCTCCCTAGTCCCACGGTGGCCCAGGCCCTCCACTCACAGTGGGAGGGCTGGGAGAGGGACCGCGGCAGGGAGGGGCGCCTCGGCCCCAAGCTCCCCTCACAGACCGCCTTAAGACCGACTCTCCAGGTGGGTTTCTCCAGGCATCAGCCTGAGCTGGGGCAGGAGGCAGTCTTCTCTCCGGTCTAGCCTGGCTCAACACCCCCATCCTTCAATTCCCTCCGCCTCTTGCTGGTGTGGGTCCTTTCTGGTCTTTTTTGAGGGACCCTTCAGTCCCACTCCACCCACCTCATCCTGGCATTTTCTGGGCTCAGCAGATTGGACCGACTTCCTGAGCCTCAGGGGCGGCTGAGAGTTGGGTCTCCGGCCTCCCCGGGATAAATAGCGCCCCCCGCCCCGCGCTTGTGCCCGCACGGCAGCCGGGATTCTCTCTGCCTGCGTGGCAGCTCCGTCAGGAAGTGGGAGCCTGCTACCTGCTGGGGTTGGAAATAAACGGTCTGTGTGTATATAGGTGGGTGGGACTCGGAGCCCTGGATCCCTCAGGCGCTACTCAGTGCCTTAGCTGCCGAGCCTACCCGTCCTCCTCAGCTAGCGCGCCCACAGCTCTGGGGGAGCCTTCAGCATCCCGGTCAAGCTCGGTGGCTTCAGATCTCCCTGCAGCCCTGAGACTGGCGTGGAACCTCCGTCCTGTGTCTGTCCGGCTTGGGATGTTCTGGCGGGCACGTCAGGCCGACCCTTGAGGCCTGGAATCCCGATCCAGTTCTGCCCTGCTCCTTCTGGTGCCGCTTTCCTCCCGCTAAGACTGGGACCAGGCCGCTCTCATTGAAGCTGCCACGGGGAGCACCTGCCCGGAACCGCCTCCGTCTCTCCTCTTCATCACCCCGCTCCCTTCTCTCGACTTGTGCATCTTCCCAGCCCGCTACAGGAGGGGATCCTGGAGTCCCTGGTACTGTGCTGCTCTTTTGTTGTTAGGTGCCTTCCACTAGGTTCTGATTCATAGAGACCCTGTGTACCACAGAAGGAAACACTGCCCGATCCTGCGACATTCTTGACATCCTTGTTATGCTTGAGCCCATCGTTGCAGCCACTGTATGACTCCACCTCGTTGAGGGTCTTCCTTTTTTCCACTGACCCTGTACTTTACCAAGCATGATGTCTTTGTCCAGGGACCGATCCCTCCTGACAAGTCCCAAGTATGGACCTGTTGCTCTACCCACTCTTCTTCTGTCTGCGTCAGCTGTCTGCCTCTCTCCTTGCTATATTTTGGGTCCTATTCAACTGTCCCTGTGAGATCCTGGGTGGCACTTACCCTGCCGATGAGATCCAGTCCCTGGATGTCATTCTCCTCAACTGTCACTGCATGGAGAGCTTGGGGTGGGTGGGGAGGGACACTCCTAGGCACCCTCATCTCTCTCGCAGACACAGCTCAGGGAACACCAGAAGACCAAGCTGGCAAAAAGAACCTGGCACACCCTTCCCCAGTCTCCCTGCGCCACCTGGCCTCTGTATGTCTGGGAGCCAGACCTCTGCCACACCTTCTGGCTGGGAGGGATTAACATTTTAAAAGCAGATGGGATGGTGTTGGAATTTTTAGAATGGACTTTGTTTTTGGAAAACACAAAGTATGTTTATTTTCAAGAAGAGTAGCAATGCTGAAACGGAGGGCAATGGTAGAATCCCAGGAGCTTTGTTTGGATGGTCAGAGAAGGGCTGGAGGCAGGGCTAGGCTCCTCAAATGTGGGTGTTTAGGACCCTCCTGTGTCGCTGGTCATGCAAATACTGTCATGAGTCATTTCAAGATGGCTGAGGCTTGTCTGTGCTGGCCGTCAGGTGTTGCATCCTGGGGAATCTGCCAAGAATAAGATTCTTAGGACCATCTGGGCTGCTCACTGTGAGGTTGGGTGGGGATCAGGGGTGGCCACACCTCAGGGAAAGCAAGGAATCCAAGTTGGCTGGACTGCAGCTGCCTGGTGCACAGAGAGGCCCAGCCTCTGCGCCACCTCGGCCCCACTGCCTATCCTACTATCTGGCATTTGCCATTGCCAGGCTCGCCTATGGATGCCTGGACACCTGGAGCTTTGCCTCTCCTCTAGTTCTGGATCGAAGCCTAGGCCCACCAAATCAGCTCTCCTTGCTCTGCTCTGTCCTCTCCTCTGCCAGTTTTAAAGCTGGCTAAGACCTGCCTGAGTTGCTGGATCCTGGGGCCTAACTGGGAGGGCTGGGGGGGGGGAAGCGGGGAGTAGGCTGTGGCCCGAGGTGGGTGTGTAAAGAGGGCCACAGGAGTGATCCACAGACCAGGGGGCCTGACGAGATACTCCAGGGACCTCCCCATAATGGGTACAGGGCCATGCTGCCTAAAAGACAAAGTCTGGTAGGCTTCAGGGAAGAGAGGAACTGGAGGTCTCCGCACTGGCCCCATGCTAAGTCACCAGAAATGCTTAGAAAAAATTACAGGTGCTTGGCTACATCAAATGGCTTGGAATCTGGTTCCAGTAAGCACCCACATATTTCAAAGGCTTCCAGGCAGATTGTAATGTACAGAGCAGATCAGGAGCCACTGAATGGGGCTAAGCTTGGGGAAAGTGGGCATTCCCAATGAGGGACTGGCTGCGGCAAAGGCCTTGAGGTAGTCAGCATGTGATTCAGGGAATAGGAAATGGTAGCATTTGCCAGGGCTTTGGGTGGAGTTGAGAGTGGTGGGTGAGTGCTGACGGCAGTGTAGTCTGGGAGGTGGGGGAAGAGGCCACTGTGGGGAGGGCAAACAAGCCTGGCTGAGATACAGCCTGATCTGCTCTTCTCCGACCTGATCTGAAGTCCCATCTCCCTCCTCCCGAGCATGCAGGATTGGGGGGGGGGCGGGGGGAGGAGAGGCTGCCCAAGGGCTGAGAGGGCACTAGGTTGACTTAGGGCTCCCAGCCAACATGAATGTCAGTGTCCCCAGGTTCTAGAATTCGACCATCCGGTTGCTCTGACTTGGTGATCCCGTGACCCTCCCTTTCCATCTACTTTCCTCCTGGCAGACATTCCTCCCTTTTCTCCACTTCTTCCTTTCCCCTCCCCAGGGCTCTCTTTGGAGCTCTGGTGGTGCAGTGGTTGAGATCTGCTGCTAACCAAAAGGTTGGCTGTTCAAAGCCAGCCGCTCCTTGGAAACACTACGGGGCAGCTCTACTCTATGAGCTGACATCAACTCTACAGCAACAGGTGTGGTTTGGTTTTGTGGAAGGTGCTCTCTGAGCTTTCCTTCTGGCCTGTCAGCCGTCAGTTTGGCCCCTCCTTTGGCCCTTCTCCGTTTGCCTCCTCTCTTTTTGTTCTCTGACCGTCCTGCTTCCTTCTGGCCTCCTTCCCCATTCTGCCCTGGGCAGCCTGGTGGGCTTGGGCAGGGGTTTATTTCACATCCCCCCCCCATTCTTCTCTCCTTCCTCCTTCTCCCCTATTTTCCTTCTCTTCAGCCCTCTCCCTCCTGGGCAGGACCACCCTCTTTCTCTGGGAATTATCATCCCACCAGGCATGGAGTTTACACTAACAAGAGAGGCCAGAGACTTTGACAGAGTCTCCCAAACGCTTTCCTTCTTTAACAAACTAAATCCCTTCACTTCTTCCACATTCTGTTTTATCTGGATCACCCCCCAAATTAGATCTACCCATCATTTGTTTTCAAGCAAGGGGTAAGTGCCCCTGGCTAAGTGCCTGAAGCTGTGTGCTACTCATAATTTTATGAAATAGTCACATCGGCCCTTAGGATGGGAACTTGGTTGCCCCATTTTGCAGAAAAGAAACTGAGGCTCAAGGTCACACAGCTGGTGTGTGGATTCAAACCCAGGCACCTGACCCCAGGGTTCTGCCAAAGCAAACATTTGTTCCTTTTTTACTTCATTCTGAGAACAGGGCTCCCTCCTCGGTCACCCCCCCAACCAGACCGAGCAGGATGGGGCAAATTGCCCCCAGGGGCCCAAACGAAGCTGGGGGGTGGGTAGGAAGGAGTCTTCAGACTGAGGGACCTGGTACAGGTGCGTGTGAAAAGCGGGGACTCTGGGCAGTGCTGGCGGGCGAGGAGTGGCGGCTTCTGTGCAGACACAGTGAAACCCGGACTGCAAGGATGTGCACACTTGCCGAGAGCGAAGTCTGGGTTTGCTAGGGCGCGTCCTAAAGCGTCACGTGTGTTTGTAACAGCTTTATTGAGATATAATTTTCTCACCATACAATTTGCTCATTTAAAGTACGAAATTCAGGGGTTCTTAGTATATTCACGGAGTTGTGCAACTATCCCAAGCAAATTTAGAACATTTCATCACCCCAAAGAAAACCCCCTCCCCCAACACCTTCATTTTCCCCCAGCCCTATGCAACCACCAGTCTACTTTCTTGTCTATGGATCTGCCTTTCTGGACACCTTGTATAAATGGAAGTGTGCAAAGTGTGGTCTTTTGTGACTAGCTTCTTTTATTTAACATAATGTTTCAAGGTTCATCCACGTTGTAGCACACACCAGTACTTAATTCCTTTTTTTTTTAATAGTTGAATACTATCTCATTGTACGGATATACCACATTTTGTTTATCCATTCATTATTTGATGGACATTTGAGTTGTTTCCACCTTGTGTGTGTGGGAGGTGGGCATGTCCCTGCAGATGGGCCAGAAGAGGTAGTTTGCTGGGATCGGCTGGAGGAGCCTGGCTAGGTTCGGGAAGCGCCACCCGGTGGCTCTGTGTGTGCTTGGCTAAATAGCCACCTTCTTGAAGTCTCTTTTTGCTGCTGTCCATTGAGGAACTGGCCAGCCTGCTCCGCTTGTGGGAAGTGTAGGCTCTGGAGTACTGACTCAGGGCAGCTGCTCTCGGCCAGGCTGGGTTCGAACCCCCAATCCACCAATAACTAACTGGGCGACACAGTGTCCTCATCCATAAAAAGCAGATATTAGCACCAACCTTCTGGAGCCGTTCTGAGGAGTAAATTAATGTTTCGAGCACTTTATGCAGTACCCAGTGGGTGCTTGAGGAAAACAAATTTAAGCTCCTATTCTGACACGTTTAAGGATTAAAGCTGAGAGCGCCTGTATGTCCAGGGCACACACTGCAGCATGAGCTGGAGGTTAGCCGCATCTGCAGAAGACGAGGGAAGGATTGGCCAGCGGCGGATTTCCAGCAGAGACTCCGGGCTTTCAATCCTGCCTGCCTGTCGGGAGGCAGTGGGAGTTCGGGAGAGAGGCGACTGGCTGCAGTGGCCAAGGGCAACAACTCCCCTACTGGTGTCTCCCAGCCTTCCAGTTCCCGAAAGTGGACACAGCACAGAGAAGACAGTCAGCTGTGAGGCCCCAACTCGAACCATGGCCTCCAGTGTGCTACCTTAGAGCCCTGGCGCAGCTGAGACCCAACCTTTGGTGTTTATAGTTCCGCTGGTCCCTCGGTCTCCCCCCACCCACCGCCCCCAATGCCCCCCAGCCAGATTCTCCCTTTTTCCTGAGCTTGGCTCCCTTTCCCTACACCTGGAAAAGAACAACTCAGGGATGCGCAGAGAAGGGGACTGCAGCGAAAGGTCAAAACAGATCCCACTCCTCGGGATGGGAGGCAAGGTGGGATGGCTGCGGGATGTGTCTCTCCTCCCCTACCTTTCCCAGACATTTCCCCCGGGGCAGGCCAGGGAGAGAGCACAGTGTGCTCCTGGGACCAGCTGGATGGCTCGGTAAGGAGCAGCTACCTGGGCTGCCTTCAGCAGAGGGGAGGGAGAAGGGACTGGAGGCCAGCTAGTAGAGGAGACTGGCTTTGTCCTTATCTTTGATAACTTGAATTTGTGGGGTGTCACCCATTGTATGTTGTTACCAGCTGTGGAGTGGATTCCAGCTCATAGGTACACTATATGACAGAGTAGAACTAGCCCTGGGGCTTTTCTAGGCTGTGAACCCTAGTGGTGTAGTGGTTAAGAGCTATGGCTGCTAATCAAAAGATTGGCAGATGGAATCCACCAGGTGCTCCTTGGGAACGCCATGGGGCAGTTCTACTCTGTCCTATAGGGTCTATGAGTCCGAATGGACTCCAAGGCAGTAGGTTTGTTTTTTTGGTTTAATCTTTAAGGAAGGAGATTGCCAGGTGTTTCTCTCATGGAGCCACTGGATGGGTTCATCCACCAACAGCCAAGCAATTGACGGTTGCACCACCAGGGCCCCTTCAGCGGTTATGTAAATCCAGTGAAACAATTTTTAAGAAGGCATTTTAAAGAATGATTTGAAGAGGCGATATGTTCCAATATTTTCAAGAGCAACTGTACGTTTTTCCTCCTGACTCTGAGTCTCAGAGCTTGCCTGCAGTGACCTATGGTGTAGACACAGCATCCTTTTGTTTCTGCCACTGCTGCTGTGGCCACAGGGACACTGCTCACTCAGGGTCACTAACCACCTCCCTCCCAGGTCCCCAGAGCCAGGGAATCCACGGGTTTTGGGCCCTGTTGTTCCATAAAGTGATCATTTGGGATCAGTGTCACCCACAGGCAGTTCTGGGCCAAACTCAGCTAGGGGGAGCTGGTGCGGAGGGCTGGCAGGAAGAGAAATCATCCCCTCCTCATCACCCCAGCTCTGGGGGGTCTCTTCACTACCCGGTGGGCGCAAAGCCTCCTTGCTCGCACTCTCTGGCCAGTGACAGGAACACCCGAGACCCCTTTTCTGTGCATTGTGGCCTCTCTTGACCCCGCCCCTTGCGCTTAGGGGAGGAAGTACCCCAGGATGGAGTTGGAGGAGCCGCAGGCCCTGGCCAGTTTGGCTGAAGGAATTCTCCTTCTTCTGACCCTGGGAAAGCACTTCTGAAATGGAAGGCAGGGAGCCACATGGCAGCGTGCAGAGGGGAACAGGGGGAACAGCAGGGGGCTCAGCCAGAATACTGGGAAAGCGCTGGCCAGTAGCCAAGGCCCGCTCAAAGTCCCCTCTAAGAAGCCTGAATCCTTCCTCCAAGATGCTGCCAGGGCTCTACTCTCCTGGGAACGGATCTACCGGAGCTGCTGTGCATCCTTGGGAATATCCTTCAACCAACTAATATTAATCGAGCTCTGACTATATGCTGGGCACGGCGCTAGGCGATGCGGGGACAACTGTGAACCAGATTCATATCACTGCGGTGGTGGTGGTGGAGCTGACGCTGGAGTCAGCCAACCTTCCTTGGACAGCCGGACCGATATCGGGTCACTGCAGGACCTCAGAGGTTGATCTCGCTGGGCCTGCACCTGATGGTTCACACACAAAGGCGCCCGCCATTGGCTGACTAAACGCAAATTAGTTTTCCTGACTTGAAAAGCACCTCTGAAAATAACTCCTTTCCAAGAAGGCTTTTGCGCAGCCTCAGGTGCCACTTAATAAATGAAGGGCAAGGAAGGGGACCACATTGCCACCTGTTCAACTCTGCTGACTTACAAAACAAACCCCAAACAACCAGATTCACTCCTTAAGGGTGTGTGTGCGGGGGGGGGGGGTTGTGTTTGTGTGTACTGTATAGTGTGCTCTACTAACTTTTTAAAAATAATCAATTTTGGGCGGCCGTCCTGGAGCCAGTCGCGGGAGCGGCCACGGGTTAGCGGCCAGGGCACCAGCGGCCCCAATACTGCCCACTGCGCTCACTCTAAAAGAGGGTCGCGGTGTCGCCCTCCGGGAACGTGGGGACTGCGGCAGAGGCCAGCCGAGCCGGCCGGAACCTGACAGCGCTCGCGTGCGCCGGACTTGGGGAGAGGCCTTTTGCCCTTCGCGGCACGTTGACGTTGGGCAGTGTCAAGCACAGGCACGGCCGGAGGCCTGGAAATCGGTACGGACTACGGCTCGGCCCCATGAGAAGACCGGACCAGGGTGGGCCGTGGGAGGAGGGGCAAATAATGATGGGAAGGCGAGCTCCAGAAAGGGGGCGGCGGGGTGAGGGGGGTTTGGGTCGCTACCACCACTCTCGCGGAGCCCACTCGCGCTTGCGACAGCCGCACACCCCCAACCATCCCTACATGCGCGTGCGGGGTCCGGGTCCAGGCCGAGGGCGCGTGGCGGAGGCCGGGCGGGGAGAGACCACACCCAATGTGGTGAAGCGGCCTTCGGTCCCAGACCGGGTAGGGGGGATGGGGGGTGGGGAGGAGAAGGATTGGAGTACACAAAGCGACCGCTCAGACAAAGGGAAAATCGACGGCTGTGGCTGGGGCGGGAGCACGCAGAAGGGCCGGCGGAAGCAGCCGGTGGCCAGGAAAAAAGTACAAGTGATCTCACCGCCATAACAGCACGTACAAGGGCGGCCCCGTGATTCCTGGAACGCCGCCGACAGGCCTCAGAGACCCTGGGGTCTCCCACAGCCCGACCACACCGACGGGGCTGCAAGGCCGGCGCCAACCTCCCGCTTCCACCCGGAAGAGCCCGAGGCCCGCGTAGCCGCCCCGACCGAGGTCACATCTATGCGGGACGCTACAGTGTCTGGGGAGGCCGGGGAACGACATGCATTCTAGTACGGCCGGTTTTCGGTCCCAGATGGGCAAACGCGGCGCGGTTTCAGAGGGGTGGTCACCCCCCAGAGAACGCGGCCACGAGGGCAGGGCGCGGGCGTGCGCAGACAGCCCAGCGAAGCCTCGGACTCAGCCGGTCCGCAGGGAAACGCCCAAGTGGTCTTACCGCCACAGCATCACGCACAAGGATGGCGCCGTGACTCCTGGAACGCCGGCTGGCATTGGCAACCTGAAAGCTCCCACGCTCAGCTCCGACACAGGGGCGCCGCTTGACTTCGGACGAGACGGCCTTCCACTCTTCTGCCGCTGGGGGGCCGGTCAGTCCATCCATCCGGTCCAGGGACACTTCACCGGGACGCTCCCGAGCTTGGCGTTCCGGCTCACACCAGCGCGCCGCCAGCCCCGGCTTAGGGCGCAGGACGAAAACAGGCTGAAAGCTGCATCAAGGTGGGGCAGGTGTTGAGACGGCCACCTGTCCCCTCCAAGGGGGCGCGACGGGAGAACCGCGCACACGCGCGCACGCGCGGTCCCGTGCCTGATGCTGATCCGTCCTGGTCCGGCTAGACCCTATCGTAGGGCTGGTGGACCCGGGAGGGGTCCTACTTAGGTGAAATGCACAACGATCTGTGGCTACTCACAAGAACAGCCCCAAGGTATCCTCGCGGATCGCTAGAGAAGGCCTTCTCACTAAGTAAAGTCATCCCCACCCAGAGCCCCCGTTGGCCCACAAGGTACTGGAGAACGCCCATGCGGTTGGAGGGCTCTGCGGTATTGGGAAGCACCAGCTGGGAAAAGCATGGAACGCGTTGTTCCTCGTTGGCCCAGAGCCTGCGCCTCAGGCTCACCCACTTGCCTCGCAGGCCTTGTGCCGTTGCTGCTGTGTCCACCCTCAGTTCTTCGAGTAAGTGACGAAGCACCCGGGCAGTAACCGAGGGCCCAGAAAGAGTGCATCCCCTTTCTTTGCCCGTTACGGTCAGATTAACTCAGAGCCTCGGGAGTACAAGGCTGTACAAACTTTTAAAAAACTCTTCAAAAGACTACAGACGCGCAATTATGTAAAAAAGTAGCTTATCCACCAAGGCCCCAAATCTCAGGACTCTCCCTGTGAGGGGTTCGCACGCTACGACGTCCTCTGGGGATACAGCTCTGGGGCTCATTCGAGACTACGCAATGGTAACCCCAAGGGCGACTTCACCTGGCACCAACAGACATAGGCCACAGCCGTCATCTCGTCATCTCAAACTCTCGCACGCCTAGCCAGGATCTCCGCAAGCACTAGGCGCAAGCGCCACTTTACTGACCTTCGCAGGCCGAACGACAACTCTGTAAAGAGCGCAGGCACACCCTCCCGCGCGGCGTTCCCTTTTCTTACCGACTCGGGCCCCACCCCGTTTCTCTTTTTCTCGAGGCATACTCACCCACACGCATAAACGGGGGCCGGAAGGATTGCTGGGAACCTGAACGACACCGCTGCTCCGCTTGCACACCTGAGGGACGACCTGGAGCGCTCTAGGGGCACCGCAAAAGGGCAGGTCGACGCACACTCGCACAACCTTGGAGGCGCACCATGAGGCGGGAGGGACGGCCCTCTCCGCGGCGAAAGGCCAGAAACGAGTCCAACACCAGGAGGACGACCGAGGGATGTCCCCTGAGTCAGAGGACCCCCCGCCCCCGGCGCCACAAGGCAGGGGGCAGGTGAGCGAGGTCTGGGCGGATTCCACACCCCTGCCTTCCATCGCCAACCGGCAGGGAGGAGAAGCCAGGGACCCAGAGACAGAGCGAGAAGGTTGTCGTATTAGCCACGAAGGTTTGTCTCTTCTCGGGCACGGCTTAGGCACCGCCATACAGAGAGCAACGACACCACAGCGATCTGGTAAAAGCAAAAAAAAAAAAAAAAAAAAAGCCCGGCCGGGGCAGGGCAAGGACAGCGTTTCGGGGGGCCACTTTCTGCCTCTTCAGTCCCACCCGGGGTGCAGAAGAAAGGCCGATAAAAACCCCCGAGGAGAGGAAGCCTGATATGGGGCACTGCGGGGGGGGGAGGGGCAAGGTCAAGTATATGGCGGCCACCTTGGGTGCCTGTGGTGGGGGCATGGAGGAGAGGTCCCACAGCCGCCTCTGCCCTGCTGCTCTTGGGCGCTGGAGACAGCAGAAGGCACCACGGTCTTAGGACTGGAAGCACTGACCCAAGGCGGGTGGTTCAAGAAGGAGGAGCAGTGGGGCGGTCGGTAGCCCAGAGCTAGCAACACGTCCAGGTCTCACCTCTTCGGTGAGAATCAGCGAAGAAGAGCGTGTCAGCACCAATCTGGTGGCGCAAAAAACGATCCCTTCGGGCGGGAGAAACAATGAACCCTGCTGCGGAGGAGAGCCGCTCTCCAGGGAGAGACCTTCTGGAACTGTGGCCCAGCGACCTGCCAGTACCGCGACCACATCATCCTCAGCCCCGCCCCCCCCCAGCTCCTGGGACCACCTGGTCAACCCTGGGGCTGATTCAGGAAGGTTTTGCCTCACCCATGGCTTGATCCACAAGACAAACTCACCTGTGTAATTTTCCATTATGTCACCACCCGAAAATAAACCAGGTTGAAGGAGCAACATATGCTTTAGAAAAAGCTGAGGAAAACATGGAAAGTACAAGGTGAGGAGAGGTTCTCCATCATTCCAACTCTATGGCCATCGCATCAATGAAGCCACAAGCACACCTACAGATAACAGAGAACAAAATGTTCACATCTGTATAGAGCCCAAAGAATCCAAGCGTATTCAGGAAAGTATGAATAGAATGGCAGTTGCCAAATCCCCTGATCGAGTTTCTCCTTCCACTGATGAATCATCTTCCCCTTCAATGCTTTCCTCAAAGGTCTTAAACATTTAATGAAGGGTTACAAAGGAAAGGTATTTAAAAGATGGGGCTTGAACCATCCTTTGCTCCGCAAAGCATCCTGGGTCTCACTGAGCCCTGTGTTTCTGGGAGCTGTTCACTTGGCCACTAGTCTCCTCGCAATCCAGGTGACATGTCAATATGAATCTGACCAGCACGTCAAGTCGCTTCCAAAAAAACACAAGGCCGACAAAAGAGGCTGGCTTTGAAGCCGAATCAAAAAGAGGTTCTGCAAGCATTGTTCGAACAGAACCCCTACCTTGGTATAACTACCAGACAAGACCTTGCCAAAGAAATTGGCATTCCAGAACGTTGAGTTTAGATTTGGTTTCAAGACATTTATGGAAGAGCCGTTTGACCTCTGGTCGCGCCTTAGAAGAACCATTCCAGGGTCAGGAACAGCCTCAGGCTCAGTCTCAAGAAAATGTCCCCAAAGCAGCAGATGAAAGTGGACATCCGTCACCAGATATCAAACCAGTCTCCTAGTTGAAGCCTTAGAGAAGAGCAGATTCACTGGTATTGAGGCTAGGGAAGAACTTGCCCAACAAACAGGCCTTCCGGAATCCCAGATTCAGATATGGTTTTAGAACTAAAGAGCTCGAAACCCAGTGCAGAGCACAAGTGCACCAGCGGAGACCTTGGCAGAGACCCCAACTCAGAGGCCTCATCTGATGCTTCTACTTGACCAAGGCAACCTGTCCTCTGTCCCAAGCACATCTCATCTTTGCCTACCCTCCTATCCTTCCAGCAGGAACCAAACTATTCTACCTGTTGTCCTTGGGTCCCACACATCCTTCATTCCTTGGGATCCTGCCCAGGGCTGTGTCAGCCAAGCACCAGGTGTCACGAGGGTCCATCCCACTCTGGCTATGCAGACAGCAGAGAACTGTCTTGCTCCAGAGATGCGTTTAACCACTTGCCAACAGGACCGACTGTGGGAAAGAAGCTCTCAGATACTCAGACTTTCTTGGCCCCCAATACTAAGAAAATTGCCGGCATCACAACCAACATGCTGTCTCGGCAGGATTGTGCAGCCAAGACTCTTCTCGGCCTGAGAATCCAAAGAGGCAATGACAGGATCTAGCTCAGCAAGACAGAGCTCCCTTCATGCAATGGGGCCATGAGGTAGTCCGGAGTGTGACTGCCAGATGGGAACCTACCCAAGAGACACTTCAGCAGCCTGGACACCTTGAGACATACCCGTGGCAGCAGCAGGCACTGTCAGCTCAAGAGTCATCTGGTCCACTTGAGCAATACTGTCTAGAAACCACAAGCCTTTTAATGAACTGCTCTCACCCACGGAGTTTCGGAAAAGGCCCAACCCTTTCTGAATCCAGAGCCACAGGAGGAGGACCTTCCACAATTCCAACTTCCCCTCACCGACAAGGACGGTCAGGCTCTGCTTGACCTGAAAGACTCGCCAGGGACTCAGATTTAGGAGGGGGGTGTCCAAACCTACATCCAGGCCTCTTTTCCCTTGAAGAGGAATTAGTATGATTTAAAGAGGTGGTGAACAACCAAGACATGGTGTTGGGAGCAAGACAAACTCAAGAAGGATAAGCCTCTGGGAAACTTACACCCTAGCACATTGGCTCCGTGCTATGGGTAGCACTGACTGTGTCTTCACAACATTGGTTGCCTGATCCAATCGTTGGGAGGCTCCGTCTTGCCTCTGGAGTCACCACGGACAGCAGGCAGTGGGTCCGTTCACTAAAGCCAGACGAACAAAAGCCTTCTCATGACTGACCTGATCTCCTCCCTGCGATCATCACTGACTTGGCAGTCCGGGCAATCCACGAACTGTAACCGGAACCAGGCGAAGCAAATAGCTGTATGTTGGACACATCTCAACTTCTTTCCCTTCTGATAAGATGGGGAGCCAAACTGGAAATTAGGTTGACGTGCAGAGAATGAGGGGATGCTGTCTGTATTGATAATGGCTTTTCTGAAAATGGGGTGTTTTTTGTTTGTTGCCCTAGCTGTGAGCGTGGGAATTGGGGACTGGAAGATTGTTCTGTACCCATCCCTGAAGGAATGATGGCGCAGTTTAGGTCCCTGAGTAATCGCTCACCTGTGAATGTATGTTTCTTTTGAGCCGTTTGCGACACACAGAAAATGGACTGAAAGGCATAATTGCAACATCATTCCATCACTGAACAGTTTATCAGTGTGATTATTGCTACATTTTTTGGAGATATATATATTGTATACATGTATTGATATGTATATATATGTGTGCACACATATACATATATCTCTCTCCATACACTTGCCTATCTTATTAAAAATAAATTAATCATATATAAATTTCAGGTCTCTTTCTCACCATCTTTCATCTGAGACTCCCCCTGGCATTTGAAGTGGTAGCCTCTCAAACATGATATGGATTATCCAGCTACATGAGGGTTTTCATTGGTACAATAAACATACTTGAAAACTTAAAAAAATAAAACATGCATGTGAAAAAAGAAATCCGAATAGCAGGAAGGATTATGAAACGACTAGTTGTTTCTCCAGAACCTCAGCCCCATTCCTAGAAACCCCAACCTCTTGCCCTTATCCCAGGAGTATGAGCACTCCCCCACTTTCCAAATAGCAATGTGGTCACGCTGCCCGCTGTTCGTCATCCCGTGGCTTCCGCCTTTGCATCTAGGCATTTGCTCCTGGCAGCCCGCCCCTGGCTGCCTGACCCTTTTTGACTTCTGATAGCTGACCGGCCAAGTCTGAAAGTGCTGATTTCCCCATAGCGTCGCCAGCTTAGTGTATTATCGAATACGGTGACCTTTATAGTTCGGTACATTTCTTAAAGGAACAAACGAATTAAACCAGAATAAGCAAGAGAAGGAAAGAATGTTTGACACACAAGCCTATTGGCTTTGGTCTGAGCTTGTGAGCCTGGGATAGGGCGACCCGGGGCGGTCCTGGACTGAACGACAGATCACACCGACGTTCTGAGGCCCAAAGCCCTCGCTGTCCTTCAAAGGCGGGCGAACAGAGAGGGGGCGGCGGGGTCAGCGGGAATTAGCGCTCCAGGACCGGGCGAGAGTTCGGAACGGGATTAGCGGGTTCAAATGCAGGTCAGCGAGAGCTAAAGGAGGCGGCGAGGTCCGCGCGAGGTCAAGGTCCTCGGCAGAGGCCGGCGCGCGGAAGGCAGGCGGGGATTCCAAACGCGCGAGACTGGAACGGAAAGCCCGCGGCCCTGGGCGCATGGAGGGGCCGGGCCCTGCGCTGGAGGAGACGCCGCGCCCTCTGGCGGCCGCAGGCGAGCAGCACCGCGGGCCCGGAGCCTGGGCGGCTGCTAGGGAAGGGGCAGCCAGGGGAGTCCCAGAAGGAGTCTGCGAAGATTTCAGTGACTAAAGAGGAAATGTATCCGAGCTCCCGATGCAGGTGCGCGGTGATGTTACTGCGCAACAAGGTTTATCTTACTTTTTCTTTTAGATTTTATCCCATTTGCTTTTCTTTGTTTTAAATAAATGAGTCCCCCCCGCCCCCTCCACAAGGAAGAAACATCTCCTCGGCAAACACTTCAACAAACTGCACCCAACAGTGCAGAGGCATTTTCTTGACAAGAGCGTGTCTCCCTCCTTTTCACCGACAGGCCGCTGCTGCGGGATGGTGGAATGACACTAAAAAACACTAGAAACACTAAAAAAAAAAATTTTTTTTTCTTCTACGTGTGTAAAAATAATTACGACTGACCCCTCATATTTCTGTGTGTTCTGTGCAGTTACCAAGGGGAAGCAGGAAGGAGGGCTGAACAGACCCAGCTTCCCTGAAAGAAGAGCGCATTGAGGTGTCTTAGTCATCGTGTTCCTATAACAGAAATACCACAAGTGGATGGCTTTAACAAGAGGAAATCTACTCTGCCACAGTCTAGGAGGCTAGAAGTCCGAACACAGGGTGCCCGCTTTCTCTTTCTGTGGCAGCTCTGGGGGAAGGTCCTTGTCATCAGTCTTCCCTGGTTGAGGAGCTTCCCAATGCAGGGACCCTGGGCCCAAAGGATGCACTATTCTCCTGGCTCTTGTTTCTTGGTGGTATGAGGTCCCCTTGTCTTTCCACTTGCTTCTCTCCTTTATATCTCAAAAGAGATTGACTTAAGACACAACGTAATCTTGTAGATTTAAACCAAAACTAAAACCCAGTGCCGTCGAGCTGATCCTGACTCACAGCCACCCTATAGATCTATGAGTTGGGGTAGATCTAGTCCTGCCTTATTAACATAACTGCCTCTAATCCCACCTTATTAGCATCAGAGAGTTAGGATTTACAACACATAGGAAAATCATATCAGGTGACAAAATGGTGGACAATCACACAATACTTGGAATCATGTACTAGCCAGGATGACACACATTTTTTGGGAGGGGGGGACAGGATTCAATCCATAACATGGGGAATGTCACTCTGTGCACCCCTGACTTGAGCGTTTTCAGGAGAATGTATTTTCACATTAGGGTTCCTGGGTAGATCAGTTTGCTCTTGGCTACTTATCAAAAGATTGGCTGTAGGAACTGTGTAAGGGGATTTAAAATCTAGGTGCCTGGTAAATCTGAAATGGCTGGTTGAGATTTGGGCCCAACTTCATTTTGTTAAGTTCTGCTTTTGCCCTAAAAACAGACAGACAGACAAACAACAAAACAAACAAACAAACAAACAAAAAACAAATCCTTTGACGTCTAGTCGATTCCAACTCATAGCAACTCTATAGAACAGAGTAGAACTGTCCCATAGAGTTTCCAAGGAGCCCCTGGTAGATTCGAACTGCCAACCTTTTGGTTAGCAGCTGTAGATATTAACTGCTACACCACCAGGGTTTCCGCTTTTGCCCTAGCAACACTTAACTTTTGAATGAACTTAATTATGCAGCTAAAGAAATGTCTTTTTATTATGTGAAAAGGAAGGTCAGCAGAATGCTCCCTGGGGGTCTTTGCACAAACGAGAGTTATTGAAACACTTTGTGTAAGATGTCCTTAGGAAATGATTTTGCCTTAAGCCAGTTATTTATTTATTTTTTAAAATAGTTTTTATTGAGCTTTAAGTGAACGTTTACAAATCAAGTCAGTCTGTCACATATAAGCTTATATACACCTTACTCCACACTCCCTCTTACTCTCCCCCTAATGAGTCAGCCCTTCCAGTCTCTCCTTTTGTGACAATTTTGCCTGTTTCTAACCCTCTCTACCCTCCTATCTCCCCTCCAGACAGGAGATGCCAACACAGTCTCAAGTGTCTACCTGATACAAGTAGCTCACTCTTCATCAGCATCTCTCTCCAACCCACTGTCCAGTCCCTTCCATGTCTGATGAGTTGTCTTCGGGAATGGTTCCTGTCCTGGGCCAACAGAAGGTTTGGGGACCATGACTGCTGGGATTCCTCTAGTCTCAGTCAGACCATTAAGTCTGGTCTTTTTATGAGAATTTGGGGTCTGCATCCCACTGATCTGCTCCCTCAGGGGTTCTCTGTTGTGCTCCCTGTCAGGGCAGTCATCGGTTGTGGCCGGGCACCAACTAGTTCTTCTGGTCTCAGGATGATGTAAGTCTCTGGTTCATGTGGCCCTTTCTGTCTCTTGGGCTCATAGTTGTCGTGTGACCTTGATGTTCTTCATTCTCCTTTGCTCCAGGTGGGTTGAGACCAACTGATGCATCTTAGATGGCCGCTTGTTAGCATTTAAGACCCCAGACGCCACATTTCAAAGTGGGATGCAGAATGTTTTCATAATAGTATTATTTTGCCAATTGACTTAGAAGTTCCCTTAAGCCATAGTCCCCAACCCCCCGCCCTTGCTCTGCTGACCTTTGAAGCATTCATTTTATCCCAGAAACTTCTTTGCTTTTGGTCCAGTCCAGTTGAGCTGACCTTCCGTGTATTGAGTATTGTCCTTCCCTTCACCTAAAGTAGTTCTTATCTACTAACTAATCAGTAAATAACCCTCTCCCACTCTCCCTCCCCCCCTCGTAACCACAAAAGTATGTGTTCTTCTCAGTTTATACTATTTCTCAAGACCTTATAATAGTGGTCTTATACAATATTTGTCCTTTTGCCTCTGACTAATTTCGATCAGCATAATGCCTTCCAGGTTCATCCATGTTATGAAAGGTTTCACAGATTAGTCACTGTTCTTTATTGATGCGCAGTATTCCATTGTATGAATATACCACAATTTATTTAACCATTCATCCGTTGATGGACACCTTGGTTGCTTCCAGCTTTTTGCTATTGTGAACAGAGCTGCAATAAACATGGGTGTGCATATATCTGATTGTGTGAAGGCTCTTATTTCTCTAGGGTATAGTCCGAGGAGTGGGATTTTCGGGTTGTATGGTAGTTCTATCTCTAACTTTGTAAGAAAATGCCAGATAGATTTCCAAAGTGGTTGTACCATTTTACATTCCCACCAGCAGTGTATAAGAGTTCCAATCTCTCTGCAGCCCCTCCAACATTTATTATTTTGTGTTTTTTGGATTAATGCCAGCCTTGTTAGAGTGAGATGGAATCTCATCGTAGTTTTAATTTGCATTTCTGTAATGGCTAATGATCGAGAGCATTCTCTCATGTATCTGTTAGCTGCCTGAATATCTTCTTTAGTGAAGTGTGTGTTCATATCCTTTGCCCACTTTTTGATTGGGTTGTTTGTCTTTTTGTGGTTGAGTTTTGACAGAATCATGTAGATTTTAGAGATCAGGCGCTGGTCTGAGATGTCATAGCTGAAAATTCTTTCCCAGTCTGTAGGTGGTCTTTTTACTCTTTTGGTGAAGTCTTTAGATGAGCATAGGTGTTTGATTTTTAGGAGCTCCCAGTTATCTGGTTTCTCTTTGTCATTTTTGGTAAAATGTTGTATTCTGTTTATGCCTTGAATTAGGGCTCCTAACGTTGTCCCTATTTTGTCTTCCATGATCTTTATTGTTTTAGTCTTTATGTTTAGGTCTTTGATGCACTTGGAGTTAGTTTTTGTGCATGGTGTGAGGTATGGGTCCTGTTTCATTTTTTTGCAAATGGATATCCAGTTATGCCAGCACCATTTGTTAAAAAGACTATCTTTTCCCCAATTAACTGACACTGGGCCTTTGTCAAATATCAGCTGTTAAGCCAGTTATTTTAACAGTTAGCTCTCAGAAGATCTATTGTGTGATCACCTAGGCTTTAACTGGCTAGCTCCCCCTTAACCAGATGGCCGACCTTTACATCTCAAAGGACTTCCAGCTGAGGATGATTTGGTCTACGATCATCATTAAGGTCCTCCCCCCTCCCCCATACCTCTACTGTATTCAATTGCCTTAGCCCACAGTGCTCTGTAAACCACTCTTCACAAAAGCCCTGCTTGGTTCTGTCCTGCTTCCCACTTCCCTAATTGCTTAGGAACCAATCTGAATATTGTAAAGCAAGCTCCTACTTTAGCCCTATAACTATCCACCTTGTGGGTGCTACTCCCCTAGAGCACTGGTTTTTGACTTGGTGAGATCTAGCATGTCCCACCACTCAAGTGGTCTTTCAATAAATTTCTTTATTTTCGCTTTAAGCAGAGCATAAGTCATTACTTTTAGACATTTCTTGGTGTACTCTGGCAGAATTTGAAGATATCTTCTGTGTCTCTGACAGTGGCATCACTAAGGTTGGTGTCACCAGGTATGGTAACTCATGATGTCACCTCCCATTGGGCCTCCTCCCATATCAGACCATACAGAATCCTTAGAAATATTTTTTTGTACTTTTGCTCATAAACTGTAATTCCTGTAATCACTCCTTCTGTTCCTTTAATTACTACTTTATTCTTAAAAATGTTTTTAATACAGGTTCATAGATACTAATTGCCATAACATTGTAGCTAAAACATCAGAAAATTTGACAAAATTAAGTGACTATAAAAACACTGGCCGCAACTAAAACAACAGCCCATGCTTGTACCGAGTGTAGACGAAACCATGTGATTTGAGGCATCATTGTAATTGGGTAATAATGACAGCTTTGACTAGAGTGCATTAGAAGGTTCAAAAAGTAAACTAACATAGGGTTTTAGCCTTCTAGGTACATTGATACATGCAAGCTGGGCTTATGAAAACTGTTTTTGTTGTTATAACTACAAGAACATTTTTTATAAAAAAATAAATTTATGCTGAAACTGCACAAAAATTTTATAGACAAGTCATTTTGGTGTCACCCCCTCTAACAATGTCACCCAGTGTGGTCCACACCCTCCCCCCCCACCCTCCTAGTGACGAGACTGGTCATGGGGTATCAAGACTAATCAAAACCATCAATAAATGCTTATTTTATGGTCCTCATGCTCCATTTGAATAGGCACGGAATGTGTAACACATACTAGAAAGACATGGAGCAGATGTTGGTAGCAAATGTCAGAGAACAGGACAGTGCAGTGGGTAAGACCTGGGGTCCGGAGTCAGACCACCTGGGTTGGAACCTTGGCTTCCCCCAAGCTGTGTGGCCTGGGGCAAGTTAACAAACCTCTCTGTGCCTCGGTTCCCTTATATATAAAATGGGAGCTAAGATAGCGCCTACCTCACAAGATTGTTGTGAAGGCTAATGAGTTAACATTTGATTTATAATGCTTAAGAGAGAGCCTGGCACTTGTGAGTGAGTGTTGGGTATTATTAGATAACTGGGACACAGGGACTGACTGTCCGAGATGCATTTCGATTGCATCGAGCCCTAAACTTCTCTCCAAGCACGCACCCCTCCCCCATCACTCCTTTTGTTCTGTTCTGAAATAGAATTTATACATAAGGTTTCCCTTAGCACTGCATTTGTAGGACAGACATCCACAAGCTTGATCTTCCTCCTCCCTGATGTTCACCCAGGTCATCGGTGGTTCAGTGGTAGAATTCCCACCTTCCACGTGGGAGATGCAGGTGTGATTCCCAGCCAATGTACCTCGTGTATAGCCACCACCTGAAGCTGATCTACTTCTGAAAATCAGCCTGCAAAAACCTGTGAACCACAGCGGTCTGATCCCTAATCTATCATAGGAATGGCTCAGGAAACGCAGCGCCTCATTCCATTGTGTACGGGGTTGCGAGAAGTCAGGCAACTCAACAGCAACTAACAACAATTCGCCCCCACGTTTCTGTCTTAGGCAACCTGGAACGTAGAGCCCAGGCTCATATACTGGTCCATCCATGCCTCATGTTGCTTTCAAACATCTGGCGGTTGAACAAACATCATGTCACTGTGGAGTTCACTTATGTCATTGATCAACAGTAAGTTCCAAAGACGCTGCCGCTGCCACTCCCTCTAGGTCAGCAGTTACAGTTATCAATTATTTCCTGCAGTATGCGTGTGGCCCTCTTTGGAAATTTGTAGGACTAGGATGACAGTTACTTTGAAATACTGGTTCTCCAAGGGACTTAGACCCCCTCAACAAATGCTGTCTGGTCATAGTAGTAATTCCATCCCTCTCCCTCACTCCCTAGGCCAGGAAACCACGAGACCTCAGTAAATGTATAAAGGTGGCCAGATTCTTTGAACAAAGAAACAGTTAGGTGAGGGCTTCATGGATGGAAGGCAGACACTTGTACTTCTATCAGCCACACCTCTTAACTTTTATTCTAAATTTCCTATTTCTTAATCCTTCATTGCTTCCTTCTTGGATACTTCCTAGATTTGATTTTCCAATGCACTAATGAGTCCTTCTGCTGTATTCATCCTACTATTTAATTCATTTCTCATGTTCTTTATTTCAACTCTTATGTTGTTCAGCCTTAATGTTTCCTCTTGATTCTTTTTTGCAATTCTTTGTTATTTCATATTACCGATCTCTTGTCTCCTTAAGTATATTTTTCCAAGCTTATTTTAAATTATTGCTGTATCTATTCTAATACTTCAGAACGTATACACTGTTTACTTTGTTATTTTTCTTTTTGAGGTACTTGTTATCCTCAAGTGTCTGGTTACTTTGCCTGTGAGCTACATATTCCCATCAGAATCTCAACTACTTCATCTGATGGTGAGTTTGGAGAACATCTAAAGACCAGACCCTAGTCCGTGTCAGCACTGTGAGCACAAAAAGAAGGGAGGGGTTGAGCATCAGAACCACCAGGTAAGCACATCCATTTCCTATCATCTCATCAGGGAATGTCTCAAGTCAAGGCTTCAACTTCAGACCCCAAGGAGAAGCAGCGTGGGGTGGAGGTATTCTCCCTGGATTTTGATCCACCAGCCCTGTGGATGTGTAGGAAGAGGAGTAGAGGGCAAATGGATGAGGCCTGTCAGTTCCCAATGATTTTCTCCAGTTACTCACCCCAGCAGGACCTGTGTTCTACTCTAATAGTACCCCCATGGATACGTGCCCAAGCTTTTTGGACCATTTTCATAGACTGAAGGCTCAATGGTTGTTCCAAAGGGCAAAATTAGAATTAAAAAATAGTCTGATCATCATTGCAACATTAAAAGGTGGAAACAACCCAAGTTCCACCAACACAAGAATGTGTGTGTGTAATAGGTGCCATTGAGTCACTTCCGACTCATAGCGACCCTATGTACAACAGAACGCAACGCTGCCCAGTCCTGTGCCATTCTCACAATTGTTGATATGCTTGAGCCGATTGTCACAATCACTGTGTCAATTCATCTCGTTGAGCGTCTTCCTCTTTTTTGCTGATCCTCTACAAAGCATAATGTCCTTCTCCAGGGACTGATCCCTTCTGATAACATGTCCAAAGTATGTGAGACATAGTCTCATCATCCTTACTTCTAAGGAGCATTCTGGTTGTACTTCCTCCAAGGCAGACTTGTTCATTCTTTTGGCAGTCTGTGATATATTCAATATTCTTCACCTACACCCTAATTCAAAGCCATCAATTCTTCTTTGGGCTTCCTAATTTGTTGTCCAGCTTTTGCATGCATATGAGGTGATTGAAAACACCATGGCTTAGGTCAGGTTGCCCTTAGTCTTCGAAGTGACATCTTTGCTTTTTAACACTTTAAAGAGGTCTTTTGCAGCAGATTTGCCCAACACAATGCGTCTTTTGATTTCTTTTTTAAAAAATTTTTTATTGTGCTCTAAGTGAAAGTTTACAAATCAAGTCAGCCTCTCATACAAAAATTTATATACACCTTGCTATATACTCCTAATTGCTCTCCCACTAATGAGACAGCACACTCCTTCCCTCCATTCTCTCTTTTCATGTCCATCCTGCCAGCTTCTGATCCCCTCTGCCCTCTCATTTCCCCTCCAGACAGGAGCTGCCCACATAATCTTACATGTCTACTTGATCCAAGAAGCTCATTCTTCCCCAGTATCATTTTCTATCCCATTGTCAATACCTGTCTGGAGAGTTGTCTTTGGGAATGGTTCCTGTCCTGGGCCAACAGAAGGTCTGGGGGCCATGACCACTGGGGTCCCTCTAGTCTCAGACCATTAAGTCTGGTCTTATGAGAATTTGGGGTCTGCATCCCACTGCTCTCCTGCTCCCTCAAGGGTTCTCTGTTGTGTTCCCTGTCAGGGCAGTAAACAGTTGTAGCCAGGCAGCATTCTTCTGGTCTCAGGCTGATGTAGTCTCTGGTTTATGTGGCCCTTTCTGTCTCTTGTGCTCATAATTACCTTGTGTCTTTGGTGTTCTTCATTCTCCTTTGCTCCAGGTTCTTTTGATTTCTTGACTGCTGTTTCCATGGGTGTTGATCGTAGATCCAAGTAAAATGAAATCCTTGACAACTTCAATCTTTTCTCCGTTTTTCATGATGTGGCTTATTGGCTCAGTTGTGAAGATTTTTGTTTTCTTTATGTTGAGGTATTATCCATACTGAAGGCTGTGGTCTTTGATCTTCATCAGTAAGTGCTTCAAGTCCTCTTCACTTTCAGCAAGCAAGGTTGTGTCATATGCACAAAGCAGGTTGTTTATGAGTCTTCCTCTAGTGCTGATGCCATGTTCTTCTTCATATAGTCCAGATTCTCAGATTATTTGCTCAGCATACATATTGAATAAGTATGGTGAAAGGATACAACACTGATGCACACCTTTGCTGACTTTAAACCACGCAGTATCCCCTTGTTCTGTTCCAATGACTGCCTCTTAATCTATGTACAGGTTCCTCATGAGCACAATGAAGTGTTCCAGAATTCCTATTCTTTGCAATGTTATTCATAATTTGTTATGATCCACACAGTCGAATGCTTTTGCATAGTCAATAAAACACAGGCAAAGGGCTGTTCCTCAATGGGCCCCTGGCCTTGTTTTGACTGATGATATTGAGCTTTACCACCGTCTCTCTCCACAGATGATTCCTGTGTATTCTTGGCGGTCTACTTCTGAATGGAGTTAAACAGAAGAATAGGTAAATAAAACGTGGTATATTATACAGTGGCCTATCAAGAGATGAAGACCGGATACATGCAACAACATGAATGAACCTTGAAAACATTATGCTGAGTGAAATAAGTCAGACACAAAAGGACAAATATTGTATGATCGCACTTATATGAAATATCCAGAATAGTCAAATGCATAAAGACCAAAGATTATTAGTGGTTACCAGGGGAGGCTGAGAGAGGAAAATGGGGATGTATTGCTTAAGGGGTACTGACTGTTAAAGGTGATAGAAAAAAAGACTGGAAATGAATATTGGTGATGGTTGCACAAATTGGAGAACGTAATTAGTGTCACTAAATTGTACACAAAAATGTTTGAAATGGCAAATGTTTTGTTACATACATTTTACCACAATAAAAATTAAAAAAAAAAAAAAGAAGGAATAGTATGTCCAAAGATAAACTGAAGCGTCCACCTCTTTGGAGACTGACATTGTCTGCAGCTGGTAATGACAGAGCTGTTGGGGGATAGTCCTAGTTATACTGCAAAAATCACAGAATCCTGTTCATGACTTCAGTGGGAATTTAAGCTATTACAGATTTTTATAACTCTAGATTTTTAAACCGCATGATTTTTTAAAGTTAATAGCTCAAACACATACACATATAGTGTCTGACCTTCAGGTTCCAGGGACCCCTCCCCGTCTGTGACCCCAATGTCTTAGATGGGTGTACCACTGCCATACCTACTCAGCCTATTGAAGTCCTCCCTGTTTTTCACAACCCATGAAAACACCACTTCCTTCATTAGCGTAAGCCTTCTCTGACTACAATAGCGGCAAGATCCTCTCGCTCCTCTGAACTCCCAGGCCACACTGGAGTTCTGTTTGAAGGGCCCAATCACTTCCTACCACAAAATTTAATTATTTGCATATCTGCCATAACTGCCCTACTCAACAGCTCATTTGGCCTTGAGGAATGCTACTTCGTGCCGACATGGGCCCAGTACTTCAAACACAAGTGCTGATGGCATCCTCCAGGCCTGTGTCAGATGATTCTCACACACAGGCCTGGCATTTGCCCATATGAATGGCCCCTGGTAGATATTGTCCTGGTCAAGGCTTCACCATGCCCCAGACCAGTGTCCTGAGGAGCATGGGGATTCCCTGTTCAGACAAACCAATGAATTAATGGCCAAGAGCCGTGTGCCTCAACTTTGCAAATACAACTTTGGATTGCTGGCCTGCAATCCAAAGTGGCCAGATTTAGGGCTGAGAGTAGCAGACACTGACCTTCCCTCAGCAGACAATATCACTCCCATGGGACAAGACAGATGGGTGTGTGAAAGGCCTGTCATCCTCCTGAGCATAAGGAGGCCCTCACTCCCCTCGTGTACCTGGAATTCCTGTTGTCATGTTTTATCTGCTCAGTTAAAGGTAATGATTGTCCTCTTACTGAAGCTGGCCATCACAGTAGAGAAGAACTATTACCCCATGGTCTGGACAGGCCTAATTTCCAGCAGCCTTTCTAGAAGTAAGGCAGGAAGCTCAGGAAAAAGACAGGTGCAGCCTGGAACAGAGCAGACACTTGGTGCACAGATCAGAATCTGCCCGCAACACTTCTCTTGCCAGGGTCCTTCTGCAAAGGAAAAACCCACCTAGTGGGTGCCTATAGATTCTACCTAGACCTGCACAACCTCTCGGTGACCCCTGGCCCTTCTGGTACCAGGCTTGGACTTTACAGCACAGGTATTCTTGTTTGTGTCACTTGCTCCTGTCTGCCTCCCCTGCCAGACACTTGAATGGCCTCTAGTCACTGAGAGGATGGTGATGTCCCCTATTGATTGGACATCAAGCATGGGGGGGGTAAGGTAGGGGTGAGGGGTGAGGATGCTATTGTTCCCTACAGCAAAAGGGATGTTTTCACCTTTCTTGTACCCTCAGCACACGCAAAGTTTTTCAGGAACAAATAAAGGACGTCCTCTTGGGCTCCAGTCACAGCTCTCTGGGGTTGCCGTTCTAAGGGACCCTCCGTCCCGCCCGCTTCCCAGCCTTCTCTGCAGAGGCCAAGGTTACAGAGAGTGACCCCAGAAATGCTGGGTGGAGACAGGCGAAACCACAGAAAAGAGGCACTCGTCAAGCTTCCGGGGCTTTGTTCTTTAACCTGGGCCGTCGGTGGCGGCTGGAACAAAAGGGGTAGCTGCAGGACGGGACACCGAAGGACGGCAGACATTGCCCAGAGCGCATGCGCAGTGAAATCAGCTTTGGGTGGAGCCGATAGTTTGTGACCAGCAGGGGGCAGCACGAGCCTGCGTCCCCAGCTGTGGCAAGCAAGAGGCGGCCTCGCGGGTGGAGGACCGACTGGCAAAGGACTGGGAGCAGCAGAAGACAACGGGGGCCGAGACAAAGGGTAAAATTATCTGAACGACCGGTACGTGACATTAATGCGCACGCCTGGCCCCAGACCAGCCGCCCCTGACGCCGGAGGCTGAGAAGTCCTGTGCTCCCCACATCAGTACGGTATAGCAGATGAGCCGTCTGGTGCACTGCTCCAGCAAGCCAGCCTTACCCTGAAGCCGAAACATTCTTTCCACTCTCATCGATTACTCTGTCACTTTGGACAAGTTATCTAACCTGTCTGAGCCTCGGTTTCCCCATCTGCTAAATGGAGTTAAAGGCCCGCCTCGTTGGATCGTTGAGGAGCTCAGAAGCACACAAGAAAATGCTTAATGAATGTTCACCTTGTCAACCAGAAACGACCATAACTAGTTGAGACCAGCCCAAGGTGCTTACACCTATAACCTTATTTAACTGGTATTTTCCAAACTCACATCCTCTTGAGACTTCATCAAAGTAAAGCCAAGAAGCCTTGCACCTATTATAAACAAAAGAAGGGACGTGCGGCCCAATCACAAACTTGCCCCCTCCTTTGAAAGAACCCACCTTTGCTTAAAAGACAACTTTCTAGAGCCCTGGGGGCAAAACAGTTAAACCTTGGCTGCTAATCCAAAGTTCAGCACTTGGAACCTACCCAGAAGCTCGCCAAGAAAGACTTGACTATCTGCTTCCTAAAAATTAGAGCCAAGAAAATTCTATGGGGACAGTTTGACCCTTTCACATGGGGTCACTATGAGTCAAAATCGACTTGATCACAGACAACATTCCTTTTTTTTTTTCCCCCCAACTAACTTCCCCAAATCTTCTTACAAAAAGAGATCACTATTTTTGTCAAATTGAAGCCTTTGGTACCTCCTCTTGAGTGCCAGGCTTCCTCGCTGCAGCAATTTGGTTTACTTCCAAATAAAATCTTTGTTAGTATTTTTATAACCCAACTCTAGAATCTGTCATTTAACAACCCTTAATCACTACTTTTCTTATTACATGTACTTGTCTGTCTATGCGTCTCCCCCCTCCACTATGGGGTGACAAGAGGCAAGGCAGAAGCACGACGCTGGTTCCACATACGGGGATTGATAAAACAAATTAATATATTGAGGATAATCGGAGCCAGGTTTCCCTCTTCAGAGAAAGGAATTTCAAATACATAAAAGAATAAAACTAGAAAGCCATGTCTTGTTAGATTCAAATCTGAATAATCGGTGCGAACTTAGGGATTTTAGTAAATATAAATGTAAATGTGAGTGTAGGTACAAATATATTCTTTAGCTCTGTCCATTAACAGGGTCTTGTAGCAGTGACCCCAATAACAATGGCCATAGGAGGATCCAAATCTTGTCTTCTACATAACATTACCCACTAAAAGAAACCAAAACTCCTTGGGAAAATGGCTGATTCAAGGGGCAGGGCACAGAAAGTATAAGGTAAAGTCAATGCATCTTGTCCCAGATGAAAGGAAATGCTCAAGGAATGATGAGGACATGTCAAAAAGACACAAGAATTTTGACAATGGTGTCAAAACATTTCAGTAACAATTTAGTTCAAAATAATTCCATAGTCTCTTTAAAAATGGTGCTGGTACAACTGGACATCTTCATGCAAAAGAATGAAGTTGGATCCCTACCTCATACCATATGTAAAAATGAACTGAAAATGGACTAAAGACCTAAACATAAGAGCTAAACCTATAAAACTCTTAAAAGGAAACATAGGTGTAAACCTTTGTGACCTTGGTTTTGGCAATGGTTTCATAGATACAACACAGCAGCACAATCAACAAAAGAAAAATAGGTAAATTGGACTTCATCAAAATTAAAAAACAAAAACAAAACAACTCCTATGCTTCAAAGGACACTATCAAGAAAGTGAAAAGATAACCCATGGAATAGAAGAAAATATTTGCAAACCATATATCTGATTAGGAACTTGGATCTAGGTATATAAAGAGCTCTTACAACTCAATAATATAAACACAAATAACCAAATTTAAAGATAGGCAAAGAATGTGAAGAGACATTTCTGCAAAGAAAATACACAAATGACCGATAAGCACGTGAAAAACTGCTTAATGTCATTAGTCATGAGGAAAATGCAAATCAAAACCACTTTGCACCCACCAGGATAGCTATAATTTAAAAAAGTAGATAATAACCACCGTTGGTCAAGACATGGAAAACATTAAAGCCCTCACACACTGCTAGTGGGAACGTAAAATGGTGCTGCTGCTTTAGAAAAGAACCTCGTGGTTCCCCAAACAGTTGCACGTAGAGTTACCATTTGGCCCAGCAATTCCACTCCTAGGCATATACCTAAGAGAAACAAAACTGTATACTCACACAAAATTTCTTTATGAATATTTATAGCAGCATTATTCATAATAGCCAAAGAGTGGAAGTAACCCAAATGCCCATTAACTGATAAATGGATAAATGAAATGTGGTATAGCCATATAACGGGATACTATCCAGCCATGAATAGGAATGAGTACTGATGCATGCTACAACATGCATGAACCGTGAAAACATTATGCCAAGTAAAAGAAGCCACTCACAAGAAAGCACATGGTTTATGATCCCTTTTGGTTTTCTATCTCCAGCTGTTTGCACGCGTCATTATAGTACTTTACTTTGTCTTCTGGAGCCGCCTTTTGAAATCTTCTGTTAGTTCTTTTACTTCATCATTTCTTCCTTTTGCTTTAGCTGCTTGATGTTTGAGCGCAAGTTTCAGCATCTCCTCTGACATCGTCTTGGTCTTTTCTTCTTTTCAGAAGTAGACTGCCAGGTCCTTCTTCCTAGTCTGTCTTAGTCTGGAAGCTCAGCTGAAACCTCTCCTCCATAGGTGACCCTGTTGGTATCTGAATACCAGTGGCATGGCTTCCAGCATCATAGCAACACGCAAGCCCCCACAATACAATGAACTGACAGACACGTGGGGTGGGGGTAATAGCTTTATTGAGATATAATTCATGTACTTACAATTCCTTTATTTAAAGTGTCCAGTTCAATGGTTTTTAGTATATTCACAGAGTTGTGCAATCAACAGCACAATCAATTTTACAACATTTTATCACCCTTCCATAAAACACCCATTCCCTTTGTTAGCTACCACCTCCAATTCCTCTGGTCCTCAACTCCCAACCCTAAGCAATGACAGTGGTTATTATCTACTTTTTAAAATTATAGCCATCCTAGTGGGTGCAAAGTTGTTTTGATTTGCATTTTCCCGATGACTAATGATGTTGAGCGGTTTTTCATGTGCTTATTGGTCATTTGTGTACTATCTGTCTCTATAGATTTCCTTATTCTGGACATTTTATATAATGGGATCGTAAACTATGTGCTTTCATGTGATTGGCTTCTTTTACTTAGCATAATGTTTTCAAGGTTCATGTATGTTGTAGTATGTATCAGTACTTCATACCTATTGATGGCTGGATAATATTCCATTGTATGGCTGTACCACATTTTGTTTATCCATTCATCAGTTAACGGACATTTGGGTTATTTCCACTCTGGCTCTTATGAATAATGCTGCTATAAATATTCATAAAGAAATTTTTGTGTGGATATACATTTTTGTTTCTCTTAGGTATATACCTAGGAGTGGAATTGCTGGGCCAAATGGTAACTCTATGTGCAAATGTTTGAGGAACCACGAGGTTCTTTTCTAAAGCAGCTGCACCATTTTATGTTCCCACTAGCAGTGTGTGAGGGTTTTTTTTTTTTTAATTTTTATTATGCTTTAAGTGTAAGTTTACAAATCAAGTCGGACTGTCATACAAAAATTTATAAATACCTTGCTATATACTCCTCATTGCTCTCCCCGTGATGAGACAGCACATTCTTTCCCTCCACTCTCTCTTTTCGTGTCCATTTGGGCAGCTTCAGACCCCCTCTACCCTCTCATCTCCCCTTCAGACAGGAGATGCCAACATAGTCTCATGTGTCTACTTGATCCAAGAAGCTCATTCTTTACCAGTATCGTTGTCTATCCCATAGTCCAGTCTAATCCCTGTCTGAAGAGTTGGCTTTGGGTATGGTTCCTGTCTTGGGGTAAGAGAAGTTCTGGGGACCATGACCTCTGGGGTCATTCTAGTCTCAGTCAGGTCATTAAGTCTGGTCTTTTTATGAGAATTTGGGGTCTGCATCCTGCTGCTCTCCTGCTCCCTCAGGGGTTCTCTGTTGTATTTCCTGTCAGGGCAGTCATCAGTTGCAGCTGGGCACCATCTAGTTCTTCTGGTCTCAGGCTGATGTAGTCTCTGCTTTATGTGGCCCTTCCTGCCTCTCTGGCTCATAATTACTTTGTGTCCTTGGTGTTCTTCATTCTCCTTTGCTCCAGGTGGGTTGAGACCAATTTATGCATCTTAGATGTCTGCTTGCTAACGTTTAAGACCCCAGACGCCACTCCCCAAAGTAGGATGCAGAATATTTTCTTAATAGATTTTATTATGCCAATTGACTTAGATGTCCCCTGAAACCATGGTCGCAAACACCTGCCCCTGCTATGCTGGCCTTCGGAGCATTTAGTCTATTCAGGAAACTTCTTTCCTTTTGGTTTAGTCCAGTTGTGCTGACCTCTCCCGTATTGTGTGTTGTCTTTCCCTTCACCTAAAATAGTTTTTATCTACTATGTAATTAGTGAAAGCCCCTCTCCCTCCATCCCTCCCTCCCCCCTCTTATAACCCTCAAAGAATGTTCCCTTCTCTGTTTAAACTACTTCTTGAGTTCTTATAATAGTGGTCTTATACAATATTTGTCCTTTTGCAGCTACTAATTTCACTCAACATAATGCCTTCCAGATTCCTTCACGTTATGAAATGTTTCACAGATTCATCATTGTTCTTTAGCGGTGCATAATATTCCATTGTGTGAATATACTGTAATTTATTTATCCATTCATACTTTGATGGACACCTTGGTTGCTTCCATCTTTTTGCTATTGTAAACAGTGCTGCAGTGAACATGGGTGTGCAAGTATCTCTTCGTGTAAAGGCTCTTATTTCTCTAGGATATATTCCAAGGAGTGCGATTGCAGGATCGTATGGTAGTTCTATATCTAGTTTTATAAGGAAGTGCCAAATTAATTTCCAAAGTAGTTGTACCATTTTACATTCCCACCAGCAGTGTATAAGAGTTCCAGTCTCTCCACAACCTCTCCAACATTTATTATTTTCTGTTTTTTTTGATTAATGCCAGCATTGTTGGAGTGAGATGGAATCTCATTGTAGTTTTGATTTGCATTTCTCTAATGGCTAATGATCGTGAGCATTCCCTCATGTATGTGTTAGCTACCTGAATGTCTTTTTTAGTGAAGTGCCTGTTCATATCCTTTGCCCATTTTTCAATTGGGTTATTTGTCTTTTTACAATATCATGTAGATTGTAGAGATTAGGCACTGATCGGAAATGTCATAGCTAAAAACTTTTTCCCAGTCTGTAGGTAATCTTTTTACTCTTTTGGCGAAGGCTTTGAATGAGCATAGGTATTTGATTTTTAGGAGCTCCCAGTTATCTGGTTTCTTTTCTGCATTGTTAGTAATGTTTTATACACTGTTCATGCCATGTGTTAGGGCTCCTAGAGTTGTCCTTATTTTTTCTTCCATTATCTTTATTGTTTTATATTTTATATTTTGGTCTTTGATCCATTTTGAGTTAGTTTTGTGCATGGTGTGAGGTAGGGATCTTGTTTCATTTTTTTTACAGATGGATATCCAGTGATGCCAGAATCGTTCATTAAAAAGGCTGTCTTTTCCCCATTGAACTGACTTCGGGCCTTTGCCAAATATCAGCTGCTTATACGTGGACAGATTTATGTCAGGATTCTTAATTCTTTTCCATTGGTCTATGTATCTGTTGTTGTACCAGTTCCAGGCTGTTTGGACTACTGTGGCAGTATAATCTAAAATCAGGTAGAGTGAGGCCTCCCACTTTATTCCTCTTTTTCAGTAATGCTTTACTTATCTGGGGCCTCTTTCCCTTCCATATGAAGTAGGTCATTGGAATTTGGATCAGAATTACATTAAATGTGTAGATTGCTTTTCGTAGGATAGACAGTTTTATAATGTTAAGCCTTCCTATCCATGAGCAAGCTATGTTTTTCCACTCATGTAGGTCTCTTTTGGTTTATTGCAGTAGTGTCTTGTAGTTTTCTATGTATAGGTCTTTTACATCTCTGGTAAGATTTGTTCCTAAGTATTTCATCTTCTTGGGGACTACTGTAAATGGTATCGATTTGGTGATTTTCTCTCTGATGTTCTTTGTGCTGGTTTAGAGGAATCTGGTTTTTGTATGTTTATCTTGTATCCTGATACTTTGCTGATCTCTTCTATTAGTTTCAGTAGTTTTCTTGAGGATTCTTTAGGGTTTTCTGTGTATAAGATCATGTCATCTGCAAAATAGAGATACTTTTACTTCTTCCTTGCCAATCTGGATGCCCATTATTTCTTTATCTAGCCTAATTGCTCTGGCTAGGACCTCCAACATAATGTTGAATACTAGTGATGTTAAAGGGCATTCTTGTCTGGTTCCTGTTCTCAAGGGGAACGCTTTCAGACTCTCTCCATTTAGGATGATGTTGGCTGTTGGCTTTGTATAAATGTCCTTTATTATGTTGAGGAATTTTCCTTCTATTCCTATTTTGCTGAGAGTTTTTGTCATGAATGGGTATTAAACTTTGTCAAATGCCTTTTCTGCATCAATTGATAAAATCATGTGGTTCTTGTCTTTTGTTTTATTTATGTGATGGATTACATTAATTGTTTTTCTAGTGTTGAACCATCCCTGCATATCTGGTATGAATCCCACTTGGTCATGGTGAATTATTTTTTTGATATGTTGTTGAATTCTATTGGCTAGAATTTTGTTGAGGATTTTTGCATCTAAGTTCATCAGGGATATAGGTCTGTAATTTTCTTTTTTTGTGTGGCATCTTTACCTGGTTTTGGTATCAGGGATATGCTGGCTTATTTGAATGAGTTTGGGAGTATTCTTTCCTTTTCTATGTTCTGAAATACCTTTAGTAGTAGTGGTGTTAATTCTTCTCTGAAAGCTTGGTAGAACTCTGCAGTGAAGCCATCGGGCCAGGGCTTTTTTTTTTGTTGGGAGTTTTTTGATTACCTTTCCAATCTCTTCTTTTGTTATGGGTCTATTTAGTTGTTCTACCTCTGTTTGTGTTAGTTTAGGTAGGTAGTGTGTTTCTAGGAATTCATCCATTTCTTCTAGGTTTTCAAATTTGTTAGAGTACAATTTTTCATCGTAATCTGATATGATTCTTTTAATTTCAGTTGGGTCTGTTGTAATATCACCCATCTCATTTCTTATTTGGGCTATTTACTTCCTCTCCTGTTTTTCTTTTGTCACTTTGGCCAATGGCTCATCAATTTTGTTAATTTTTTCAAAGAACCAGCTTTTGTCTCGTTAACTTTTTCAGTTGTTTTTCTGCTTTCTATTTCATTTAGTTCTGCTCTAATTTTTATTATTTCCTTTCTTCTAGTGCCTGAAGGTTTCTTTGTTGCTCTCTTTCTATTTGTTCAAGTTGTAGGGATAATTCTTTGATTTTGGCCCTTTCTTCTTTTTGTTGGTGTGTATTTATTGATATAAATTGACCCCTGAGCACTGCTTTCGCTGTGCCCCAAAGGTTCTGATAGGAAGTGTTTTCATTCTCATTGGATTCTCTGAATTTCTGTATTCCATCCTTAATGTCTTCTATAACCCAGTCTTTTTTGAGCAGGGTATTGTCCAGTTTCCAAGTGTTTGATTTCTTTTCCCTGCTTTTTCTGTCATTGATGTCTACTTTTATGGCCTTACGGTCAGAGAAGATGCTTTGTAATACTTTGAAGTTTTGGATTCTGCTAAGGCTTGTTTTATGACCTAATATGTGGCCTATTCTAGAGAATGTTCCATGTGCACTGGAAAAGAAAGAATGCTTGGCTGCTGTTGGGTGGAATGTTCTGTATATGCCTATAATGTCGAGTTGGTTGATTGTGGCATTTAGATCTTCTGTGTCTTTATTGAGCTTCTTTCTGGATGTCCTGTCCTTCACTGAAAGTGGTGTGTTGAAGTCTCCTAATATAATCGTGGAGCTGTCTATCTCACTTTCCAATGCTGTTAGAGATTGTTTTATGTATCTTGCAGCCCTGTCATTGTGTGCATAAATATTTAATATGGTTATATCCTCCTGGTATATCATCCCTTTAATCATTATATATTGTCCTTCCTTATCCTTTGTGGTGGATTTACCTTTAAAGTCTGTTTTGTCAGAAATTAATATTGCCACTCCTGCTCTTTTTGATTGTTGTTTGCTTGTTATATTTTTTTCCATCCTTTGAGTTTTAGTTTGTTTGTGTCTCTAAGTCTAAGGTGTGCCTCTTGTAGGCAGCACATAGACAGATCGTGTTTTTTTAATCCATTCTGCCACTCCCTGTCTCTTTATCGGTGCATTTAGTCCATTAACATTCAGCATAATTATGAATAGGTATGAGTTTAGTGCTATCATTTTGACGTCTTTTTTTGTGTCTCATTGGCAGTTTCTGTTTCCCACTTAATTTTTTGTGCTGAGTAGTTTATGTTTATATATTGTTTTTTCCTCTTTTTTGTTGTTGATTTTGTTTCTGCTGAGTCTCTATTTTTTTCTTGCATTTTATTTTGATGAGTAGGATAGTTAGTTTCCTTTGTGGTTACCTTAATATTTATCCCTATTTTTCTAAGTTTAAACCTAACTTTTATTTCTTTATATTGCCTTGTTTTCCTCTCCATATGAAGATCTATGACTACATTTCTTAGTCCCTCTTTATTATTTTATAGTTGTCTTATTTTACATAATGATATTGCATTTCCCTGTTTTGAGCTTTTTTTAAATCTTGATTTACTTTTGTGATTTCCCTTTCTGGGTTAACATCTAATTGCTCTGTCCAGTGTTCTAGTCTTGGGTTGATACCTGATATTATTGATTTTCTAACCAAAGAACTCCCTTAGTATTTCTTGCAGTTTTGGTTTGGTTTTTATGAATTCCCTAAACTTCTGTTTATCTGGAAATGTCCTGATTTCACCTTCATATTTGAGATACAGTTTTGCTGGATATATGATTCTTGGCTGGCAATTTTTTTCCTTCAATGCTTTAATATAGGTCATCCCATTGCCTTCTTGCCTGCATAGTTTCTTCCGAGTAGTCCGAGCATTCTTATTGGCTGTCCTTTGTAAGTGACTTTTCATTTATCCCTAGATGCTCTTAAAATTCTCTCTATCTCTGGTTTTGGCAAGTTTGATTATAATATGTCTTGGTGACTTTCCTTTAAAATCTACCTCATGTGGAGTTGGATGAGCATCTTGGATTGATATGTTTTCATCTTTCACGATGTCAGGGAAGTTTTCTGCTAACAAATCTTCAACAGTTCTCTCTGTATTTTCTGTTATCCCTCCCTGTTCTGGTACTACAATCACTCGTAGGTTATTTCTCTTGATGGAGTCCCACGTGATTCTTAAAGTTTCTTCATTTTTTAAAATTCTTTTATCTGATTTTTCTTCAAATATATTGTTGCCAAGTGCTTTATCTTCAGGCTCACCAAATCTGCCTTCCTCTTGCTCGATTCTGCTCCTCTGACTTTCTGTTGAGTTGCCTAATTCTGTAATTTTATTGTTAATCTCCTGAATTTCTGATTGCTGTCTCTCCATAGATTCTTGGAGCTTATTAAAATTTTCACATTATATTCTAGAATAAACTTTTTAATTTCTTCAGCTGTTTTATCTGTGTGTTCCTTGGATTGTTCTGCATATTGTCTCACGTCCTTTCTGATGTCTTGAAGAGTTCTGCATATTAATCTTTTGAATTCTGCATCTGGTAATTCCAGGAAGGCACCTTCATCCAGAAGATCCTTTGTTCTCTGTTCTGAGTGCTTGTTGAAGTGATCATGGCCTATTTCTTTATGTGATTTGATATTGACTGTTTTCTCCGAGGCATCTATAAGTTATTGTATTAGTTTATTTTATGTTTGCTTACTGTATCCTAGTTTCTTGCTTTGTTTTGTTTTGATATGCCCAAATGGGTTGCTTGAGTGAGCTAGCTTGATTATTTTCACCTTTGGAGCTCTGATGTCCTGTCACCAGATGGCTAGTGCTATTATCCGGTATATGAGCTTATGAGTCCATTCACTTTTCTTGTGTGGATTCAGCTCAGGTGTCCAGGTAGCTGGTCATCAAGTGTGTGGTACATGCTCTGTCCTACAGTCTTAGAGGGGCAGGGGTGTTTGGTGTAGGTACCAGTATCTGGTTGTAGCAGAGGGTCACGCTCTGAACTGGGCAGGGGGCTGAGAACCATCCCTCGAGTGCCTCTGAGGAAAGTGTGTCCCTGTTCCCTAGAGCGTACAGGTGGGTAGGTTCTGCAGACAGACCATGGACACCTAAAATTTTTGGTTGTAAGGACTGGGAGGTACCAGTTACCCTTGGATCCCTGTTGTAGGTGGCTGTGTGACCTGAGTGGAGCTACCAGTCCTTAGGCCCCTGATGTGGGTAGGTGAGGACTCTGCTTAATAGGCAAATCTTTGTCAAATATCAAATACCCACCTCTCCACCACACCACTTAAACAGTTGCAGTCTGCCAGCAACGGCCTATTCTCCTGAAATAGGCCCACATAGGTCTGTGCAGGGGGGAAAGGTATTCAAAGTCCACTGACCATTTATGCCTGGACAGGAGCCGCTTCTGTCCTGAGCTCCCCAGGTTAGTGGAGGCGGCAAATTATCTTTTCCCCCTGTTGTGAATTTATTCCTTCTCCACATCTAGGAGCATGGCTCAGGGAGCTCAAATGGGCCTATATCAGGCCCAGGAAATCGACAGCCAGCGAAGCCGGCTTGAGGGCGGGAGGTGCAGTAAAATATACACAAGTACTTAGCTTTTGCCAAGAGCACCATTATTCTCTGTTTCCAGAGGTGTGAGTAGGCTGTGCAGCTGGCTGCTTTTCCCTGAGCAAACTGCGGCTGAACTCTACTACCGGCCCGCTGTCGCCGCTCCTGAGAATGGTTCCTGAGGGATCCCAGCAATTCAGGTCCGGCAACTCCTCTCCACTTCTGAACAGTTTCTTTCTCCACCTGCCCCTCAGTCCATTTTCTAATTTTGCCTTTGATGTTCAAGGCTCCTAGCTTATCATAAATGTAATCATTTCCCTCGATTTTTCGGGCCTTTGTTGTAAGAGAGATTGCCAGAAGCATCTGGCTATTCCTCCATTTTGGGCCTGCCACTTGTGTGAGGGTTTTAATATTTTCCACATCTTGACCAACAGTGGTTATTATCTACTTTTTAAAATTATAGCTATCCTGGTGGGTGCGAAGTGGTTTTGATTTGCAATTTCCTCCTGAATAATGATGTTGGGCAGTTTTTCATGTGCTTATCGGTCATTTGTGTACTTTCCTTGCAGAAATGTCTCTTCATATTCTTTGCCTATCTTTAAATTTGGTTATTTGTGCTTATATTATTGAGTTGTAAGAGCTCTTTATATACCTAGATCCAAGTTCCTAATCAGATATATGGTTTGCAAATATTTTCTTCTATTCCATGGGTTATCTTTTCACTTTCTTGATAGTGTCCTTTGACGCATGGGAGTTTTTTTTTTTTTAAATTTTGATGAAGTCCAATTTACCTATTTTTCTTTTGTTGATTATGCTGTTGTGTTACATCTATGAAACCATTGCCAAAACCAAGGTCACAAAGGTTTACACCTATGTTTCCTTTTAAGAGTTTTATAGGTTTAGCTCTTACGTTTAGGTCTTTAGTCCATTTTCAGTTCATTTTTATATATTTTTTTTTTTATGAGGTAGGGATCCAACTTCATTCTTTTGCATGAAGATGTCCAGTTGTACCAGCACCATTTTTAAAGAGACTATGGAATTATTTTGAATTAAATTGTTACTGAAATGTTTTGACACCATTGTCAAAATTCTTGTGTCTTTTTGACATGTCCTCATCATTCCTTGAGCATTTCCTTTCTTTTGGGACAAGATGCATTGACTTTACCTTGTACTTTCTGTGCCCTGCCCCTTGAATCAGCCATTTTTCCAAGGAGTTTTGATTTCTTTTAGTGGGTAATGTTATGTAGAAGACAAGATTTGGATCCTCCAATGGCCATTGTTATTGGGGTCACTGCTACAAGACCCTGTTAATGGACAGAGCTAAAGAATATATTTGTACCCACACTCACATTTACATTTATATTTACTAAAATCCCTAAGTTCACACCAATTGCTCAGATTTGAATCTAACAAGACATGGCTTTCTAGTTTTATTCTTTTATGTATTTGAAATTCCTTTCTCTGAAGTGGGAAACCTGGCTCCCTTTATCCTCAATATATTTATGTATTTGATCAATCTTCCTGTGTGTAACCAGTGTCCTGCTTCTGCCTTGCCTCCTGTCACCCCATAGTGGAGGGAGGAGACGCATAGACAGACAAGTACATGTAATAAGAAAAGTAGTGATTAAGGGTTGTTAAATGACAGATTCTAGAGTTGGGTTATAAAAATACTAACAAAGATTTTATTTGAAGTAAACCAAATTGCTGCAGCAAGGAAGCCTGGCACTCAAGAGGAGGTACCAAGGGCTTCAGCTTGAGATAGATAGTGATCTCTTTTTATAAGAAGATTTGGGGAAGTTAGTTGGAAAAAAAAAGGGATGTTGTTGACTGTAATCAAGTCAGTTTTGACTCATAGAGACTCCATGTGAAAGGGTTGAACTGCTCATGTAGGATTTTCTTGGCTGTAATTTTTAGGAAGCAGAAAACCAGGTCTTTCTTGGGGAGCTCCTGGGTAGGTTCCAACTGCTGACCTTTGGGTTCGCAGTGAAATGCTTAACTGTTTTGCCCCCAGGGCTCTAAAAAGTTGTCATTTAAGCAAGGGTGAGTTCTTTAAAGGTGGGGGGCAAGTTTGTGATTTGGCCATGCGTCCCTTCTTTTGTTTGTAATAGGTGCAAGGCTTCTTGGCTTTACTTTGACCAAGTCTCAAGAAGATGTGGGTTTGGAAAATATCAGTTTAGTAACATTTATAGGTGTAAGCACCTTAGGCTGGTCTCAACTGGTTATGGTTTCTGGTTGACAAGTTTAACATTCATTAAGCACTTACATGCGTGCTTATGAGCTCCACAATGACCCAAAGAGGTGGGCTCTATAACTCCATTTAGCAGATGGGGAAACCGAAGCTCAGACAAGTTAGATAACTTGTCCAGAGTCACAGGGTAAATGCTCAGAGTGATAAAAATATTTTGGCTTCAGGGTAAGGCCGGCTTGCTAGAGCAAGACACCACACGGCTGATCTGCTATGAAGTACTGATATGAGGGGGTCACAGAACTTCTCGTTCTTGGGTGTCAGGAACAGCTGGACCTGGGCCAGACATGTGTACTTATGTCACACCCCGGTTTTCCTATGATTTTATCCTGAGGTTAGCTCCAGTTTTTCTTCTTCTGCTGCTGTCAGTCCTTTGCCAGTCCACCCTTCCGCAGTGCGGCAGAGTCTTGCTTGCTTTGTTCCTGAAAAACTTTCCTTGTACTGGGAGTACAAGAATGATGAAAACACCCCTTTGCTGTAGGGATCAATAGCATCCTTACCCCTGGCTGCCCCTGTGCTTGACGTGCAATCAATAGCCAACATCACCATCCTTTCAGTGACTAGAGGCCATTCAAGTGTCTGGTAGAGGAGACAGGCACAGGAGCAAACAATACAGGGTGACATATGCAAGAATAACTGTACTGTAAAGTACAAGCCTGGTACTAGGAGGATCAGGGGTCATCAAGAAGTTGTGCCTGAGCAGGTCTAAGTAGAATCTATAGGCATCCACTAGGTGGGCTTTTCCTTTGCAGAAAGACCCTGGCAAGAGAAGTGTTGCGGGCAGATTCTGATCTGTGCACCAAGTGTCTGCTCTGTTCCAGGCTGCACCTGTCTCTTTCCTGAGCTTCCTGCCTTACTTCTAGAAAGGCTGCTGGAAGTTAGGCCTGTCCAGACCATGGGGTGATAGTTCTTCTCTACTGTGATGGCCAGCTTCAGTAAGAGGACAATCATTACCTTTAACTGAACAGATAAAACATGACAACAGGAATTTCAGGTACATGATAGGCGTGTAGGACTCCCTATGCTCAGGAGGATGACAGACCTTTCCCACTCCCACCTGTCCTGTCCCATGGAAGGGACATCGTTTGCTAAGGGAGGGTCAGAGTCTGCTGTTCTCAGTCCTAAATCTGGCCACTTTGGATTGCAGACTTCTGTGCTTAGTTTTGTTGTATTTGCAAGGTTGAGGGACATTGCCCTTGGCCATTAATCTATTGGTTTGTCTGAACAGGGAATCCCTGTGCTCCTCAGGACAAAGGCCTGGCATGTGGTGAAGCCCTGACCAGGACAATATCTACCAGGGGGTGTTCAGACGGGCAAATGCCAGGCCTGTGTGTGAGAATCATCTGACACAGGCCTGGAGGATGCCATCAGCACTTGTGGTGTCTGAAGTACTGGGCCCATGTTGGCGTTCTTCACAATGTAGCATTCCTCAGGACAAATGAAGGATTGAGTAAAGCAGTTTTGACAGAAATGCCAGTAACTAAATTTTATGGCAGAAAGTGATCAGTCCCTTCAAATAGACCTCCACGGTGGCCTGGGAGTTCAGAGGAGCAAGAGACCCTTCCTGCTGTAGTGCTGGGAGGTTTACTGTAATGAAGGAAGTGATGTTTTCCATGGGTTGTATAAAATGGGTGAGTTGGTAGGGAAGTTGTGTGCCCATCCAAGACATCAGGGTCAAAGACTGGGAGGGGTCCCTGGAACCCGAAGGTCAGTCACTATGTGTGTATGTGTTTGAGCTATTAGTTAACTTTAAAAAAATCACGCAGTTTAAAAATCTAGAGTTATGAAAATCTGTAATAGCTTAAATTCCCACTGAAGTCATGAACAGGATCCTGTGATTTTTGCAATGTAACTAGGACTATCCCCCGACAACTCTCTCATTACCAGCTACAGACAATGTCAGTCTCCAAAGAGGTGGATGTGTTATGTTAGTTTATCTTTGGACAGTATAATGGTTAAGGTTGTGTGTCAGCTTGGCTGGGCCATGATTCTCAGTGGTTTGGCAGTTGTATGATGTTGTGATCACCTCCATGATGGGATCTGCTGTAAGTAGCCAATCAGTTGAAAGGGAGTTTCCTTGGGCATGTGGCCTGCATTGAATATATGTGGACGTTCTGGCAAGGCTCGTGGGCTTTTGCTCACACTGGATCCTGCAGTTGGCTCCTGTTCATCTGACCTCCGGTTCTTGGGACTTGAGCTAGCAGCTTGCCTGCGGTCTTGCCTGCCGATCTTGGGATTCATCAGTCGTTATAACCTGTGAGCAAGAGCCCTGCTCTCTGACCCTCTGATCTTGAGTTAGCCAGCCCCTGTGGCTACGTGAATCAGAAGCCTCTATCCCGATCCATGGACTTGGGACATTCCAGCCTCTACAACCACGTGAGCCGTTCCCTTGATATGAATCTGTATATTTATCTGCTTTTTTACTTGTTTTGCTTCTCTGGAGAACGCAGCCTAAGACATTGTGGTGAAGTGTATATAACAAAACATTGGCCATTGGCCATTTTGAGCACTTTTTTGTGTACAGCTTAGTGACACTAATTATGGTCACCGTGTTGTGCAATCATCACCAATATTCATTTCCAGTGTTTTTCACCACCTTTAACAGACACTGAGTACCCCTTAAGCAATACCTCCCCATATTCCCCTCTCACTCTTCCTGGTAACCACTAATAATCATTGGTCTTTATGCATTTGAATATTCTGAAATTTCATATAAGTGAGATCATACAATATTTGTCCTTTCATGTCTGAGTTATTTCACTCAGCATGTTTTCAAGGTTTATTCATGTTGTTGCCTGTATCAGGACTTCATCTCTTTTGATGGATGAATGATATTTCATTGCATGGATACACCAAGTTTTATTTATCTATTGCTCTGTGGATACACACTTGGGTTGTTTTTACCTTTTAGTTATTGTAAATAATGCTGCAACAATGGGCAGACTATTCTTTTAATTTTGATTTCGCCCTTTGGGACAACCACTGAGTGCTCCCTCAGTGTATGAAAATGGCCCCAAAGGCTTGGACAGGTGTCCCTGGGGGTTCTATGAGAGCAGAACACAGGTCCTGCTGGGATGAGTAACTGGAGAAAATCATTGGGAACTGATGGGCCTCGTGCATTTACCCTCTCCTCCTCTTCCTACATGTCCCCAGGGCTGGTGGATCAAAATCCAGGGAGACCACCTCCACCTCATGCTGCTTCTCCCTGAGGTCTGACATTGAAGCCTTGACTTGAGACATTTCCTGATGAGGTGATGGAATGTGATTCTGAAGCTTATCACTCAGGCTCAACCCCTCCCTTCTTTCTGTGCTCACAGTGCCGACATGGACTAGGGTCTGGTCTTTAGACTGTTCTCCAAACTCACCATCAGATGAAGCAGTTGAGATTCTGAGGGGAATATATAGCTCACAGGGCAAAATAACTAGACACCTGAGGATAACAAGTATCTGAAAAGTTAAATAACAAAGTAGACGGTATATACCTTCTGAAGTTTTAGAACGGATGTACCAATAATTTAAAATAAGCTTGAAAAAATATACTTAAGAAGGCAAGGGACAATATCAGTAATATGAAAAAAGAACAAAGAATTGTAAAAAAGAACAAAGAGGGAATGTTAAGGGTGAACAACATAATAGTTGAAATAAGGAGCACCACAAAGGAATTAAATAGTGGGGTGGGTACAGCAGAAGGACTAATTAGTGCATTGGAAGATCAAATTTAGGAAGTATCCCAGAAGGAAGCAGTGAAGGGTAAATAAATAGGAAATTTAGAATAAAAGTTAAGAGGTATGGCTGATAGAAGTACAAGTGCCTGCCTTCCATGAAGCCCTCACCTGACTATTTCTTTGTTCAAAGAATTTGGCAACTTTATGCATTTACTGAGGTCTCATGGGTCCTGGCCTAGGGAGTGACGGAGAGGGGTGGGGATTACTACTACGACCAGGTAGCATTTATTGAAGGGGTCTACAGTCCCTGGAAAGCCAGGATTCCATTATAACTATTATCCTAAACTTGTTGCCCTCGAGTTGATTCTGACTTACAGTGGCCCTACAGGAAAGAGTAGAACTGCCCTATAGGGTTTCAAGGAGCTTCTGGTGAACTCGAACTGCCGACTTTTTGGTTAGCAGCTGAGTTCTTAACCTCTGCGCCACCAGGGTTCCACTATCATCCTAGCCCTATAAATTTCCAAGGTGGACCACATGCATAAGCAAACCTAAACCATACCCATTGCTGTCGAGTCATTCCGGCTCATAGCGACCCTATAGGACAGAGTAGAACTGCCCCATAGAGTTTCCAAGGAGCGCCCGGTGGATTTGAACTGCCGACCTTTACGGATAGCAGCTGTAGCACTTAACCACTATGCCACCAGGGTTTCCCACCGCATGCATGTAAACAATAAAAGCACCGCGGAAAGTCCCTTGGCCCAGCCTTAGGTAATGGCGCCATCTATGGATCACTGAAGGAGATAACTGATAACTGTAGCTGGTAACAGGAACGGCAGTGGCAGGGCTTTGGGAACTGGATTCTGTGCTCTTCCGTTGATTAATGAGAGAAGTGAACTCTACAGTGACACGATTTTGTTTAACGGCCTGATGTTTGAAAACAATGCAAGAGGTGGATGGACCAGTATGTGAGCCTGGGCCCTCTGTTCCAGGTTGCCTAAGACAGAAACTTGGGTGTGAATTGTTGCTAGCTGCTGTTGACTTGTATACAACCCAGGATGAAACACCGCCCATCTCGTGCCGCCCCTATGATGGAGTAGGGAGCTGACAGTTGTACTATAGGGTACTTTCACTGGCTGACTTTCAGAAGTAGATTAACATCATAGCAACATGTGAGCCACCGCTGACGGACAGGCGGTGTAGCACATATGTGGTGCATTGGCTGGGAATCAAACCCGGGTCTCTAGGATGGAAGGTGGGAATTCTACCACTGAACCACCACTGGGTGAACATTAGGGAGAGGGCAGATCACGCTTGTGGATGCCGGTGTCCTACAAATGCAGTGTTAAGGGGAACCTTATGTATAAATTCTGTTTCAGAATAAAACAAAAGGAGTGGTGGAGGAGGAGTATGTGCTTGGAGAGAAGTTTAGCGTTGGTTGCAATCAAAATGCAGCTCGGACAGTCAGTCCCTGTGTCCCAGTTATCTAATAATACCCAACACTCACTCACAAGTGCCAGGCACTCTCCTAAGCATTATAAATCACATATTAACTCATTAGCCTTCACAGCAATCTTGTGAGGTAGGTGCTATCTTAGCTCCCATTTTATATATAAGGGAACCAAGGCACAGAGAGGTTTGTTAAGTTGCCCAAGGCCACACAGCTTGGGGGAGCCAAGATTCCAACCCAGGTGGTCTGACTCCAGACCCCAGCTCTTACCCACTGCACTGTCCTGTTCTCTGGCATTTGCCACCAACATCTGCTCCACGTCTTTCTAGTATGCATTACACATTCCCTGCTTTTTCAAATGGAGCATGAAAACCATAAAATAAGCATTTATTGATGGCTTTGATTACCGTCTTGATACCCATGACCAGTTTCATCACTAGGGGGGTGCAGGGGATGTGGACCACATTGGGTAACACTGTCGGAGGGGGTGACACCAAAATGGCTTGTCTATAAAATTTTTGTGCAGTGTTTCAGTAGGAATTTATTATTTTTTATAAAAATGTCCCTGTAGTTAGTTACAACAACAAAACATTTTTTTTATAAGCCCTGCTTACATATATCAATATACCTAGAATGCTAAAAAACCTATGCTAACTTGCTGTTTGAACCTTCTAACGCCCTCAAGTCAAAACCAAAACCATTGCTGTGGAGTTAATTCTGACTCATAGTGACCCTCTAGGACAGAGTAGAACTGCCCCACAGAGTTTCCAAGGAACGGTTGGTGGATTTGAGCCATAGCTCTTAACTACCTTGCCATGAGGGCTCCAGCGCTCAGGTGAGAGCTGCCATTATTACCCAACTACAATGATGCTTTCAATCACGTAGTTTCATCTGCAGGCGCTGCGATCAAATGCTGTTGTTTTCGTTGTTGCTGATGTTTTTGTAGTTGCTGATTTTGTCAAACTTTCTTGTGTTTTAGGTACAATATTGTGGTCATTAGTATTTGTGAACCTATATCAATAACTTTTTTTGAGAACGAAGTAGTAATTAAAGGAAAAGAAGGAGTGATACGTGGGAATTCAGATTTAGGAGTAACAGTACGAAAAACTTTACTAAGGATTCTGTATGGTCTGGTACAGAAAAAGGTCCTGGGGGGGCGGTGACACCATGAGTTACTGCACTAGGTGACAACAACCCTAGTGATGCTACTGCCCACGACTGCTCTGTGAAGTAATGCAGGCAGGGTTCAGGTCCTTAGTTGCCAGGTGGTTCTGGGGGATGAAAAGCTATGGAAATGTTTTAAGCAGAGAAGTGACATGGTCTTATTTGTGTTTTAGAAAGACCATGATAGCTCGGAGTGGAGAGAAGGTTGGAAGGAGGAGGTTGGGTCTTCCCAAGGGTAATGGACAGAGACCTGGCAATGACTGCGAGGCCAGAGTCCATACAGGTGTTGTCTCCTGGCCTAGCTTCTGGGGACTTGGCTCAGGGGGAGGGTTTGTGAGTGAGGAGGAGAGGGGCATGGAGGACTGGAGTGAGTTTGGGTCAGATACCCTCTCTCCTGGTCTCTTTTCCCAGTGCCCTTGAGGTCACTGTGTCCTGATATAATGCTCCAGAAGGCAGTGCCACCTTTCTTACCTGGGCACTGGCTTTTTACCCCTTCTCTGTCATGCTTCATTGGAAGAAAGACTAGGTGCTGGATGAGTGTGTGTGGGGGGGACTCCAGTGACACCCATCCAATGTAGATACCACTTTCTACCTGTGCATTGCCCTGGGAGGTGTGGGGGCAGGGCTGTGCCTATCTGATGAAACATAGCCAGCTGGCTGCTGCGAGCCCTGGTGAAGGCCCTGCCTTCCAGTTCTGCTGGCACCAGAGAGTGCAGAGTAAGTCTCTGAAACCCCAGACAGGAGTCCTGCTTGTTTCTCTAGGGATCTTAGGGTGGGAGCTAGGTTGGGGGAGTCCTTGGAGCAGGCCAATCCAGGGCACAGGGACAGGAGGGGCAGTCTGGTCAGGGATTCCAGCTGCTTCACTTTCCGCCTGCCTCCTTCCCCAAAGTGCACCCTGCAGGGTCCCCCCCTGGGGTGCCTGTTGGACACAGCTTCTCTTTCTCAGTCCTCCTCTGTTTGGTCAGTTGCCTTTCTCTGCAGCTCTAGGGAAGTCCACAAGGGAGGATTTGGGCCTTAGCATCTTAGCGCTGACATCCCAGTGCTGGGAATTCATCACGTGGAAGGAGAGGAAGCCAGGAGTGTGGACAAGTGCTAACCGTTTCCTCCCTGGGAACATGCCCTGGCTTCCAAGGTTGGCTCAGGAAGAAAAATGTTCTGAATGGGAGCAGGAGACTGAATCACTCAGACCTAACTTCTTCCCTAGAATCACTTGCCCTTAGGGTTACTCATTGATTATTGTTGCCTTTACCTCTAGGGTCTTACCCATAACCCATTGCCATCGAGTCAATTCTGCCTTATAGCGACCCTATAGGACAGAGAACTGCCCCCATAGGGTTTCCAAAGAGTGGCAGGTGTATTCGAACTGCTTATGTTACGGTTAGCAGCCAATCTCTTAACCTCTGTGTCAGCAGGGCTCTGATTCTAGGGTCCTAAATTCTGCTACTAGCCCTGCTTCTGCCTTTATCTCGCCTGTGACATTTAACAAGTCACCCATCCTCTATGGCTTTAAGTTTCCTTTCGGGGCTATTTGGAAAGATGGGCTATCCACGTAAGGTGCAGACAAAAAGGGAGTAAAAAAGTCCAGGGGTGGAGGTATCTGGGCAGAGCTTTAGGCTTCAGAGACTTTACATGCTGCCCACAGGGATCAGGATGGGTGGAGTAAAGGGTGTGCCCAGTGGTCTCTTGGATGGGAGCCATACGGAAAAGCGATGGGTCCACTGTAAAGAAGTAAGAGTCAAAGATCTTGTTTTGTTTTGTTTTTACTTTTAACTCTTTAGCAATGGCATATATATATTCCAGCTACATCTTCCACTCCTGGAGGTTTATTGGCAGGCATCTGAGCCCACTTTAGTATGTTCTGGCATTGTGGTGGATAACAAACAAGGAAGTTGGTCGGCACCACATTTGAATGTTGAGAACCATTCCTATGAGGGAATGCTTCCTGGGGGAGAGATTGTGTGAAACTTTGTTTCTTTTGGCTTCTGTACAGTGAGATAAGCCTTGCAAGTGTGTTTACTCTTCCCTTTGTGTTATTCAGTTATTGTTATTAAAATAAGTGGGTTATTTTTAGAGCAAAAATGGTTAGTGATGCACTGCCTGGGTCATGGTAGCAATATGTACCACATGTGAGATGTGCTTCATGGAACATGGGACCGATATGGCCCACTTGCAGTTGACACCCCAGGTTTTCAAATAATAAAAAACTACCAGCAAACAATGATTCAGAGTCCATTCCATTAGTGAAAAAACATTCCAAAAAATTCCAAAAAAAGAAAAGTTCACCCATGAAAGGGTTAAAGAGGAACTACTTTCAACTTGTTTGGCAATGAGTAGTGTAGTTAGAAAGAACAATTAGCCAGAATGGAGAGAAGGAGCCTAGATTTGGCAGAAAGATTTGGGTTGGGTCATCCAACAGTGTGAGTGAGGAGAGAGACGGGCCTGGGTTAGAAGGACTAAGGGCAGGAGACAGAGAGGATGCAAAGTGTGTCCTCACTCTTGAGTGAAGCCTGTGAGGAGGCAGCAGAGGGGACAAGGGGAACAAGATAGAGGCTGGTTTAGTGAGAAGCTTACATCAACCTTCAGAGAAGTATTATTCCCTGTGGAGTTTATAAAAAGGCTCTTTTATCCACTTCCTCTCCTTACCCTCCACCCTTTGCTAGATCCTCCATGTGAACCAGCTGCTGTCGAGTTGCTCTAACTCATGGCAACCTAATGTATGTCAGAGTAGAACTGTGCTCCATAGGGTTTTCAACGGCTGATTTTTCAGAAGTAGGTTGCCAGGTCTTTCTTCTAACCTACCTCTACCTCTAGGTGAACTCAAATCACCAACCTTTTGGTTATGTTGGCTGTTTGCACCACCTAGGGACTCCATATTCTCCCTGTGTCAACTATGAAGACACACTTCTCAGATCTCCAACTACAGAGTGTAGTTAACCGAAGACCTCAGTCACTATGTTCTAAAATTCATCACCTTCTTGGTGCTGAGACCCTTTCTGTCATGGGTACTCCCAGCCAGTGACTGAACGTGGTGGGGATACCAAGGAAGATCCAGTCCTGAGAGACACAGGACTATCTTGATTGGTGACTGTGGCTTGAGGACTCCCCATCCAGCTTGTTGAACTTTTCTGGGACTGCACAGCAGTCTAGGGAGCTTCCATCAAACTTCTCCTCCTATATCCTTCACTGGAGTCAGACTTGCATCATGTTTGAAGACTCTCAGGGTCTTCCAGTTCCCTTCCCATTTTCCCTCATAGACGTTTCCACTAATAATCAATTGTATTTTTAATCCTGAAAAAAAAATTTTTTTTTTTTTGGGGTATCTGCTTCTTGGAGGACCTGGACTGACATGCTTTCCTTGCTCAAGAATGGAAACCTCCCTTTGGACTCTTCCAGATCTTCCACCCCCACCTGGCAGTGAGGGGTGACAGGGAGTAGGTGAGGCCTCAGAAGTGCTCAGCACTCCAGGGATGAGGCTGGCTCTCCTTCCTCTCATGAGGACCTCTGAAGCCAAGAGAACTTGTTTTCGTCAGTGAAGCAACTGGTCTGCCATGGGCCTCACCATGGACGACTGCAGCAGTCCATCTGTATGTATTGTCTGCCTCCTCATCCCCCACTCACTGCTCTTTGACTTCAGCCATTCTCCCTAAACTGCCTCATGTTGGTGTGGTGGGTAAATAAGAGACTGGGAGGAGCCTCCAATAGCTTCCTGGAATCTCTACTCCTTTCTTGACCCCGTTCCTCCCCACTGTCAGCCTCCCTTTTTGCAGAGAGACCCCCTTCACAGAAAAGTTAGGAACCACGTAGCTTAAGTTTTAGGATATGAAGACCTAAAACTTTCCAACAAGAAACAAAAAGGAAAGATAGGTGGCTAAGGAAACTTCACAAGATTTCTCTGTTTACTTACTGTGGATTTTAAAAATATTTACTGAATGATTATTGCACTAGATACTGGTTGTCATTTTGTGGGTTTCCACATTTAATCCTTCCAACCCGGTGAGGTAGGTACTATTTTAACCCTATTTTGCAGATTATTAGCCCTCTTTGGCGGAGACGACTTGCTCTGAGATCATAAAGCTAGCGAAGAGTGGAGGTAAGATTTGAACTAAAGTCATCTAACTTCAGAACTGCTTATTTATGCAACAGATATTTATTTGAGTGTCTGACATTATTCTGGGTACTTGGGATGCAACAGACACCAAAACAGTCAAAGATTCTTGCCCTCATTGAGCTTATAGTCTAGGGTTTATTGTATCTTACCTTTATTATGTCTTACCTAATTCCTTTGCCAGGAAAATTGTTGATTCCAGAGTTAGACCTGAGTTGGAACTTCTGCTCTGCCACACACTGTCTGTTACCCTGGGCAAACCACTGTGGCTCTCTTTTTCTGTTTCCTTACCTGTTCCGTGAGGGCTAAGCAGGTCCAGCTCAGAGGTATTGTTTAGGGTGGAACCAGGCTGTGTAGCAATGTGTGGTATGCTGTAGGTACAAAACAGGACAGCCCCTAAATAGGATATAGAACTGGAAATAGACTTAAATATATGTATTTTTTATTTTATTGTTGTTGAGAATATACATAGCAAAACATACACCAATCCAATAGTTTCTACATGTACCATTCAGTGACATTGATTATATTTTTCGAGTTGTACAACTCTTCTCACCCTCCTTTTCTGTGTTGTTTCTCCTTCATTAGCATAAACTCACTGCCCCCTAAGTTTCCCATCTAATCTTTCCAGTTGCTGTTGTCAATTTGATCCCATATATGATCTTGAAAGAGCACAATGCTCAAGGCAGACTTTCTTTACTTGTTAAGCTAAACTATCGTTTGGTTTTAAGAAGGCTTCTGGGAACATTTTTGGTGTAAGGTTTACAGATTATCTCAGGGCAAAAGTTTCAGGGGTTCATCCAGCCTCCGTGACTTCAGAAAGTCTGGATTCCATGAGAATTTTAACTTCTGTTCTGCGTTTCCCCCCTTTGATGAGGATTTTTCTATAGAATCTTTGATCAAAATATTTGGTAGTGGTAGGGAGGCACCATCCAGTTCTTCTGGTTTCATGGCAGTGGAAGCAGTTATTCATGGAGGCAATTAGCCACACATTCCACATCCTTTTCTGACTCTCCTTCTTTCTCTGCTGCTCTAGGATAACAGAGACCAGTTTTTGTGCCTTGAATGGCAGCTTGCAAGCTTTTAAGACCATAGGCACCATGCAAAGAACTAGGAGGTAGAACAGAAGCACTAAACATGTTATTAGGCCAGTTAACTGGGTTGTCCATGAAACCATGACCCTCAACCTTCAAATCAAGAAAGCAAATCCCATGAGGTTTTTGGCTGTACATAAGCAGTTTCAGCAGCTACTCTTTTTTGTTTTTGTTGTTGTTATAAGTATGTCTATCACACAACTTTTGTCAACTTTTTGATAGCAATTGCAATAATCAGCTGTGAAACCCTACCCTTAATCAATTTGATTTTTCCATCACCATTAACATCTACCTTTCCTCCTCCCTCCCACCCCTGTTGTTGTTGTTAGGTGCCGTCGGATCGACTCGAACTCATAGTGACCCTATGTACAATAGAACGAAACACTACTCAGTCCTGCGCCATCCTCACAATCATTGCTATGCTTGAGCCCATTGTTGCAGCCAGTGTGTCAATCCATCTCACCGAGGGTCTTCCTCTTTTTCACTGACCCTCAGCTTTACCAAGCATGATGTCTTTCTCCAGGGACTGATCCCTCTTGATAACATGTCCAAAGTGTATGAGACATGGTCTCGCCCTCCTTGCTTCTAAGGAGCACTCTGGTTGCATTTCTTCTAAGACAGATTGTTCGTTCTTTTGGCAGTCCATGGTATACTGAATATTCTTCGCCAACACCACAATTCAAAGGTGTCTATTCTTCTTTGGTATTCCTTATTCATTGCCCAGCTTTCACATTCATATGAGGCGTTTGAAAACACCATGGCTTGGGTCAGGTGCACCTTAGTCCTCAAGGTGATATCTTTGCTTTTTAACACTTTAAAGAGATCTCTTGCAGCCGATTTACCCCAGGGCAATGCGTTGTTTGATTTCTTGACTGCTGCTTCCATGAGTGTTGATTGTGGATCCAAGTGAAGTGAAATCTTTGACAAACTCAGTCTTGTCTCCATTTGTCATGATGTTGCTTATTGGTAGCCTTGCCTCGCCCCTGTCCCTGTGGATTTGCTTTCTCCAAGTTCCTGCTAAGTTGTGAGCTCCTTTGGGGCAGAAACTGGTTTAAGCTAAATTTGATTTCTCCTCAGGAACCCTCTCCAAACAGGCTTTTAGATGTTTGGTTTAATTCGGTGGCTACTGGCTTTGTCAGACTCTTATTTTGTTATCTATTTTCCCTAATTCTCCAGGTGCTTCTTCTGCATTTTTTTTAAACTGGTGTTTATAAACTTTGTTTTGGAACTTTTCCCTTTATTTGTGAATTTGGTTATCTAAAGCAGTGCTATTTTGATCTGAGCTATAATGTTACATTTCCCTAATTTTTTCTGCACAGAGACTGATGAGAAAGTATTATGGAATTGACTCTGTAGCCTGCAGTGGTGGTCCTGGGGGAGAGGGAATTGTTAGCTGGACTGAGACTGAGTTATTTGAGTCCTCATTATTTCTTTAATAGATGGATTCCTGTCCAGGTCTGGCCACTTGAATCAGCTTAGAAGAGGGGGGTAACATTTAAAGCTGGGGTGGAGGTGAGAGTCTGGGGTCCTGGAGCCAGAAGTAATTTGAAGCTGGCTTACTTGAAATGTTAAATGTTTCTGCAAAGATTACAACTTCTCCCTGGCAACTGAGGCTGGAGGTGTATATCCTCATTCAAAGACCAAAGAGAACCCTGTACAGTAAGAGATACGGTGTGGACCTCATCAGATACACACATGAGGCAAACCCAGTCATTTACAGCTCTAAGAAAATAGATGATACTGTTTGTTACCTGACCTTGCGTGACAACAAATACATCAGATACTTTCCTGGACATAACAAAAGGGTGGCAGCCTTGTCCATGTCACCTGGGGGTGACATTTTCATTTCTGGGTCTCTCGATAAAACCATTAGACCCTGGGACCTTTGGTCTCCTAACTGCCAGGGCCTCATGCATTTTCAGGGCAAGCCAGTTTGTTCTTTTGATCCAGAAGGGTTAATTTTTGCTGCAGGTGTTAATTCTGGAATGGTCAAACTTTACGATCTTCATTCTTTTGATGAGGGACTGTTTGCGACGTTTAAGGTACAATACAATCAGACTTGTGAGTGGATAGGACTGAAGTTCAGCAAGGATGGCAAACTCATCCTCACCCTCACCAATGGCAGCTTCATCCATCTCATTGATGCATTCAAGGGAGTGGTGATGCACGCATTTGAGGGTTATGCCAACAGCAAAACTCTCACACTGGAGGCTTCATTTACTCCAGACTCCCAGTTTATTATGATTGGTTCAGAGGATGGCAAGATCCACGTCTGGAATGGAGAGAGCGGCATCAAAGTAGCTGTGTTGGATGGAAAACACACAGGTCCCATCACATGTTTCTAGTTCAACCCCAAGTTCATGACCTTTGTCCATGCGTGTTCCAACATGGTCTTCTGGTTGCCTACCGTTGATGACTGACCTTGATGTTGCTCAGCTGTCTGTGAGGCGCAAGCAAGAAAAAACTCAGAGGGGACTGAGACCATACTGGGATTGGATCATTTGACTGGGGTGGAGAGCATCCTTCACATGGCCTTCTCACAGATGTACTGCTGTACGTCTACTCAAGCAAAAAAATCCCCGTGCCATGCTTCTTCCCACCCCTGGTAACCACTCATCAACTTTGGTCCCTGTACATTTGCCTGTTCTTGTCTTTTCATATCAGTAAGGACATATAATATTGGTCCTTTTGTAATAACTTATTTCATTCAACATAATGTCTTCAAGCTCCATCCATATTGTAACATGTATCAAGACTTCATTTTTTCTACTGTCTGAGTGGTTGGTACTCCATTGTATGTATGTACCACATTTTGTTTATACATTCATCTGTTGTTGGGCATTTAAGTTGCTTTTACCTTCTGGCTATTGTGAATAGTGCCGTAATGAACATTGGTGTACAAGTCTCTACTTCCAAATTCCATGTAGGTGTGGAATTGCTGGGTCATATGGTAATTCTATTTTTATTTTTTTAGGAACTGCTACACTGTTTTCAACAATAGCTGTATGATTTTGTATTCCTATCAGCAATAGATAGGAGTTCCAGTTTTTCTGCATTCTCGTGGGAATTGACTTTTAGTGATAATGTACAATTAGGGCATAGGGCTAGGGGCAAGGGAGGTCAAGGTTCAATGCCAGATTGCCTGATGTACTGTGGTAGTGGTGTTGGTGAGGGCTTCAGCCATATCAGGTGCTTGGTGGTGGTCTGACTGGAGAAGTTCTTGACCTACTTCATAGATGCTAGCTAGCATCATCTTTGTCCCTTTTTCCCCAAGGCTTCCCTGGCTGTCCTGACAAGTATCTTGGAGGTTCTTCACCTTGTAGCTTGGCTAGGGTGTATGAAAAACCCTTGATAATATTGACCGTGTTACTTTTGAGCAACCTGAATATGATGTGTCTTGGTGTAGTTCCGTCATGTTTCTTGGGCCTGGTGTTTGTTGAGCATCTTGGACATGTGAGTTCACAGTTCTTATTAAGTTTTGGAAGTTCTCAGCCATTTTTCTTGTTTTGTATTTTTCATGTTCCCCCTTCTTTTTTGGCAACTCCAGTTGTCTGCTTAAAGTTGTCCAACAGCTCACTGATCCTCTTTTCATTTCTTAAATTCTTTCTGCTCTCTGTATTTCATTTTAGATAGTTTCTATTGTTATGCCTTCAAGTTTACTAATCTCTGTGATGTCTAATCCGTTGTTAATCACACCCAGTGTATTTTTTTTGTTTCGGACGTTGTAGTTTTCATCTCCAGAAGTCTGATTTGAATCTTTTTTTCTTTTTTAAATCTTCCACGTCTCTAGTTAACTTTTCAAACATACAGAATACAGTTGTAAAGTTTGTTTTAATGTCCTTCTCTGCTAATTCTAATGTCTTTGTCATTTCTGGGTTGATTTCAAGTGATTATTGTTCTCATAGGGGTTTTGTTTTCCTGCTTTTTTGCATGCTTGGTAATCTTTGATTAGATGCTGGACATTGTGATTTCACCTCTTCAGGTGCTGGATATTTTTATATTCTTATAAATTTCCTTGAGCTTTATTCTTTGATGAAGTTAAATTACTTAGAAACAGCTAGATTCTTTCAGGTCTAGCTTTTCTGACTTGTGAGGCAGATTCAGAGCGGTGCCCAGTTTAGGGCTAATTATTCTCTACAAATGAGTTCTTCCTAAGAACACTACCCAATACTGCATGAGCTATGAATTTTTCCAGTCTGGCTGGTGGAAACAGGCACTATTGCAGCTAGCCAGTGAGCACCAGCTGCTGTTATTTTTAACCCTTACAAATTATTCTTCCTCAGGTACTTACCTTACACACACACACTGATCAGTATTCTGATAAATACTCAAGGGGGACCAGCTGCAGCTCTATGGTGCTCTATATCTGTACAGGTCTCTCCTGTCTGGTACTCTGTCCTATAAACTCTACTTGCCGTGTTCTTTCTGGACTCTCAGCTCTGTCTCCTCAACTCAGCGAGCCTGCTGAGCTTTGCCTGTCCTTCTTCCCTGTGCTAAGCTAGGCCAATCATAGGGTTCACCTTTTTTATTTTCTTTATCTCAGGGATCGCTGCCCTTTACGTCACGATGCCCAGTGTCTTAGAACCATTGCTTCCTGCATGCTGTCTGGTTTTTTCCCCCAAGAGGGTGGGTAAACACAGTCCCTGCTTCTACATCTCGGCCAGAAGCAAATGTCCTTGTTAGACCACTTTCGTTCTGAACTGCTGTTGTCAGCTGCTGTTGAGTCAACCCTAACTCATGGCTACCTTATAGGCCGACCCAAACTACTGGATGGCTCCAGGGATGCTCTTAGTGAATCCTAGGGCATCTCAGTAGATTTGCGTCTAGCTCCTGTTTCACAGTTCTTAAAGTAAATGCATTGTTCCTCCCCACATCATCTAGGCGAGGTTGGTGTTACAGGTGAAGGTGATATGTCTGGTTCTGTGGGCAGACAATGGAGTCCTCAAGGATATACCCGCAGTGGTCAACACTGGCAAGAAACAGTCTTTCTGTCTAGTGCGGTATCCTCTTAGTGTTGGTCAGGGGTCCCTGGGATGGGGGGTTCTGGATAGTGTCACTTTTTAGTTTCAATGTTCTCCAGCAAGACATGTTTGTTCCAGGAGCTCAGGTACCACTATCAGAAGACAAAAAACAGGAACTCTAGAGAGTACTTGCTGACCCAGACAATTCTTCTCTATCTTCCCACCCAGGAGGGCCCAGGACCTGAGCATGATCAGGGCTGTGGACTCCAGGGTACACCTGGAGGCCAGGCTGGGCCATGGTTGGTGCACATTACTGGGCTCCCAGGCTGGAAACCATTCAGTATTGGGTTCATGAGGAGCCATCAAGCTGCACTAACAGTTTCTTTTAAAAGACAGCCATAACCCATCACAAGGAAATAATCAATGAATCCAGATGTAGAGACATTCTGCAAGCAACTGGCCCAGACTTTTCAAAATGTCAGTGTTATGAAAGATAAAAAGAGATGTGTATGAGTGGTAGTGGTGGTGGTAAGTCTGTTCTAGATTAAAGGAAACTAAAGAGCCATCACAATCAAATGCAATGTATCAAATCTAATTGGATTCTGGAGTCAGGGAATAAAACCTCGGCTGTAGGAAACTGTTTATAGACATTTATATACAGTATTAGATATTACTGTACCCATGTTAAATTCCTTGGTGCGATAATGGTATTATGAATATGGAGGAGAATGTCCTTGTTCTTAGGTGATAAATGCTGAAATATCCAGTTGTCTGCAATTTACTTTCAAATGATTCAGCAAGAAAAAACACATATGTGTGCGTGCAACACGCACACACACACACTCACACATACATATATACAGTTTTGTGTCTCTTAACCTCCAGGGTACATTCTGTGAAAGAGGACGTTATATGATTTGAATGTTGTGGGAACGCTATATAGCATTTAGCAGTTTGCAAGGTGTGGCCTGGGCAGAAGGGCGTTGCCTCTGTGCTGGGGGCTGCGCTGCCCTGGCCCAAGGCTGGAGACACAGGGAGGCAGGGACTTGGGGCACGGACCAGTGAGCTTGGAGCCACGGGGCACTGGGTAGCATTTCACAGTTTATAAGGAACTTTCAAAAGTCTTGGTGCTTTTAAACCCTCCTTGACTTCAGGTGAGAATGTGGAGAGTCAGGTGTCAGATCCTAGAGAATTTTGTTAAAGAGTATAAAGATTTTTGGTTTACTTTTCAGGGTAATGAGAGGCTGACATGATCAGGTTTATGTTTTAAAATCCCATCTTTCCTCCCGTTTCTCTCCATATACCCAGAAAATGTTCCTAGTGTTTAAATTCTTCCTTACTGGGCCCAAACATGGGGTCTTTGTGGTCCTGGTGGTTCATGCTCCAGGAAAAGCACCCAGGAACCAGGGGATTTCCCATCAAGCCACACTTGCTGAGAAGAGGACTAAATGAGATTAAACAAGTGAGCAGAGAGAAAGATGGGTTAAGATAGGTGCCAAGACACATGGAGCTCTCTAAGGAACTAGGAAACAAGCTGAAGAGACAAGAACCTTCATCCAGAACCAGAAGAGAGAGAAAACCTTCCCCTCCAGCCGGCACTCTGATTTTGGACTTCTAACACCATGTTTATTCGATCTGTATGCTAAGCAAATAATCTCAGGAGCTGGGCTATATGTAGAAGAACGCAGCATCAGAATTGGAGGAGACGCAATAACAACCTGCAATATGCAGATGACAAAAACTTGCTTGCTGAAAGTGAAGAGGACTTGGAGCCCTTACTGATGAAGATCAGAGACTACAGGCCTCAGTATGGAT